>NC_091006.1:6845454-7148484 GCF_041146395.1 Eulemur rufifrons | reverse complement strand
TTTGTTGTTGTTGTTGAGACAGAGTCTCACTCTGTTGCCCGGGCTAGAGTGAGTGCCGTGGCGTCAGCCTAGCTCACAGCAACCTCAAACTCCTGGGCTTAAGCGATCCTACTGCCTCAGCCTCCCGAGTAGCTGGGACTACAGGCATGCGCCATTATGCCTGGCTAATTTTTTCTGTATAGATTTTTTAGTTGTCCATATAATGTCTTTCTATTTTTAGTAGAGACGGGGTCTCGCTCTTGCTCAGGCTGGTCTCGAACTCCTGACCTCGAGCAATCCACCCGCCTCGGCCTCCCAGAGTGCTAGGATTACAGGCGTGAGCCACCGCGCCCGGCCTCATGTTCCATTTTTTATTTCTAGTTTAATCTGTTCTGTGTCAATTTGTTCTCTTTGACCTTCATCTTTGGAGTCAACCAATTCCCTGGGTATCCACTCAGCATAATTCCTTTAAGGGTCATTGCACACCTGATAGTCTCGTCAAGGATTGTCATAAAAGAGCAAGCCTGATGGCCTTCCAAAATACAATCTTGGCAATGCTATGTTGGGAAGTCAGAGATCCTTTGCAAACTTAAGCAGTTTAAAATATTTGCTAAAAATTACAAGATTTGAATTACAAGATTAAAATTCTTTAAATCACCTAATAGTTTTAAAAGTAGAAAAGGCATCCATAGAGTATTTTCTTGCTTACAAGATCAGTAAACATTAAATCCATTTACAAAAATAATTTTCTCAATTTTAGTTCCTGTTTTTCTTTGTTCATATGCTTATTCATATTATTCTTATCCCTTCACATTATTGCCTTTTCAGGGTTTTAGTAATTGGACAGTTTGGTCTTTATTATGCTGTTAATAGTTTTACCTGTCCCAAAAGAAAGACATACAATCAAAGAACAGAAAGTTAGAGGACCTTGAATCAGATTATGATGTCAAGGTGACCGTGAGTAATGGTTGTTAAGCTCTTTAAATTTTTAGTAACAAAGATTTACTAGAATGGTATGGGTCAGTTAAATCACGTTTCTTTTTGTATACATTTAAGTATATAATCCCCTTAAGTTGTGCTTGGTCAGCAGTATTTAACTTGTCTGTTATATATTTAACTGATCTGTTACATTTATTATGTATTTATCTATTGCTTAATATTTTATTAGAGTAATAAGTTTTAAAAACAATTTTATGGCCGGGCGCGGTGGCTCACGCCTGTAATCCTAGCACTCTGGGAGGCCGAGGCGGGTGGATTGCTCAAGGTCAGGAGTTCGAGACCAGCCTGAGCGAGACCCCGTCTCTACTAAAAAAATAGAAAGACATTATATGGACACCTAAAAATCTATATAGAAAAAATTAGCCGGGCATAGTGGCGCATGCCTGTAGTCCCAGCTACTCGGGAGGCTGAGGCAGTAGGATCGCTTAAGCCCAGGAGTTTGAGGTTGCTGTGAGCTAAGCTGACGCCACGGCACTCACTCTAGCCTGGGCAACAAAGTGAGACTCTGTCTCAACAACAAAAAAAAAAAAAAAACAAAAAACAATTTTATAAATTTCATCTCCTAAGGACAAGAAGATTAAGTATGTGTTCTTAGTCTTTAGGACATTTGGGTATTTTATTATTTTGAAGTGGTATTGAATACTCCATTTATTTGGTTTTTGAGTATCATCTCCATTCCTAAGCATGGATTTTTATTTGGAACCCATTTTACCTGGCTAATATGAGTTATGATTAGCCACTACTAGTATGGATATATTTTTCTCATTCCTGTTATATTATCTGTTCCAGGAGTATCTGGCTTACTCAAATTTCCCTATATTTATTCCATCCTGCTTTTATGGATGAATACAAATAGATAATGGTACGCTTTAATCAAACATAAAGTTGGTGGGAAAAATACATATAAAAAGCTCCTAACTATTATCAACAGTAAATTAAACATTTATTCTTAATTACAATCTCTTTGTAAAATTTATAGGCATTTATCTTTTGAGTATGATATACTAGAAGTATAATTATATCTTTTGAGTATCAATATGAACATGATTTTGAACATACTTTACTTTTTCCAATGAAGTACTATACAGATGGTCCCTGACTTAACAATTGTTTGACTTAGGAGTTTTCAATTTTATCATGGTGCAAAAGTGATATTCTACTATAGTTTGGGTATTTGTCCCCTCCAAATCTCATGTTGAAATTTGACCCCAGTGTTGGAGGTGGAGCCCAATGGGAGGTTTTGTGTTATGGGGGCAGATCCTTCATGAATAGATTAATGCCTTCCCTAGGTGGTGGTGGGGTGAGTTTTCGCTCTGTTCTCAGAGCTGGTTGTTAAAAAAAGCCTGCACCTGCCTCATCATACCTCACCCAAGGTAATATGGCCAAAACAATCAGGTGGACTTTTTGTATGCTTATTGGATATTGGTGTATCTTCTTTTGTAGAGTGTCTCTTTCGATCTTTTTCCCATTTTTTTTTTTTTTGCTTTTACTTATATCCTATTGTTTGAATTCTTTGTGTATGCTAGATATCCTTTTTTTGGATATAGGTATTGTGAATATTTTATTCCTGTCTGACTTGATTTTCATTTTCCTAATGGTATCTTTTGATGAGAAGTTTTTAGTTTTATCAAAGTTAATTTTTAAAATTTTCTATAGGTTAGAGCTTTCTGTCTCCTCCATGGTCACACATATTATCATATTTTATTCTATAAGCTTTATACTTGTAGTTTTTACTTATATCTATGATCCACCTCAAATTTTTTTGTGTATGGTGTAAGGTATAGATTGAAGATAAATTTCTCTGCCAGGTTTATCCAGTTCCAGCACCACATGTTGAAAGAACTTTCCTTTCCCCCATTGAACTACTTTGGAGTTTTTTAAGGAACATCCTATGTCTGTATAAGTGTAGGTCTACTTCTTGATAATTTATTTTGTTGCATTTATCTACTTGTTCGTTATACCAATACTGCATTGTCTTGATTGTTCCAGCTTCATAGTGAATCTTGAGTTCAGGCAGTGTCAATTCTCAGCTTCCTTCTTTTAAAATATTGTCTTAGCTATTCTAAGTCCTTTACGTTTCCACATATATTTTACAATCAACTTATAAATTTCTACAAAAATGCCTGTTGGGATTTTGATTGGATTCCACTGAATCCTTACATCAATTTGAGAACTGACATCTAAACTTTGAGTTTTATCATCCATCCATGATTATGGTATATGTTCCCATTTATTTAGGCCTTCTCTAGCTTCTTTCAACAAAACTGTGTAGTTTATGGGTAATAGTCTTGCATGTGTTTTGTTAAATATATTCTTAAGTATTTTATGTTCTTTATAAGTGGAACTTTTCTCTTTTTATTTCATTTTTAGTTGTTTGCTGTGATATAAAAATTCATTTTTTTGGTACATTTTCCTTGAAACTACCATTAAAAATCGTTCCCACAAAGAAATCCCCATGCTTAGATGGCTTCAATGGCAATTTGACCAAGATTTAAGAAGCAAATATAAATCTTACAATATCTCTTTCAGAAAACAGAGAAAGAAGAAACATTTCCCATCTCATTTCATGTCATCAACACATACTAAAACCTGAGAAAAATATAAGGAAAAATTATGTACCAGTATCAAAAAATCTCCCCCCAAATAAGGAGCAAATGGAATTTTGCAATATGTATAAAGGATAATACATCATGACCAAGTGGGGGCATACCCCAGTAATGTGAGACTGGTGTGGCATTCTAAAATTAATCAAAGTAATTCACCGTATTAAAGAAGGAGAGAAACCAAAAGATCATGCCGATAGTTATTACAATGGACAAAATTCAATACCACTCATGATAAAACTCAGTAAGTTAGTAAAACAAAAATTTCCCAATCCGATCAAGAATATCTATGGAAAATAAACAAAAGTTTATGATAAAATATTGGCTGCCTTTTCACTAAAGTTAAACTAAAGATAAGGCTGTTTGCTCTCAAGCTTTTATTTAACACTACAGGATGTCCTAGCCTGTGCAGTAAGGAAAATAAAGGAAAGAAAAATTTAAAAGGAACTGTCTTCTCAAATGTCCTGATTGTATTTATAGAAAATTCTAAGTAATCTATAAAAAATAAACCTTTCTAGAACTAAGTGAATTTAGCAAGGTCATAAAATATGTCAACATGTAAAAATTCAAATATTTTAAAGACAAGTTGTTTCTAGTTTTTAAAGAATGCTACAATTCTAAAATCTAATCAATAAAAGTAAGAAGAGACCATAATACTGCCTCATATGATTATAGGTAGAAAAATTCTAATTAAAATATCACCAAGTGGACTATAGGAATATGACAAAAATCAAAATTACAGTATAAGAAATGTTTAAAATCAAAGAAATAAGTACAAACCAATACATCAGTAAATTTAAGGAGAAAAACAAAACAACAGGTAACAACATGGCTTTGGACAAAATTTAGTAGTCACTACCAATAGGTTAACAGTCACTACCAAAGTAGACATCCTCCCTCTTCCCCACATATATTGAAGGACATTTAAAGTCAGCAAAGAGAATTTATTGCCAAATGAAGAGTGAACATAATAAGTGACTAAATTTTGGGAAATTTTCCATTAAATTTGAAGAAAAAGATACCTGCTATCACCATAATATCCAACTATGTTTTGAAGATTCTAGCTATTGCAGTAAGAAAAGTAAACAAAGTAATTAATATAAATATTGGAAAATAAAATTCTATTTGCAGGTTACATGAATGATAATGTATAAATCTTAAAAGTGTCTCATAAAATAGAATGAACATTCAGACTATATTCAATTTAAGGGGTAAAAGTCATATCAATATAGTAAACAATGTATCCAGAATGACATTCAAGTCAATTAAAAAAAAAACAGAACAAAAATATTGGGAAAAGCCAAGAATAGGAGTCAAAGTAAAGGAATGATTATTGGCCAAGAAATGTTCGGAAAATGCTCAACTGAAAATTTAGAAATATACATATATATGAAGACATACCTAAAGTGAGGCTATAGGGACATTCAATTTATCATTTAACAGGAGTCTAAGAGAACAATTTGGCAATATCTAGTAGAGTGAAAGTATATATAACCTATGATTAATTTAGCAATATCAAACATAGCTGAAAGAGTATATAATGTATGAGCAAATGCACTTACATGTATATACAATTACAGACATTCCAGTTTATGCAAAGCAGTGATCACAGACAAGGAAATTCATTGAAGTATATTTGAAATAGTGAAAATTTATTAAAATAAATACTCATAAATGAGGTTTAAATACATTGTAGTATGTTCATCTTTTAAAAGCTGGGCCAGGCCGAGCACAGTGGCTCATGCCTGTAATCCTAGCACTCTGGGAGGCCGAGGTGGGTGGATCGTTTGAGCTCAGGAGTTTGAGACCTGCCTGAGCAAGATCGAGACCCTGTCTCTACTAAAAATAGAAAGAAATCATATGGACAACTAAAAATATATATAGAAAAATTAGCCGGGCATGGTGGCACATGCCTGTAGTCCCAGCTACTTGGGAGGCTGAGGCAGGAGGATTGCTTGAGCCCAGGAGTTTGAGGTTGCTGTGAGCTAGGCTGACGCCATGGCACTCCAGCCTGGGCAACAGAGTGATACTCTGTCTCCAAAAAAAAAAAAAAAAAAAAGACTGGGCCAGCAATTGCAGGGGAAGATATGACCAGCAGAGAGATACATCGATACATCATGCATTTAATTCCCCAACATAGCTAAGTATCTGCCATTGTATCTGAATATTCCATTATTATGGTCACTCCTTTTTGGTTATAGCAGTATTTCCAGTGGGGATTCATATCCCAAAGATATTAAATATTCTGAATGAGACTTCCTTAGTAAAGTTTATCATACACTGGGATAAAGTTAAGCAAATTTTCTCTATTTTAAGACTTTTAAGTCTTTTGATAACCTGATAATAAGCATTTATTTTTTAAAAAGGGAGTTAGTATTCAAACATTCATAAGCCCGTGTGACCACATAATATGTTTCAAGTACCAATAAGTACTACTGTTCCCAGAAACATTCTTTTTTTTTTTTTTTTTCCTGAGATAGAGTCTCACTCTGTTGCCTGGGCTAGAGTGCCGTGGCGTCAGCCTAGCTCACAGCAACCTCAAACTCCTGGGCTCAAGCAATCCAGCCTCAGCCTCCCGAGTAGCTGGGACTATAGGCATGCGCCACCATGCCTGGCTAATTTTTTCTATATATTTTTAGTTGTCCAGATAATTTCTTTCTATTTTTTTAGTAGAGACGGGGTCTCGCTCTTGCTCAGGCTGGTCTTGAACTCCTGAGCTCAAACGATCCGCCCACCTCGGCCTCCCAAGTGCTAGGATTACAGGCGTGAGTCACCGTGCCCGGCCCCAGAGACATTCTTGCAGCTATGTTGGGTTAAGGAACTGGCACCTTGGGGGAATAATCCACTGAGACATCAACAGTATTTTACTTTATTTTATGTCCCAAAATACTCTGCTTTTTGTTATACTTAATTATTGTCATATAGAAAATTAATTTGCAAATGTTGGGTAATGATACAATCTATTAGTAAATGACTTGTACAATGATATATATATATATATATATATTTTTTTTTTTTTTTTTTTTTTTTTTTTTTTTTGAGACAGAGTCTCACTCTGTTGCCCGGGCTAGAGTGAGTGCCGTGGCATCAGCCTAGCTCACAGCAACCTCAAACTCCTGGGCTCAAGCAATCCTCCTGTCTCAGCCTCCCGAGTAGCTGGGACTACAGGCATGCACCACCATGCCCGGCTAATTTTTTTCTATATATATTTTTAGCTGTCCATATAATTTCTTTCTATTTTTAGTAGAGATGGGGTCTCGCTCTTGCTCAGGCTGGTCTCGAACTCCTGAGTTCAAACGATCCGCCCACCTCGGCCTCCCAGAGTGCTAGGATTACAGGCGTGAGCCACCGCGCCCGGCCTACAATGATATATTATGGCTTTCTTGAAACAAATATTTGACTTTTCAACAGAGAAACCTGGTGATTACCATATGAATCAAGTATTTCAGTTGTCTATTGCTGTGTAACAAACTTCTCCCAAATTTAGTGGCTTAAAGACTGTTTTACTCGTGAATCTGCAATTTGGGCAGGCTCATGAGGGAAGGCTTGTCTCTGCTCCACTTGGCACCAGCTGGGATGCTCTGAGGCTAAGGGTTAGAATCATCTGAATGCTCACACACTCACACCCCCAGTGCTTGAAGCTGGCTGTTACCTAGGAACTAAACTAGGGCTGTAGTCAGGACACCTTTACTTAGCTTTTCTGTGTGGTTACTTGACATCTTCATAGCACGGTGGCTGGGCTTCAAGGGTAAGCATCCCAAGTGGATCAGGCAGAAGCTGTGTTGCCTTTTGTGACTCAGTCTTGAAAATCACAGTGTCACTCCTGGCATAAACACAGGCCTATCTGTCCAGATTCAAAAGGAAGGACCATGATCCTTACATCTTGATGAGGGAGGGTCAATATTACATTGCAAGGTGAACGTGTAGAATGGGATATATTGGTATGGCCATCTCTGGAAAGCATATTCTGCTACACCAAGTCAATGAATGTTGGATAACATAGTGGTATAATATGACATTGTATGCCACCTAATGGGTAACAAATTGAAATACAAAATATCCCCTATTAAGTAATCTTGCCAAAATATTTAATGTACACTTAATTGGCTCTCTACTCCTAACTTCCAGTTCATGGGAAATACTGGGGATAAAGGTGCACATTTAAAAACACTTTGGAAAAACGATGACAAAAATTCAGAATGTGACATTCTACAACTATCCTAAACTCTTAAAAATCAATGTTGGAAGAAAGTTGCCAGGGGGTAGGGGTTAGGTGTGGGTAGAGCTGTTCTTTTTTTTTTTTTTTTAAAGGAAACTAACAATGCATAACCAAATGCAATTCATGAATTTATTTTAGTTCCTGAATTTTAAAAATGACCCATGACAATCATTCTTCACATAATTGAGAAAATATGGACTGAACATTACAGATTATGGAATTATTGTTAATCTCCTTAAGTATGAAGCTATATGGTAATTAAGTAGAGGGCAGCCTTTATTATTAGGAGAGGTAACATGTCATGGTGTCTACAATTTGTACTCAAATACAACAGTAAAAATATGTAAATCTTATATAGAAGCAAACCAAATATGACAATATGTATTAACAATTGTTGAATCAGAGAGAACATACCAATGTTCATTGTACTCTTTGTCCATTTAACTCTTCTAAATGAACAGTGGTCTTTTGGTTGTTAGTTTCTAACTTACAATGAATTGTGGGCAGAAAAAGCAGACTGTGACAGATCTGCTTTTTGGATTATGAAAGGAAAAAGCATTATAGCTCCCTGTAATTCTTCAAAAGCTCTCGTAGTCTTTACTCTCATCAAATATAGAGAATTCTTTCTCACGTTAATTTTCAGAGATGAATTCTGATTTTAGAAGTGGAAGTTTACTGCATTTCCTTAGACTTTATCTATACTTAATTATCCAAATTTAAGTAAGCACTGAAGGATAATGTTTTTTACAAACTCCTTACATCCACAAGGTCTTCCTTTCACACGAATTTACTCACAGTTATCATTGGTGATAAAAATTATAATATATATTGAGCATATGCTGTGTGCTAAATACTCTTCTAAAGGTTTTATTTTTTATTAGCATTTCATCACAAAAATACCATTAGGAAGCTACTATTATTACCATTTTAAAACCAAGGCACAGAGAAGGGCTTTGCTAAAAACCACACAGGCAGAGGTGGAATTATGAGAATTACAGCAAAGTTGTGCCATGGCTCTAGTTTCTCCCACATTCATTATATTAACAGAATCATTTTTCTGTTACAGTGCTATATAAAGTGTGGTCCACGTGCTGACACTGGTCCACAAATTGTTTGCTTTTGGTCTGCAATGAGTTAAGATACAAATGCCAAGAGCAAGTATTTAGAAACTTTACAGCAATTGAGAGCTAATTTATGTCAGTTAAATTCAATAATAAAAAATTGGGGCTTTTGTGTGTCTGTTTTTCTTTCCATTTCATTTTTCTGGTAATCCAGTACCACTGCATTTTATAGAAGCAATATTCAACAACAGTTTGCAGAAGAAAAGGTCCTTGATGGTTTGACACGCACTGCACCAATACCAATCTGCTAGTTTAACCAGGATTGAGTGATGCTACAGGTTTTCAATTCTTTAAATTAACGTGTAAAGCCATTTTTGTTCAATTATGAGCATGAGGCAAAAGGGATTCCCATGTTCCCTAAGAAGTAAAAAAATTCTTAAATTATGAATTCTCTGCTGTTGTAAAAGGCATTTTGTAAAGGCCATCGTATTATCTTTACATTATGCATAGGGTTTCCTCATGAATATGATTTCTCTGATGTAAAGTAAGTTGATCACTACGAATAAAGGCTTTCCCACATTCTTTACATTTATAGGGTTTTTCACCAGTATGAATTCTGTGATGTCGAGTAAGTTCTGAGTTAACACTAAAGGCCTTCCCACATTCTTTACATTTATAGGGTTTCTCACCAGTATGGATTGTATGATGTCGAGTAAGTTCTGCTTGAAGGCGAAAGGCATTCCCACACTCTTTACACCCGTAAGGTTTCTCACCAGTATGAAGTCTAAAATGTTGAGTAAGATGATACCGACGACTGAAGGTTTTTCCACATTCCTTACATTCATATGGAATCTCACCAGTGTGAAGTCTTTGATGTAAGGTCAATTGATAACTACAAATAAAAGCATTCCCACATTCATTACATATGTACGGTTTCTCACCAGTGTGGATTCTGTGATGTTGAGTAAGATGATAGTGACGACTAAAGGTCTTCCCACATTCCTTACATTCATAGGGTTTCTCACCAGTATGAATTCTGTGATGTTGAGTAAGATGATTGCTACGAATAAAGGCTTTCCCACATTCCTTACATTTATAGGGTTTTTCACCAGTATGAATTCTCTGATGCTGAGTAAGTTCTGTCTGAAAACGAAAGGCCTTTCCACACTCTTTACATGTATAGGGCTTTTCACCAGTATGAATTTTATAATGTTGAGTAAGATTATAGCGACGACTAAAAATCTTCCCACATTCTTTACATTCATAGATATTCTCATTGGTATGAATTCGCTGGTGTGTAATAAGTTGATTGCTACGAATAAAAGCCTTCCCACATTCCTTACATTCATAGGGTTTCTCACAAGTATGAATTCTGTGATGTCGGGTAAGTTCTGCTTGAAGACGAAAGGCTTTCCCACATTCATGACATATGTAGGGTTTCTCACCAGTATGAATTCTGTAGTGTTGAGTAAGATGATAGCGACTACTGAAGGTTTTCCCACATTCCTTACATTCATAGGGAATCTCACCGGTATGAGTTCTCAGGTGTAAAGTAAGATGATAGCCACAAATAAAGGCCTTCCCACATTCCTTACATTCATAGGGTTTCTCACCAGTATGAGTTCTATGATGCCGAGTAAGTTCTGTTTGAAGACGAAAGGCTTTTCCACATTCTTTACATTCATAGGGTTTCTCACCAGTATGAATTCTATGATGTCGAGTAAGTTCTGCATGAAAAGTAAAGGACTTACCACATTCTTTACATTCATAGGGTTTCTCACCGGTATGAATTTTCTGATGTTGAACAAGGTACGAGCCATAACTAAAAGCCTTTCCACATTCATTACATTTATAGGGTTTTATACCAGTATGAATTTTCTGATGTTGACTAATATGTCGCTGTACCCTAAAGGTTTTTCCACAAATCTTGCATTCATAAGGCCTCTCACCAGTATGAATTCTTTGATGTTCAGTAAGCTGATAATGTAGTCTAAAGGCCTTCCCACATTCTTTACATTCATAAGGTCTCTCCCCAGCATGAATTGTCTGATGTACTCTGAGGTCTCTGACTCGACTAAAGGCTTTCCCACATTCCTTACACTCATAGGGTTTTATACCAGAATGTATTCTTTGATGTTCAGTAAGGTGATAATGAAGTCTAAAGGCCTTCCCACATTCTTTACATTCATAGGGTCTCTTCCCAGCATGGATAGTCTGATGTACTCTCAGATCTCCCACTCGACAAAAGGCCTTTCCACATTCCACACATTTATAGGGTCTCTCACCAGTGTGAATTCTCAGATGTTGAATAAGATATGACTGTTGTCTGAAGGCCTTCCTACATTCCTTACAATCATATGATTTCTCCCCAGTATGAATTTTCTGATGTAGAGGAAGAGATATTGGTTTTTGGATTATCATTTCACTAATGCATCCCATCTGATGTCCCTCTGGTCTCTCAAATTCATGTTTGTCCTGCAAATCATTTCTGAAAATGGTGTCCTCATGGATGTAAGTTTTACTTTTTTCCACCGTCTGCAATTGAGATAAATATATTTCATAAACATCATTTTCTGGAAATAAATTCTTGGTGACATACTTGCACTCCAAATCTGCAAAATAAAAAAAAACAAAAAGTAAAAAGCAAACAGATGCTGTAATGCTATTTTTCTGTGGATGTGGAGGTTGCACCTTATAGTAGAAATAAAAGATACACTGAAATAACACACATTAGAAGTAAAAGGTTTAGGGAAGGAGTCAACAAACCTTTTCTGTAAAGGACCGGATAGTAAATATTTTAGGCCTCATGAGGCATATATCTCTGTCACAATTACTTAGCTCTGCTGTTATGGCACAAAGGCAGCCACAGACAATATGCAATTGAATGAGCATGGCTGTTATAACATTTTATTTATGTATATTCAAATTTGAATTTCAAAAAAATTTTACATAACACAAAATATTCTTTTACTTTTGATTTTTTCCAACCATTAAAAAATGTAAAAACAATTTTCCAACCATTTAAAAATGTAAAAACTCGTGAGCCATGCAAAAACGGGCAGTGAACTATTTGGCCCATGGGCTGCAGTTTGCTGGCTGTTGGCTTAGAGAACTCTAAATTATTGTAATGAAATTTGAAAGAAGGTGAAAAGACATCAGAAAATGATATGACTTTTAAAAAGGGTACAATAGGTGAGTAGGGCAATAGGTTAAATCAGTGGTCCTCCTATTTAGGATGGATTTAGGGAAGTTTCTTACATATACTGCTCCAAATCAAATATAGGCACCAAATCACACAAACTGAATCAAAATCTATAGGAACAAGTCTTAGATATGTGTATTTTTAACCATTTTCATCAGATAGTTTTGATGCAGATCATTGAGAATCTGTACCTAATTCTCTTCTCAAAAGTTTCTCTTTCTCCTTAGAATAAAATCCAAACATTATCAAATCCAAAAAGCACTTGTTTGTCTCTAAGATCTGTGCAAGGTACTGTCCTCTTTGTTCTCAATCTTCTACCACAAGGCACCCTTTCAGATCCTATGATATGCCACACCTCATCATCTCTGAGTGGCCTTTCCTGGTCTTATCTAAATTAGCCCTACTAACTCCCTAGCATTCTGTCTCCTTACCCTATCTAGTTTTCTTCACAACACATATCAACACCTGATATTATCTGTTTACTTATTTACTACATGCTTCCCTTATTATGATATCAACATCTCTGTAACAATAGGAATGTATATAAATAGTGCCTAGACTCTAGCACAGTGCCTGGCTTAGGTCAGGGAAATAGGAAATATCTGTTGGATTAAATAATTTTGGGCAATGGAGAAATGACTATAAATCTAAATGTAAAAGAGGACCTGGAAATATAGGTAAGATGGTTGTCAAAGGGGAAGAAAGAAAGCAACTCTTCTTTGAAATGGGAGGGAAATATGAGAGCAGAGAAACAGGCAAATGGGGGTAAAGTTCCCTTGGTAGCTCATGTTGAGAGAATCTTAATGTTTCCCTGGTTTCAGTCCCTTTCTCCAAAGGCCTTGGGCCTTTGAAAGGAGCTTTCCAAACAACATCTCAGGATGTGCTTCTTCCCTGACCTAGTGGACCATCACTTGTGATGGCGTTCCCCTGCCTGATTTGCTATCACTCACCTGGGTACCAATTCCTTGTCCCTTCCCTCATTACCACCCAGGGCTCTTTCTCTTGCTCCAATAAAGTGATCACATCTGGCTTAGGAATGGCACATCCTGTTCATGAGAAAAAATATGACACGTTATAGAAAAAAACCAAAACGCACTCAAAACAAACATAACCTGGAAATGACTTAATTCAGACTCGGTTACATTTATAATAAACTGTAGGTGAAACAGTACGTAATAAAGCCTTCAGAATAAAGAAGAAGGCCATTGAAGAATATTCACACTAAGATGGACTCAACGATTACAGGACTAAAGAGATGAGGTAAGAGAGGGAAAAGGTTTGCTCTGCTTTTAAAGGTAGTGTAGAGAGGGGTGCAAGCGCATACTCTGAAGCCCTATGGCCTGGGTTCAAATCTTCTGCCACCTACCAGCTGTGTGACTTTGAAAAGTTACTTACTCTCCATGTCTTACACTTCTATCAAATGCAAAATGGGACTAATGTTATGTACTTCATAGAGTTATTGTGAGAATTAAATGAATTAATATATGTAAAGGCTTAAAAGGATGCCTAGTATATAGTATTATTTTGTTGTAGATGTTAATATTTTGCTAGGAGAAATCTAAGTTTCCTAAAATACTTCCAGGTTTTTCCTTAGATATTCCTTCGACAGAAAATGCAAAATTCACAGACTGTAACTTTCAACCACAAAGCAAGTTCAAGAGAATATGTCTCTTCTAGAATGAGGTGTGTTTCCTTGAATTTTAAATGAATATTTGTTAACCTAATCTACCACTATATAATCTGCAAAGGCTCTTTTGATAGTCAAAGAAAACCAGAACCCTGAGACTAGCTGTTCTCTTGCAGGTAAGCCAGACATTAACATAGAGCAGCTGTAGGAATTCTGAGTATACACATTACAGGAAATCTAGTTTCTCTGAAAATGTTGCACTACTCAAATCTGAGAATCATTTAGAAGAACAGGCAGTCACAGGCCAGAGGGAAGAGTGAAAGGATGGGGAAAGTGAAGGTGCACCTTAACCCAGGTGCCCATTTCCACCCTAACAATGTTTAAACTATTTCTTTAGAAATAGGGGATAGAAATTCAGTTGGCTTCTTAAAACAGAGTTCTGAAATTGAACAGTGGACAAAGCTGACATTCTAGAAAACAGCCTGTAAAGTATCTGGGCAGACACCTTACCCAGTGAGACCAGGTTGCTGTAGTTCTCCAACATAACATCCTTATACAAGTCCCTCTGCACAGGGTCCAGGCACTCCCACTCCTCTTGGGAAAGGTCTATGGCCACATCCCTGAAAGCCAAGGACACCTGAAATGACAAATCTATGTATTATAAAAAATGTTTTTAAAATGTATTTTCAAGATGGAAAACTGCTTTGCAGGAAAGCAGCAATATAGCAAACAAGTAAACTGGGGTTCAAGCCTGCGACACGTATGGAAGAATAAAGACACTAGTATTTAAGAAGTAGGGAGCTAATTTGATGCAAATTAAATGAGATGGCATAAATAAGCACACTGCCTATCATGTGCCTGCATTTTAAGTTCTGAATAAATGTGAGTTTCATCATCCTCTCTTCAAGGAATATTTTTTCAAAAAGAATTTTTCCTCCAAAAGTACTCTAAAATTTCTGTGATTTCTTTGAAACTCAGGTTCATATCATGCAAGATAACATCCATCTTATGGATATATCAAACTAATCCTTTTATGCTTAGGCATTTAGGTGGGACAAAATGTTTAAGGTCTTCCCCAATCCTGGGGACCTATTTTTACCCATCGTTAGGGATCTGGAGGATCTTCCTACCTACTACCCCAACTGTCCCTCAGGAACACTTGTCTTAGTCCTAAGCTAGAGGACATTGATGTAGAATGATCCACAATGACACTGATGTCACTGGAGACAAGCACAACCTCCTCAATCACAAAACTGAATTCTGTCCTATTGTTCATCTTTCAGGGATCCCCTGGCTAGATCCCTGAAAACTCCACATGGAGGCCCCAATCACACTCCAACCTAGTCCTCTAAGCCTCTCAATGCACGAGATCTCACCTCTTCTTCTGGGGCTGACATGGAAAGGAGTGTTTGAGTCATCTGGGATGGCAAAACACTCAACTCTAAATTCCATGCTATCACCCTCAAAGCTCAGGTCTGTGGAGTCTAATGGGGCTACCATATCTATGCCATAGAATCATGACTCTGATGATGGAAGCTCAAATATTTCCCTTGAGGTACTTTATCTTTCACTGCTCAGTCAATGCTCCTGAGAGAAAACAGGGCAGATAGATGAAAAATGAATAGGTGAACACAGGTAAGACAAAAGAGGGGCAAATGTGGAGGACACTAGGCTGTTTGGCAGCATCCTTCACTGTGATCAGAGTAACTGGAAAGCAGGTTCACCAACAGGGTTGTCTTAGGAAGGAAAGATCAGGATAATAAAAAGGATCACATGAATTTAAAAACACCGTATTTCAAATAACAGAATTACAAACTTACATGGGCCATAGTTTTAGAACTGCATGAACTGGTCAGTTCTCCTTGGGCTTCCTCAATCGGAGAAGCATAGAGTCCAGAAAAGCCAGGGCTGGGGGAGGAACAAGTGACTTTGAGACCAGGTGTGTCTCAGAATTCCCAAAATGACTTAAGTTAATATGATCCTGCCTTTATTTTATTTCTACTTACAAGCCCATACAAACTGGGGAAGAGAACAGGAAGTCTGGATAAAGCCAAGCCCTTCCTATGCCATGGGGAACCACCGGTGCAAGCGTAGATACAGAGCAGAGGCCTCCTGCATGGAGCCAGACCAGGCCCTCCAGCAGAAAGGTTTCTGGACCACCCCGGTTTCTGATGATGCTGATCTGTGGCTGAGACTAAATTGTTAAGTCTTGCCCTGAGCAGATCCTCTTCCATCCATCCCCACTCTAGGGCTGAGAAGGGGCTGCCCCATCCAAACCCCAACATCATTCATGGCTTGGGAATATGCCCACACTCTGCAGACATGAAGGCAGAAAACAGCAGGCAGCCTTTCCCACTGCAAAACCGCAAAACTTGCCAGAACAACAGCCCCCAGAATCCTCTGTATCCAACCATCCTCTATTTCCTAATCAGGATCATCTAAACTCTGTCCTGCATGAAGTCCCTGACCACCCCAGTATCTGAATATCAGGGCTGGGAGGTGCGAATTTATGCCCATGGTTGCTAGTTTATGTCATGGTTGCCCACGACAACAACAAAGATAAATATTTTTAGGCACTTCCACATGAAGATCCCTTTATCACATTAACATTTAATCACGCAATGTAGTTATCTCCATTCAACGGATGAGGTAATGGAGGCTCCAAGTACAGTTCCTTGCCCCAATTCACAGTTAGTAAGAGTCAGAGCTGTGTTTTGAATCCATATTTCTGTAAATATAAAGCCAATTCTCTTTCAGCTCTGGCTTTTGCCTCTGAAGCCCAGGATTTCTTTGAGTGAAACCTGAGTATGGGTCATTCACTAAAAATAGCAAGAGAGAGTCTCTGTGTCCTTTCAATGATCAACTAGTGCAATTTCTATTCTGCAGTAAAAGCACACGCACATGCGTGCACGGACACACACACACACACACAGGAGAAATTTTGCTAAAATGTACCTCCCCAGAATATTAACAGTGATGCTAGGGCTACTTTACCTTTCTTCCTTATAAGTCCCTCATGTAACATAACCAAATAACTGAATTGTTTGTAAAAGGTGAGCATTAATTCCATAATCAGAAGTATACAATAAATCTAAACCCAATTATAAAATAAAATTTTTTTAACATGTTGGAAGCAAATTGGTTTGACATGTGTGGAAACAGTAAGGAAATCAGTGTGACCATTCTAAATAATGCCTACCAGTTCTTGAGCATGAATTCTTCTTCAATTCAACAAGGCCTTTTCACTATTAAGATTCTTCTCTGAACACAAGTCAGGTGAGCAGCATCTGCAGTCTGAATAAGAAAATTTGTGCAAAGCAGACACAACAGTGTTTGGTTCTCCTCTATTTCCCTGAAGCATCATTTTGGATATAATCCCTGTTAAGTGTCTTTAAATTTTGATGTTAGTAAATGAGATTCATATAAAATGTAAAATTTGAATATTATTGTTCATCACTCTATTACTTTACCTCATAACTTCTTGCTGGGAACCTTCATCCTACAGCTCAATATTTGACTTCCCTCATATGTACTTTTTTTTTTCCTTGTGACTAACTCTTTATAAACATAAATTTCAACTCATTGATTCCCTGGAAAAAACCCTGCTCATATTCACACAGATTTCTACCCTCAGACTTCTAATCACATTCCCAGTCCTAAAATCCTTACAAAGCAGATGATCATTATCACTTACTGACACCCGCCGAACCATCTCTGATCCTGTCATACTTTTAAACTGAGGTCTTTGGAGAAGACCGATGATGTGATTCTATCTAAACATTAATCTCAATAAAACAAAGTTTTAACTTTAGACTCCAGGATAGCATTTCTCTACCATTACAAAATATGACTCCAGAGGAATGATTTGAACAAACGAAGGGCATTTGGAAGCCAGTGAAGAGGAGGATCCATCTGCATGGTCCCTCATTCACTGGAAACGAAGGCCTAGGACAGGTCCCTGGACATTTCAGGAAAACAAAAGCAGATGTTTCCATGTAGTAAGAACAAAATTGCATTTTACGAACAAAGAGGAAACAAATTCACCTGGATGTGGACTTTCAGACTTGCTACACAATTTTTCCTTCCTCTTCAGGATCTTTTGAAGAACAGGAATTGATAGTAGGAAAATGTGTGCTCTCTTTAATTCTAACTGATGCTATTCGCTTCTGTGACTATGCTTGCTTTTAGTTATTTGATAAATATAGTTAATCAGAATAAAAAACAGGGATAAGAGCAAAGGTAACTCCATGATAGGCTAGGCTTCCTAGATGTGAGAAGCCTAGTTCTGCTTCTGTATATATGGCTTGCTGGCTTGGTGCTTAGCATAAGTGGAGCCATGGCAGGCTTCACTAAAGTAAAGGAAAACAAAGCCCCAGGGAGGTAAGGGCAAGTTACTTCCTGAGAAAGGGCTAGATAGTCCAGGGCCCTCCAAACAACTAAGTAGATAAGAAGAGCAAGACATGATCAGCGCATGAACGGCTTGTGCAGGGCGTGTGTTCCCAGTATCGCTTGTAACCAAAAACTAGAAGGTATGCAACAACAGCCCCCCTCCCCCGTCGGAGACCCTCCTCTTCCCCTGGATGAGGTTAACTACAACTGGCACCAGCGCGAAAAGCCCGAAGCTTAAAGTCAACAAACCAGGAGCCAACGCGATCAGCCACTTCTAAAAAAAAGGACAAATAAACTAAAGTGGGGATAAAGTGCAGACTAGTGTGTCGTGTACAGACTAATATGTCGTGTGCAGACTAACGTCTTGTGTGCAGACTAACATGTCGTGTGCAGACTAACGTGTCGTGTGAAAACTAGCATACAGAAAAGTATAAAAGCTTAACCTTTACCCCAGGGCGGGGTCCTAGTTCCTGGAGAGGCCACTGCGTCGGTGCTCTGGAATTTGGACCCTAGCTCGGGCTAGCCAATAAACTCCTTTGCCTTTTTGCAGCCTCAGTGATCTTCCTCTCTGTTCCTGGGGCCAAGGGGAACCGGATCTAACACCTTCATCCTAGAGCTCAATATTTTACCTTCCCCTTGGGGACACTGCTTTGTGCAGGTATCAGGGGCCGTGAGGGGAGAGGGTCAGTGACACATACCAAAGGGTCAGGCACAAGTCTCAGCCTCACACCCGCACCCACCGTCACAAAGGCCCAACCTGGCCCTGATAGGCGCACAGCCGCGCGCATACACATACATACACAGTCTGTCACACTTGGTCACCCAATCCCCCTCCTCTGCTCCTCACGCACTCACAGGCCTGAGGCTCCCTCCGGGTACCACACGCCAAGTCCGCCCCCCGGTGCTCCTCATTTTGGGCGGCAGCCTCATTGTCAACGCTACCCCGCGAGTCCCGCTCCCTCTCACCTAGATCCGACTTCTCGCCTGGCTGCAACTAACACGCCCCGCCCCCGGTGGCTGAACCAGCAAGAACGCACCGGAAGAGGCCCGTGGGGTCCAGGCTGACTCTGCCCGTGGGGTTTCTGGGAAATGTAGTCCACTGCCGGACGCTGATTAGCTCCGGCGCAGGCGCGAGCGGATCTCGCGGCTCCAGCCCACAGCCCAGGAGCCGGCGTAGAAACTGAGAACTTACACCCCGCGAACTGTCTGGGCTACGCAAGCGTCGCCACACAGCCTGAAGTGCCCAACCTTCAAGTATATCCGCGGACGCGACCCTGAGCCGAGTGCGTGAGCGGTCGGGCGCCAGCTGCGCAAGGTGGAATTTGTTGGAGTCTCAACGCTTGGTATACAGCAGGGGCTCAATATGTGTATTTTAAATAGGTGTACCCGGCTGTTCGAGTGTATGTGTCACTGAGGGTTGTGGGACCGACAGCCTCCCTGAAAAACCAAATGGTTGCGGGGAGTTAGCTAGGCTCCCTGCAAAGAGGTTTTTTTCTTCCGATCAGGTCTCTCAGGCAGGCGTCATCGCAAAGGATGAAAAATATAGTAGGAAACAGAAATAAAAGATAAAGTAATGGCAGTAATAATACACAGAGCCAAAGATATAGTTTATAAAGTAAAAGTTTATGAAAATAGATAAAGGAGGGTATCCAGATGGAAATATTTTACCCGCATAAAATATCTCCCCAACTGAAACTCCACACAGGTATTATATAGGGTACATACAGGCAGTTTGCTTTAGGGTCAAAGTCTCCTAAAAGGCTACTACAGATCCTTTAACTAACTCTAACTAGGGGAACAATGAGTTATAAAATCATCTTGGGGCAAACTTCTAAGTTTTATGATAAGGCTATTACTTTAGCAACAAACAGAGACATCTTGGCTCTGGTGATTGTGTTCTTGGAGACAGAGATGATCCCAGAAGTCAACATGGGCTGTGCTTTGTGTGAATTACTTTAACCGCATGGTTCCATCTGGGCCCGGCTTGGGCATTAGCATATCTATCTGATTAGCTCTCATCTCCGGGGGTCCACCTGTCAGCACCTGCAACCTTTGGTTCTAAGGGAGGCCTGCCTTGTCTTTCAAAACAGGTGAGAACCAAAGGCCCAGGTTACAGCTGTCTCTTTGAAGTGCAGCTTCTACTGACCAGCAAGACGCCCTCCTGAGACGAGGCAGCTTTTGAACTAACACATTTATTTTTTCCTTAAGGCAAAGCTTTATTTGACTTCTGAAATCAAATCTTGTCTCCAGAAATACAGGGGGCATTTCTATAACTCAGTATTCTTAGGCTCAACAAATGATCTTTTACTCGTAGGAAATGGGGGTGGGGAGACACACAGGGGCTTTATTCCGTGGCTGAGGGCTGCTGTCTCACGTTCATTCCATCCCTTCCCCCGAATTTCTGAAGCCACTTGGTTCAAATTTTTTGCTTCTCCTTCACCCACTCATCTGTCAGGAGATCAGAAGGGACCCAGAAGATCTGATTCAAGGCCCAGATTCTCCAAAGGAGTTAAATTTCTAAAAAGAAATTAAATCTTCGCCATGGAATGGGAGGTCAAAAAGAAAAAAAAAAAGAAATTAAATGGATTTAGTTTAATCTATTTATTGAATAAACCAATCCTGGGTAAAGAGAAAAGAACACTAAGTTTTGGGTTAGGGGGACTGGGGAGGCGGGAGAAGCCCCAGTCCCTGAGTGGTGTGGGGGGAGGAAAGGGAGGGGTCATTTGTAAAACTCATGCTCTTGCTCGTCCTTCTTGATGACAGTCTTGTATGCTTTCTCGAAGTCCTTGGCCAGGACAATGTATCGGTTCTCACGGACGGCCAACATCCCACTCTGTTGAAGGATGAGAGTTAAAATCTATTTCCTGTACTCCCCACCCCTAGTGATGGTGGAGGAAGAGAAAGATGGGGCCCAAGACCCAAGAGGGGACAAAAGGATTGCAGCAGAGTGGTCTCAGAGAAGAGGAAGAAGGGTCTTCACAACCCCCCTGCCCAGATGCAAAGAGAAACCATCCCTCACCTCCTGACAGATGGAGTTGATATCAGCTCCTGAAATCTTATCTGGCCGGGCCACATCTGCAGCAAGTGAGTTAAGGAAACCATTCCCTGCCTGATGGGGTGAATGCCTGGAGCCAGAAGACATCCTTGGCCATCTCTGTCACCACTCTCCTCCCTGGACCCTGGTCCCCATCTGCACAATTTGGGCTGTGGTGGTGGCAGAGGTGGAGGTGAAGATCCAATCCCCATTCCCAACTGTGGTCCCTCCATCACTTGGGAACAGGATACAATCTTCCAAGTCAACCTCCTCAGAGAGGTTCATCTTGCTGGTGATAGTGGAAAAAATCAATCTTTTCTGGCGACGATCAGGGAGGGGAAATTCAATTTTACGGTCGAGGCGTCCTGGCCGCAGCAGGGCTGGATCCAGGGTGTCTGCTCTGTTTGTGGCCATGATCACCTGGCAGCGGGGGCAGGCCAACTCAGACCTCTGTCCCCCCTACCTCCTCCTCCTCGTGCCATGATATCTACCCCTCACATCCCAGCCCCCACCTTTCCCTGATTCTTAGACCCCACCTCCCCTTGCCCATCCAGAACCCTGAACCTTGACATTGACGTTCTGGTCGAATCCATCCATTTGATTCAGCAGCTCCAGGAGGATTCTCTGAACCTCCCTGTCAGCTGGAGAATGCGACCAGTCAGTCCAGGGCATCCCGTGTGACAAGCCTGCCCAAGACCCCAGGCCCTGTTTGGGCATCACTCACCTCCCGTCTGGGCATCAAATCTCTTGGTGGCGATGGCATCAATCTCATCTATGAAGATGATGGCAGGGGCATTCTCCTTGGCCAGGCGGAACACATCCCGGACCATGCGGGGACCCTCGCCCAGGTATTTCTGTACAAACTCCGAGCCCACGACCCGGATAAATGCAGCTGATGGCAGGATGACAAGGGTTAGATGGAGAAGAGCCTCCTGTGGGGCCCATTCTGCTTTTAACTGAAACTGGGAATTCCCTGAAGACATCCTTTTTCTTGGATACCCAATCCTAGTGGCTGGGTCCCAGATCCAGCCCTGAGGACCAGCCATCTGCTTGTGCCCCACAGTGACTCAGCACCACAAACCATGAACCCTGCTCACAGATGTGCCATTTTTTGGCCCAACATTTAAAAATCAGGATACTAAATACTAAAAAAAACCCCAAAAAACTGGATTTCCAGAGTGCTTCCAATGTTAGTAACAGATACATTGCCCAGATACTAAGACATCATGCTGTGTTGCCAAGAGCTCTGAATTCCTATTTGTTATATGGACCTGCTTTTTAATTACCTGAAATGGTCAGGGACCACGGCACATCTTCTGATATAACTGACAACTAGCAATGTGGTCAAAGATAGGTGTGTTCTGGGCCCAGGCTTTGGACTTGTTTCTTAAACTTCAATTTGTTTCTTAATGACTGAATGCAGCTTTGTGCTGTGCGGAGCACACCCCAAGGATTCTCCTCAGCCACCATGGAGAACGGAGACACACAGTCCATACACACAGGCCAGGGGCTTCATGTCATAAACTAGGAGTTGTGCAGGGCTGCAGCTCTGCCCTCTCCACCCCCTAAGATCCAGACTTTACACCTGGCTCAAGGTGTCCCTCTTTCCCAGTCCCTGCATCACCCGGGGGCCCACTCAGCATCCGAACATCCAGGTTTCTGACCTTTTCTGCCCTAAACACATCCTGACCACCTTGCTTTGGCCACATATTTACCTAGCTGCTCTGCAGGCATCCAACCAGTTCCATGTGGAACCCCCATCTCTGGAATTGCCTTATCTTTCTTTTTTTTTTTTTTAAAGAAAATGATTTTGACTAGCCAATCCCAAATGGAATTGCCTCATCTGAGTCCAGCTTGTCTGTTGGCCTTTCCTACTCAATCGCTGCAGTCCCTGTGGTGCCCCCTCCTTCCCTGTCCTCCCAAGCTCTCATCCCCCTCTGGGCTCTGATACTTCTTCCACCTGCCCCAGAATGGGCTCCTGCTTCAGTTATTCTTACTAAACTGCATGAATTGCCACCATAACAGAGAGATGAACCCCCCTCTCAGCTTGGGCCTTAATCTTCCTCCACGGTCAGATAACTCAACCCCAGTGAGCAGCTTTTCCTGCTGCTCCACCCCTACTGCAGTCTCTCTTCTCCCTCTCTCTGCCAGCGACAAACCACCCTGATTCACTCAGATCGATTCACTCAGAAAAAGACACCATGAAGCAAGGGTCCCTCAATTTCTACTCCTACTCAGCCAAGCTTGTCTGTCCTCACTGGACTGGAACTCTGGGCAGAACAAGGACACTAGTAGAAAAACTGGTGAAATTGGAAGGAGGCTCCACTTTAGCTCATAGTAGCGTACCAGTGTAAATTTCCTGGTTTTCATTACTGTGGTTATGTAAGATAATGACATTAGGGAATCTGGATGAAGGGTACACAGGGACTCTTTTGAAATAATTTTCCCTTAAATTACTTTCAGAAAACATTTAAATACAGTTTTTAAAAACTAAATAAGAAAAAAGTGACTGGCAGGTTTCCTAGATCCTAAACACAACACAAAGCTTTATGGCTTGTTTCTTTCTTTCTTCAATGGTCCGTCATCCTCTTGCCAAGACTCTCAAATTATCCTTTGCAACTTTTTTTTTTGGTGCACACATACAGCAAAACCCTGCCCCTTAGTCACTGAGGCCAAAGAATCAATAGAGTGGCTAAGAGCTTGAGGTGTGGGTCAAACAGTTTGGGATTAAATCCCAGCACAACCGCTTGCAAGCTGGTGACCTTGAGCAAGTTACTTAACCATGTTTCCTTTTGTGTAAAATAGAGACAACAAAGGTACCTATTTTACTGGGGGGTTCTGGCAATTAAGTAATTATTAATTGATTATGTATTAATTAAACAATTAATACATGCCTAAATGCTGAGAGCTGCTCCTGTTATATATCATAAATGGTATCTATTACTCCCACCACACAAATAACTGCACGAGGACTGCTAGATACCATGGAGAAAAATGAGAACAGGGCAGATGGGCACCGCCACAAATTCCTACCTCCAACCTCGCCTGGGTCCTCAACACTGCCTGGGAAGGATCTGACATCTCTCTTGGAAGACTTTTCTGTTGTCCTTCAGCACCTCACCTCGTCCCCTCTTCACTTTCAGATGACCTCACCTATGTGACCCCAAAGAGATGAGAGGACCCTCAAGTGGTCAGAGCTCAGGAGAGGGGGTAAGAGGCTCACCTGTCGTGTGATGTGCCACAGCCTTTGCCAACATGGTCTTCCCGCAGCCGGGTGGGCCGTACATGAGGACGCCTCGGGGAGGATCGATGCCGATCTGAAACCCAGAGGGGGAAAGGAAGATGAGCCAGGGGTCCCATCGCCAACCCCAGACCCAGCAGGGCCTCTCCCTTCCCTGCCACCTCCACTGCCTCACCTGCTTGTAGAGCTCGAAGTGCGTAAGTGGGAGCTCCACGGCCTCCCGCACCTCCTGCTTCTGGATGTCCATGCCCCCGATGTCCGCGTACATCACGTCTGGCTTCTGGTCTGGTGGGAGAGCAGAGCTGGGGCTCCCAGCCTGGCCCACAGCGTCCCCTTGGGCCTTCCTGGCCCCGGGCTGCCCCCTCACCTGAGGTTAGCATCATGATGCTGCTGTCGGCCTCGGGAGGCAGCACGTCCACCAGGGCATTGCTGTGCTTGTGGAGGGCCACCGAGGCGTTCGGCTTGAGCAGCTCCCGATCAATGGTGCTCAGGATGCGCACATAATAGTTGGAGCCTTTGGGTAGGAGGCAGCAAGGGAGGGGGCAAAATGAGAAGCAACAGAGCCTCAAAACTGTCCTTTCCTCCTTTCCCCAACCTCAGTTGCACCCTCCAGGCCACCAATATCTCTCGCTCAGACCCTGAGGGGCCTGCTCTCAGCCTCCAGTCTTGCCTCCTCCAGTCTGTCCCCATATTCACACTAGCGACTTCCTTGTCTGTCTATAGCCCTGACTCTCTCTTTAGCTCCAGCCCTGGGTGAACAGCATGCCTCCCCTGATGTCCCTTGGGTATCTCTCACTCACTGTGCCCCAATGTGATCTTGGTATATTTCCCCCAGTAGTGCTCCTGGATCTCAGTCCCAAGGAGACCCACTGTCTCCCAGTCCCCAGCCAGAGGCCTGAGCCTCATCTCGGACCTTTCTCCACGTCCCTCCACAGCCCATCAGTCACCACAACCTTCCACCCAGCCTCCCGAGCATCTCTCCAACCGGTCCCTCCTCTCCTCCCCACGGCCCCTGCCCTGATTCAGCCCTGTCCTCTCCCATCTAAGTTCCTGCACAACACTGCCCTGGTGACCGGCCTCCAGGCTCCTCTCTCCAGCCCGCCTCCTACAGGTATACTAATGATGCACGTTTTTCCAGGCTCAGTCTCTCTCCTGACGGTCAAAGCTGGCTGTCCCGCAGCCTCCTGGACACCACCCCATGACACCCTAGACTGCCCTCACCGCCTCCCTCCAAACCTACTCCTCCACCCCTGTTGCCATCTCAGACAGAGCCCCACAGTCCCCCTGAGTTCCACAGGTCAAAGATACAGGCTTCATCCTGGATACCTTCCTCCCCTCACTTCCTCACAGCCCATCAGTCCAATTCCAGGCACAATCACATGCCTTTCCCCAGAACTTTTACAAGAACATGGCTTGGTCCAGAGGAGCAGAGGCCAGAAGCAGGAAAATACAGATAAGACGCCAGAGACAATGACCGTGAAGACAGGGCCTGAACCTATGTTAATAACAGCAGCTACCATATACCTTACCAGAGCCCAATCTCTTAACACTCCATCCATGGTTTCAAACTACAGGCCCTAACCCAATAGTAATTGCAAGATCAATTTAGAGGGTCATAACTAGAACTGTGTTTAAAACAAAACAGACTAGAACAGAATAGAAAACGTCAGAATATAGCACATACAGTAAGCCTAAATATCCTTGGTGAAACTTTTTTTTTATATGAATATTTAAATAGTAAGAGGCAGAGATAGACAGACATTCACAATGTAAAATATATTTCTACTTTTGGATCTGTTAAAATTCTCTGAAGAGCACCATTATACTGTCCTGCCTTGTTTGCTGCTCTTTAAGACCCTAGCACATGGCAGGAAGCAGTTGTTACGTAGAGAGATGAATGAATGAGGTGTCTCCCCGAACCCCCACACCTGTGGTAGAGCCCACGATGGCTGTATTCTGATCCACAGCCTCCAGAAATTGCCCGATGACCAGTGGGATGCTCTGGATTCGCTTCACCTCCTCCTGGGCATGAAGGAATTCCTTCTTCAAGTTCTTTTGTTCATCCTTGATGTACTCCTCCTGCACCTCTAGGAACTCCAGCTCTTGCTGCAGTTTCTGTGAGCAGAGAGTGCACAGGAAGGGGATGGTTCCAGGCCTTGCTGAGCCAGAGAGTGGTGGAAAGTGGGGGAAATATGAGATGCTGGGCCCTGTGCAGGATACGGGTTGGGAGTTGAATGTACCTTGTAGCGGCTGTACAGGTCCTCCAAGTCCTCAGGCTCAGGACCCAGGAAGGACAGGCCAGTCTGGGGCCGGGACACAGACAATGCTGGTATCTCATCCTAGACCAAAGGGGAAAACTCAGGTTAGATCTAGAGGGTCTCCTCATGAAAGCATCCCGAGTCCTCTCCCCACTTTACCGTGAAGTCACTGAGCCCCTAACAGTCTCCTGGCATAATTCAGACCCTCAAAATAGATCCTGAAAACCTCCCAGCCCCCTAAATAGGCTTCAGTTGTCACCCAACCCCCTAAACAGGCCCCTCTGTCAACTTGCCCCCAAACAGATCTTTTCCAATCATTCATCAATCATAGCATGTCCCCAGTGTCACCCAACTCCCAACAAGGGTCTAAATGTCACATCAATTCTTTATCAGACCCCAATGGTCCCCAGCCCCCCTCGGCAGGTTCCTAATGTCAGATGGCTCTCCTAGATAGGCTGTTAAAGTCACTGCACCTTCAAAGAACCTGCCATTCCCTAGTTTCTCCCCAAATATCCCTCATGTCACAGACTCCCAACTTACATTAGGCCCAAACATCACTCAGCCAAGCCACAGATAATACTTAGCCGCCGCCTCAAATCCCCAAGCCAAGCCCCCAACATGTGTCAGTCCCCCTGCCTAGACCTCAGCATCACTCGGCCTCATGGCTGGGTCCCATACATCACTCGCCACCCGACCCAATCCCAACCCTACCGCGCCACTTATGTCACTAACCACTCCCAGCCAGGCCTCGGAATTAATCAGTCTCAAAGACACTCTAATGTCACTCACACCCCCAGGCCCCTTTCTGAGTCCTACCGCCTTCCTAACATCACTCGACCACTCAGACAGGCCCCTGGACAGCACCAAGGTCTCCAGTGAGACCTCTGAAATCGCCGGGGCTGGGATTCTCGAAGCCTTTCTGCTCCAACTCAAGTCTGGCTTCACCCTCTCCCCACTATCCCGGCCCGGACTGAAAAGCCCAAGTCCCCACTGCACCTGAGCCTTCTCCACCAAGATGCCTATTTCCTCCATAGTGACCAAGCCTGCCTGTGTGTGCCCGGCCTGATCAGTCACCGCTTCCGCTAACGCCACCGGAAATCAATGTCCTATGGGAACTCTGGGAAACGTAGTTCAAGATATCGCCGAGACAGGGCTGGATGTGCCGGATAGGATGAAGGGCTCGTTCTGGGCTCCGCCCCCAAGTTACGCACATGCGCCATTCGTACCCGCGGGGGCGCGGGCGGGCTCGGAGCAGTGCGCGCGCGCTACGCGCCGTGGCGCCATCTCGCGCGCGATCGGGAGACGCGGCTTTCTTTCCAGGAGGTGGCGCCACCGGATTGCTCTTTCAACTGAGGAACTTCTCAAAGATACGTCAGGGAGAGTCTGGTGGGCAAAGGTTCTCTCTCATTAAGTGGCTGGGCTGGAGGGGCCTTGGGCCAGGCTCCGTAGAAGCTATCTTTTAGGGGTTCTTCAAGTGGGGCTGACCCTAGAATTGTGCCCCGTGCGAAGATGGGAAGGCCCACGCCGCCCCTGAGGGTGACACTTCGTGCCGGACTCCATCCTAGGAGTGAGGAGACCCAAGGCAGCGAATCGAGTAGAACACATGCTTCAGAGCTGGAGAAAATGAGGCAGCGGGTGCGCGTTGAGCTGGTTCACACAGGAGACCAGCAGACCTGTTCCAGATCCTGTGCTTAAGCTTCACAAGCATCATGTCATCGAATCGTAACAGGTATTATGTTTCCTCTTTTGCGGAGAAGGAAGCGGGCTCAGAGCCATGAATTCACTTGCCACAGTCACAATGTGCCAGAGGAACAAAGTGCGGATTGGGACCCAAATCTGTCTGTCCCCAAAGCCTGTGCTCCTGGCCTCAGGGAAACACTGCCACCTTCCACACCAGCTACAATTTTTGCTCAGGAAATGTTTTATTCGTGAAGTATAAATACATAGAAGGGCACAAATATTACAGCTCAACAAATTTACACAAATTGAACACGCCCATACAACCAGTACCCTGCTCAAGAAACCAAACATTAGCAACCCCCAGAAGCCTCATGTGCTTCCTTTCCTTCATCCCCTCTAAAGAGTGTATCACTCACCTGGCTTCTATCAACATGAATTACTTTTGTTTGTTTTGAACTCTTTCTCACTTGGCCTGTACAATGTGCACTGTGTGTTTGGCTTTTTTAAGGTAACATTATGTTTCTAAGATTCATGCATGTTGTTTGTAAAAATAGTTCTTTCATTTTCATTCTGAATGGTTTGCATTGTGTGAATATACTTCAGCCTGCATATTTTCCAGTTTGGGGCTGTCATGGTGCTATGAATATTCTTTGGGCAAATATATGTATTCACTTCTGGAAACATACTCAAGAGTGGAATTGTTAGTCATAGGACAGATACCTGTTTAGCTTTAGTAGACACTGTCAAACTGTATTAACTTGTACTCCCACCAGTTGTGTATATATACACTTGGTATTGTCAATCTTTTTTTTTTTTTTTTTTTTTTTTGAGACAGAGTCTCACTCTGTTGCCCAGGCTAGAGTGAGTGCCGTGGCGTCAGCCTAGCTCACAGCAACCTCAAACTCCTGGGCTCAAGCGATCCTCCTGTCTCAGCCTCTCGAGTAGCTGGGACTACAGGCATGCACCACCATGCCCGGCTAATTTTTTCTGTATATATTTTTAGCTGTCCATATAATTTCTTTCTATTTTTTTAGTAGAGATGGGGTCTCGCTCTTACTCAGGCTGGTCTCGAACTCCTGAGCTCAAACGATCCGCCCACCTCGGCCTCCCAGAGAGCTAGGATTACAGGCGTGAGCCACCGCGCCTGGCCTGTATTGTCAATCTTTGAAGATTTTCTTCTCTCTGGTGGGTGTGTTGTGGGTTATCACATCGGACACCATTTGTGCATTTACTTTTGGCCAGACAAGTTCCAAACCATGATCTCTGACTCTTCATCACAACCCTCAGCGGTAGATTTGCTTTCCCTCATTTTGCAAATGGGGAAACTGAGGCTCAAACAAGAGAAAGTCACTTCCACTAAGTCACAAAGAGAATTGGTGGCTTCTGCTCAATGACAGCTGTATGCTGGGGCAGGCGGGGGGGGGGGGGGCGGGGGGAGGGGGGAGGACCCAGAGATAAATCAGATTCTTTAAGGTCCCAGAGTTTTTATTTCCACAAAAAAAGGAAAACCCTGATGGCAAGAAATCTATCCTTTTTCCTCTGCATAGGCAACTCTTAATTCTGTATTCCAGGTCCCCACTTTACACCCCAAGGGCATCCCAGATTTTTACTTGAGGCTTAGAACCTATCACTTAAAATGGAATCCATCATCTTCCCCCTTGCCACCTAACCTCCCAGTTTCCAGGCTTCAGACTCAAACCCAACTGAGAGCTTTGCCTTTGACTGAGAGCCGAGTCAAATCATCACCAAGTTCTCTCTGGCCTCTCTGGCAATGAGAAATAAATGTCTCCCTTTGGAATTTTTGTGGATATTATTCATAAATAACCATTTCCTGAACACTGTCTATGTTCCTGGTTCTTTGCTGAGTATTTTATCTCATTATCTCATTTAATCCTTACAACATTAGGGAGTGGATGGTGACATTAACCAACGGTTATACAGAGTCCTTACCTTTCACCTTGTGCCAGGGAAGTTCAAATGCTTTATACATGTCATCCGATTTAATCTCCAAATTAATGTGAAATTTGAAGTGTGAATTGTTGTCTAACTTCCTACATTCTCAGATCCTACATGAGAAACCAGGTTCAGAGAGGTAAAATTACTTGCCCAGATTACACAGCAAGTAAATGGTAGAGCTGGCATACAAATCCAGAGTCTGAGCTCTTAACCTCTCTTAATAGTTATTATTTGGATCTGCAGGCCACGTTAGACAAGTAAGTCAGTCATTCTCAGGAATGAGGATGTCAGGTCATTTAGGGAGTTTTTTCAAGCTAGACTCACCTTAACGTGCACCCTATTATTATGATCTTTCTTCCTATCCCCTGGTTAAGAACTACCCATTTAGGCCATTTAAGAGATGGGAAAACTAGAGCTAGGAACAGTCCAAATGATTAAAATTGATCTCTTCTGGTTCAAACCCGGGGCTTTATTTCTTTCAATGACATGCCTTTCTAAGTAGGAAGGGAGGGTCTCCAGAGAATATAGGAATTCAACCAACGTGAGCAATCAACCTGTTCTGCAGCCTTTGCCTTTGTAAACAAGGGCCACTCAGCTGGCTAAAACTCTCCCCTGACAGACCCCAGCAGCCTACAGATAAACTGAAGTGACTTTCCTCATTACTGTGCTAAAGTCTTGACCCTGGCAGGAGCTATAGCTTCATTACCATAACATGGGACCTGTGTGCGAGCATGACAACTAACCACGCTTCTAGAGGGAAACTACACCCCTACAGGTGATGACACATCTTTTTCCTTCTCTACTACACCTTTTAAAAACCCCATGCTGCTTTCTCTTGGTGCTGGCGGGGGACACTGCTTTGGAGAACATTCCCAGTGCTCTCCTCACTTGCTGCAAGTGATTAAACTCTGACTGATCAAGACCCATAGTCTCCTGGAGAGTCATCTGTTACCAGATTTTTTGGGTAACAAATTTAGGAGCCCAGATGGGACCGTGGACTGGGCCCTGATGTGGCCTCCGTCTTAGCCTCCTGACAGGAGAAGCAGTGGGCTTCAGAAGCACGCTCAGGCTAACTCTCCTAAGTTGCCAGAGGAGGGATCAAAGAGGGACCCCAAGACATCACCGGCCTGGTGTCTAGTCCACCAACTGGCACCGCAGGTCCTTGAGGGAGCAGAAACAGCCACTTGAGCCTTTTCCTTCAGTACTCCTTTGAGGCGGTAAGTGGCAGTGGGTCCCATGAACTGACTAAAAGTAATTTGGTCTTGGTCATTAGGACTCTGGGCTACCTGGATTAGAACCTGGGTTAAGGTATCCAGGGTTGTCAGAAAAAGGAAGGACTCCCCTTGGGGTCTGGAAGACTGAGAGAAATCTCCAACCATCTTAACAAGATGAACCTCCGACATAAAGACGGGGAGCTCGTCTTTAGGGGGAGAGGCCGTTGTTAGGGTGCTTCCTCTAGATTGGAAACTGTTAGATACCCACCCATGACCAAAAATCAAATGATATTTTACTACAGTACAGCCTGGCTCCATCCAGTGTTCCCTGGGAAGTTGGGAAAAATGGCTGGAGACTGAGGTCAATTAGTTATAATACAGTTCTCCAACTGGAGAATTTTACGAGGAACAGGGCAAATAGGATGAAATACTCTATGTACAGTGTTTTATGGTTGTCTATCAAAACCATCCCTGGGGTTTGTCCTGTCTGTGGGCTCCATTTACTTTTATTCCTCTCTACTCCTTCCTCTGCTGATCGCCAAGTTTTGGCCAAACAAAGGCAGCCAACTGTTCAAACTGCTTAAGTCCATGAATCTTCTTTAACCACATGGCAGTCCTGGAGTCTCTCTGAACTTGTTCCCATTCAGCTGCCCGATTTGTGGATTGTTCTTTGCTCAGTTAAACTCTGTTAAATTTAATTTGTCAAAAGTTGGTTCTGAAAGAGAGCTGCCAGAGACCCCAGGAGCACCAAGTGAACAGGCGAGGTACCCGCCAGGTTGTGCCCATTACTGGGCTCATGGGTAAGTTCTGTCAGATTCTGAAGCTGTACAGATTTGTGTTTGAGGTCTCCGAGTTTGTTTGAGCAAATTTTTTAATCTAACTGGTTTGAAAGCTGTGATAGAAACTGTGCTGGGTCTGGGATCAGATTGGATCTGATTATTACTTGGCTTGGTGATCCTCCTGCCTCAGCCTCCCCGGTAGCTGGGACTGTAGGTGAGCACCAGCATGCCCGCCTGATTTTTCTTTTTTCTTTTTTTTTTTTTTTTTTTTTGTGGAGACAGGGATCTTGCTTTGTTGCCAGATTGGTCTCAAACCCCAGGCCTCAATGGTGCTCCTGCCTTGGCCTCCCAAAGTGCTGGGATTGCAGGCATGGGCCATTGTTCCTGGCCCTTGATTTGATATCTTGAAACCCTTTTCATTAAAAAAAATTTTATCTATTAAAAAAAAAACACCCATCCCTGCAAAAAAAAAAAAAAAAAAAAATGCAGGATATATAAGCTGTCCAGAGGGCCAAAAGAAACAACACTGCCTATTTTAGAAGGTCCTGGAGAGGAAGAGCCAGGCATGTGGGGACTGGTAGGGAAAGGGCGAGAAGGAGTAGTCCCTCTGTTTCCTGTCTGAGAAGGGAAGTGAGGGCCTCTGGCCCTGTGAGAGAACGGGGACCTTTACCGATACAGGGCAATAGTCCCTTTTCGTCCTTGGGGGTTGAACCCTCAGTCCCTCCAGGGAAAAGCAAAGGCCCTCCTCCATATTTACAGAACCTTCCAGACTCTGCGGAGGCAGCCATGGCTCCTGTTACTGCTAGAGCAGGCCCCCATTATATTCCTCCTTGCTGGGAAGTGCAACTCATAATGGGACACATACAAGCCGGGAGGTGGACTGTTCCCACTCATGCAGCTGCCTGATGGGGAGGGAGGTTTACTCGGGTCCATATGCCTTTTACAACTACAGACTTGTATAACTGAAAATGCCATCCTGAGGGCTTATGGGTGAGCCCAGAAGAGTTTATAATTCTCATGAGGGGAATATTATCTATGCATAACTGCACATGGCCAGATGTATAGACCATAATGGCAACCCTGCTCACAGCAGAGGAGAAATCTGCTGCCATGGCCAAAGCTGGGGAGGAAGCTGATGTGTGCTGCTAACCTGGGCCACCCAAGCTCCCGGGCCAGTGACATGTCAGTCCCAGTAGGCAATCCAAACTGGGACCCGGATGATAACAGGGATCAAGAGTGTCTAGATCATTATAGGAACGTGCTGCTCAAAGAATGAGGGAAGTTAGCTGGCTCCCTGTCAACTGGGGAAAACTCCAGGAAATAGAACAAGGCCCTAATGAGAATCTATCTGCATTTCTGGAGAGGATAAGAAAATGTCTTCGGGATTATACTCCCTGGGACCTAGAAGACCCAGGGACCCAGGAAGCCAATTAGTGCTTGGCTTCCACTTCATCTCTGAGAGTGTCCCTGGGTATTCAGAGGAAACTCCAGAAATTGGTGATAAGTCCAGGCACTCCCCCTTCCCAACTGGTAGATATCTCCTTTAAGATCTACAGTAATAGGGCTATGGCATCCGACAAAAAAGAAGTCAAGAAGTTAAAGAGACAGGCCCACCTTCTGGCTGTGGCCCCACAGACTGCTTCAGGTGACCCAAAGGAAGAAAGAAGACTACAGGAGTGAATAACCAGGGCCCCCAGCATATGACTCAGAGGCCTCCTAAGCTGGGGTCAAACAATGCACTTACTGTAAGCAGGAGGGACAATGGAAAAGAGAATGTGAATCATCCCCAGAGAGGGAAGGAGGAGGACAAACCTCAGTACCAGTTCCCCACAACCAGAGAAGAGCATAACTGATGGGCCTGGGGCTCCTCACCCGGCTCCTCAAAGCCAGATCCGCATCTCGCCTGAGGAGCCCCAGTTACTTTAGGAATAGGGGGACAGCCACTTGAATTCCTAATGGATATTGGAGCCACATTCTCTGTGTTGACCGCTAAGAAGGAACCTCTATCCAGGAAGGAATGTAATATAGAAGGTGTGTCTGGCAAAAGAAATACCAAAAGATCCCTGAAGCCTCTGGTCTATGAAGTAGGATCAAAAAGTCTGACTCATTCCTTCCTCTGTGTCCCTGAGTGCCCCATTCCCCTTTTGGGAAGAGATCCTCTGACTAAGTTTAGGGCCACACTTTCCTTTTTTAAAATTTTATTTTAAATTTATTTGAAAATTTTTTTAATTTCAAAATCTTAAGGGGGTACAAATGTTTTTGTTACATGGATACACTGTATAATGTGGAGGTCCGGGCTTTCAGTGTTCCTGCCACCAGGATGGTGTTCATTGTTCCCAATAGGTAAGTTTTATCCCTCATCCCTCCTTCCTAGTTTCCAATGTCCTTTATGTCTTTTTGTGCCTGTGTGTACCCATCGTTTATCTCCCACTTATTAATGAGAATATGTGGTGTTTGTTTTTCATTCTTCAGATATTTCACTTAGGATAATGGTCTCCAGTTGCATCCAACTTGCTGTGAATGACATTATTTCGTTCCTTTTTATGGACTGAGTAGTACTCCGTGGTGTATGTATACACCACATTTTCTTTACCCACTTAGGAACTGATGGGCACGTAGGTTGATTCCATATCTTTGCAAGGGTGAATTGTGATAAATGTTCAAGTGCAGGCGTTTTTTTGATAAAATGATTTCTTTCCCTTTGGGTAGATACCCAGTAATGGGATTGCAGGATTGAACTACTTTGAGGTCTACTTTTAGCTCTCTGAGGAATCTCCATACTGTTTTCCGTAGAGGTTGTACTAGTTTGCAGTCCACCCAACAATGGGTAAGCATACCTTCCTCTGTGCATCCATACCAACGCCTGCTGTTTTTTGACTTTTTAATAATGCCCATTCTCACAGGGGTAAGGTGGTATCTCATTGTGGTTTTAATTTGCATTTCCCTGATGATTAGTGATGTTGAACATTTTGAACATTTGATCCAGCAATCCCACTACTGGGCATCTATTCAAAAGAAAAAAAGTCATTTTATAATATAATATTTTTAGTTCTTTGAGATATCACCAAATTACTTTCCACAGAAGTTGTACTAATTTGCAGTCCCACCAGCAGTGTAAGAGTGTTCCTATCTCTCCACACAGAAGCTCACACACCCCGGCTTTCACACTCTAGCTGCGATCTGTCTTGCTCCTAGCCCCCCACCTCAGGGGGAAGCAGGGTCCGAGCAACCCCTGGGAGTGACAAGGCCCCTTCCAAAGTTCGGGGCGTTCATACACCCCACCTGGGGGACCAGAGCCTACCTCCAGGACAACAGAAAAAGGCTAGGATTTCTTTAGCATGTTTTATTTCTTTATTACTGGAGGTCAAAAGTCCCCTTTCTCTTCAGATGGCCCCATGAGCATGAACAACAGAAAAAGCATACCTGGAGTCCAGGTAAATGGTCCCTCATGCTCTTAGACCTAGCTGGAGTGCCCCAGGAAGGGTACGACTCCTGCCTTCTGTGCTGAGGTTCCGGCGGGGAGTGTCTCAGCCTCTACTGTTTGTTGATGGGTTAGCACTGTGTACCCTGCTCTCCATTACCCCTGATCCGTAAAACTGCTTCCATCGGTAAACATCTCTAAGTCTGTGCTTTCTAGGGGTATGTCTGTCAGATCCGGGTGGCTAGAATAAACTCGTTGAATTATTCGTAAACAGTCATGCACAGGTTCAGATGGCATTTGAGGAAGTAAGGTAGCAGGATTTAAAGTAGAGATCACTCTCCATGTTGCATTTGCTTTGCCTAAAAGGATGGCCCAATATCTGCCAAGTATCCCAGAGGTCAGCCAAGATCCTCTTGTTTGTTCCAGCAAGGGGAGCACACACAGTGGGGGTGTACACGGTGGTGGGCTGGCCTAAAGTAAACTTTTCTGCTTCTTGAAGCAGGTCGGAAGTGTTGGCAACAGCCTGAAGGCAAGAATGCCATTTTTTGTAACAATTTCCAAATGTTTTGAAAAATTAAGCAACAGGTCTCTTAATATTTCGTAGGTCCTGAGTTAACACTCCCAGACTCATTCCTTGCCTCTTGTGCATGAAAAGATCAAAAGCTTTCTTATATCTGGGAGCTCCAACACTGAGGCAGTCAATAGCTTTTACATGATATTTAAAAAGACCTTTTGACAGTCCTCTGTTCATTTTAATTATTCATTATCTCTTCTTCTTAAGGCATCATATAGAGGCTTAGTGATAAGTCCACAGTTAGGAATCTACATACGGCAGAATCCAGCCACGCTAGGAAGCCCCACAGCCGTGGCTGAGTGATGGGTCTGTCTACTCTGGGGAGGGCCTCCCCCCATTCAGGGAACAGGTTTCTCTGTCCTTGGGAAAGCTCAAACCTGAGCTATTTTACTGAAGGCTATGAAACCTGAGTCTTTTTCCTGGATACTTTGTACCCTTGGTCAGCCAAAAAGTTTAGAGTTAATATAGTGTTCTGATCAACCACCTCTTTTGTGATGCTAGCAACTAATGTGTCATGAACATATTGTAGTAAAGTCCCATTCTTTAATTGGAGGACTTCGAGATCTTTAGCAAGGATTTCTCCAAAGACGGTAGGGGAGTTTTTAAAACCTTGGGAAAGAACTGTCCGACAGGATCGTTGCTTTGCTTTCATATATGTTACTGTCCCACGGGTCCCTTGCCCACTGCCCATTAAAGGTCCGTATACTGAAACAATAGGCTTTGCAGTGGAGGAAGAGTTTAATTTCACAAGGCACCAGGTGAGGAAATGGGAGTAACATCTCAAATCCATCTCCCCAAGAAATTTGGGACTAAGGTTTTTAACGGTGGTTTGGTGGCCAAAGGGCTAGGGAATTGGGTCTGCTGATTGACTGGGGATGAACTCCTAGGGTTGGGAAGCAGAAATTGTCTTCTCAGCTGGGACGTTTCCAGGGTGGGGGTCCTCAAGGGTTCTCGGATCAGTTCTCATGCATGTCTGCAGGTCCAGTTGACATCAGTGGGTCCCCCTGAAGGCAGAATCTGGAAGTTATTGCAAAGACCAGTCAGGTTTTACAATAGCAATGCCACCTGTAGAACTAGTGGGAGAAGTCACAAATCTTGCCTCTGTCGAAGAGGATACATGCCACTGAAGCAGTAAGCAGTTACAGCATTAGGCAAGTTAGGCGACAGTGGCTGGTTAACTTTTGGCCATATCTATACTTTCATAAAAATTAGACTTTTATTACTATTTCTTCCTTATGGCCTCACATTATTTTAATATAGGTGGTTTCAGCCCTCCTTGGACTTGATTACACTTCATCCCTGTGATGTGGGCCACTAGGGTGGAAAAGGGCTGACAACTGCTCTGACTTCTTCCTGTTGACAAAGGGCATAGCTGGGGTTGGACCTGGGGTAAGAGGAATGCAACTGTTTTGCAGTTGTCTGTAGCTGTTCATGGATGCCTGGTTTCGGACCGAAGGTTTGCATGACAAAGACATTGGTGCTCTTATCCACTGCTTTTGTACAGCATTTAAGGAAGCAGTGGATGCCCTTGGGAAGGAGCAAGAGTCCCAGCTTTAGAAGGCCTTGTAGAACTGATCTGAAACCTTGGGGAATCCGGGCGAATAGCCCTGAGAACTAGTCAATCATGGGGTTACTGGTAGGAACCTGTCAGCCATGCAGCTTGTGGGGAAATCCTTTCTATTCAGGTTTCAACTTCTCCTGAGGTATTTTTATGGGTGCAGCAGGCGGGATTTAGCACTGCACAAACTCTCCCTTGTTTAGCCAACTGGAAGTCTGGGGCTTCTCAGTTGTCAAGGACTACCTGTGCCAGCAAGTTAAGGGACTTCTGTTGGGCTCTAAGGCTTTTGTCCTCAGTAATCTACCCCAGGTGGCAGACAAGTTTCTGATCATGTCTCTGTTGGTGTAAGTAAAATCCATAGCCAGGAACCATTATTCTTACAAAGCTCTGCCACCAAGTGTCCTGGTATCCTCCTCGTAGCCCTCTTTTTAACCTATAAGGCAGTGCCTGGAATCTTTTGTTATTAGGATGGATAGAGAATAGGGTCACAGAGTGTACCAATAAACAGGAGGCTTCTATGTGTAGGCAGGTAAGGCAGCAGCGAGCCTGTCTTTGCAAAGGAGGATCTGGTCCCAAGCCACAGACAAAAGTGTACCCAAGGGGCACACAAGTAACACCCTCTAGGGTATGCTCATTAATAGACTCATTCACAATATAGAGTCAAACCAGGAATCATGTTTAATGCAGGCTTTTCAAAATCTGTTTCCATGATATCCCAAATGCATGATCTGTTGGCATGACAGGGACCTATTCCTAGCCTGATCCTGAACTGGATCCATGTCTGTTAATCCAATAGTTCAGGAACTGTGTGGGTCCTGTGGTCCAGTGTGACCATCCAATTGTAAGGACATGGGGTAGATTGAAACACGGGGTAGATATATTTTGGAGTATGACTAATTGAACTTGAAAAGTAAACTGAGAAGAGGATTGATTTGGATACATGGTGGCATTGTGAATGTCTGAAAACTTTGTGACAGGTATCACCAGTGGTAAATGTTGATCTTAGACAGACCGGGGGAGGTGTTGGCAAATCCAACAGTCTGACAGATGTCCCCCGCAGCAATACTCTGACATAGTTTGACTATAGCACTGTCACACCATTCTAGGCCACGTGACAAGAAAAGGAAGAGCAAAAAGGTGACTAGGGTCACAGCACTAAAAGGTGGCATTCTCAATATGCCTAAGTGCTGGGGGTGTCCAAATAAGGAGAGGCAAGGAACCATTCCTGCATGGCACAAGATGTCTAGAACACAAAGATTCCAGCAATAACAATAATCAAAGCAACAGTTAAACGAGTTTATGGATTGTGCATCTGGTAGGGAATGAAAGGTGGGGGCAGGTATCCCACCTTTTTGCACACAGCAGCAATGACGGCAAAGATTCTACGATGCTCAAAATAGGGCATATCATTTAAATTCTATTAAAAGATAAATAAATTACTTACCTAGGATTTCTCTTTAGGAGATATTTAAGATCTGACAGGGGCTCTCTGGTCCCCTCCTGAGAGCCCAAAGTATCTTCTTGTTTTTTTCTGCTGGGCCAGGAGTCAGGTGGGGCTGGCTTCACTCAACTATGATGAATCCAGGGCTTGGCTCCTACGAGTTTGACAGAGGAGTTGGTCACCAGCAAGACTCCATAGGGCACCTTCCACTGGGGCCCTAGTTGGTCATGAGGATGCTGATGTCTCCAGGTCTTAAGCAGTACCCAATCTCTAGGCCAGATGTGACCATCCAATTTTAAGGACACTGGATGGGTTAAAACAAGGGATAGGTATATAAGGGAGTGTGATTAATTGAACTTGAAAAGTGGACTAATGATATATTTCTGCATCCATTGTAGGGCAGCATTCCTGCCATAGTGGGTGGAGTCATGAATATGCTTGACAATGTCATGCATAAGCTAATTGGGTAACAGAACCATTCCTGTTCTCATTGTATATCCACTGATCCTGGGTCCTGTGGTCAGGGTCAAACCCCCAATTGAGAATTCTTTCAAAGTCCTCCTCTGAGTATATGGGAGGTTCAGGGCCAAGATTTACTTTAGGCAGCAAGGACATCAGTAAAGTCTCGGGGGCCTTTTACCTTGCTGCTTCCTTCATGGCCTGACCAGCCCAATGAGTGCCCCTTGCCACTAGACTATATGTCCACTGATGTCTAAGGCAATAGATTATAATATAATACTTCCTTGGGGGTAAACTGTGTCTAGCAAGGCTAGGATTTCTTTAGCATGTTTTATTTCTTTATTACTGGAGGTCCGAGTTCGCCTTTCTTTTCAGATGGCCCCATGAGCATGAACAACAGAAAAGAATACCTGGAGTCCAGGTAAATGGTCCCTCATGCTCTTTGACCCGGCTGGAGTGCCCTGGGAAGGGTACGACTTCTGCCTTCTGTGCTGAGGTTCCGGCGGGGAGTGTTTCAGCCTCTACTGTTTGCTGATGGGTTAGCACTGTGTACCCTGCTCTCCATTACCCTTGATCCGTAAAACTGCTTCCATCGGTAAACATCTCTAAGTCTGGGCTTTCTAGGGGTATGTCTGTCAGATCCGGGTGGCTAGAATAAACTCGTTGAATTATTAGTAAACAGTCATGCACAGGTTCAGATGACATTTGAGGAAGTAAGGTGGCAGGATTTAAAGTAGAGACGGCTCTCGTTGGTATATTTGGATTGCCTAGAAGGATGGCCTGATATCTGCCAAGCCTCCCAAAGGTCAGCCAAGATCCTCTTGTTTGTTCCAGCAAGGGGAGCACACACAGTGGGGGTGTACACGGTGGTGGGCTGGCCTATGATAAACTTTTCTGCTTTTTGAAGCAGGTCGGAAGTGTTGGCAACAGCCTGAAGGCAAGAATGCCATTTTTTGTAACAATTTCCAAATGTTTTGAAAAATTAAGCAACAGATCTCTAATATTTCATAGGTCCTGAGTTAACACTCCCAGACTCATTCCTTGCTTCTCGTACATGAAAAGATCAAAAGCTTTTCTTACAGGAGTCCCAATACTGGGACCATCAACAGCTTTTACTTGATATTTAAAAAGGTCTTTTGGCAGTCCCCAGTCCATATTAAGGGTTTGTTGTCTCTTCTCCTTAAGGCGTCATATAGGGGCTTAGCAATAAGCCCATATATGAGAGAATCCAGCCATGCCCAAGAAGCCCTGCATCTGTCACCACCGAGTGGTGGGTCTGGCTAGTCTGGTGAGGGCCTCTCTCCGGTCACGGAGCAAGTTCCTCTGTCCTTGGGAAAGCTCAAAGGATATTTAATGGACGTCTGTGGAACCTGAGCCTTTTTCTTAGATACCTTATACCCCCTCTCAGCCAGGAAGGTTAGATTTAATACAGTGTTCTGATCAGATGCCTCTTTTGTGATGCTTGCAACTAATATGTCATTGGCATATTGCAATAAAGTCCCATCCTTTAATTGAAGGTCTAAGGGTCTTTAGCAAGGATTTCCCTGAAGATGGTAGGGGAGTTTTTAAAACTTTGGGGAAGAACTGTCCAACAGTATTGTTGCTTTCCTCTTGTATCTGGGTTTTCCCATTCAAAAACAAAAAGTTCCCGTGACTCTAGGCTCAGAGGGATGAAGAAGAAAGCATCTTTTAAATCTAAGACTGAACCAGCAGAGCTTGCCAGCCAGGGTTGTGAGCAGTGTATAAGGATTAGGGACCACGGGGTAAATGTTTTTGACAATTTGGTTAATATCTCTCAGGTCCTGAACAAATCTATATTCCCCAGTCCCTGGCTTCTGGACTGGCAGGATAGATGTGTTATATGGGGACTGGCAAGGTCTAATGAGTCCAAACTGAAGGAAAGCAGATATCAGAGGCTGGATTCCCTGTTGTGCCTGTTCCCTTAATGGGTAATGTTTTAAACGTGGTGGTGCCATTCCTGCCTGTAACATGAACTTGCATTGGAACAGCAGTCTTAACCCCTCCTGGTCTCCCATCTGCCCACACCTCCAGACTCACCTCTTAAAGGACCTCTTCAGGAATGGGAGCAGGTTCAGAGCCTTCTGGTTGCAGCAGGGCAGTCTGCAAGGCACAGGCCTGTTCTGGAGGCACCTGATTGATACTCAGTCACCCTGGGCTGGAGGTAACTTTGCCATTCAGTTTGGTTAAAAGATCACATCCCAGTAAAGAAATGGGACACTCAGCCATATATAGGAAACTAAGTTTTAACTGGGTTTGGCCTAATTGACACTCCACAGGTTGGAGGAGTTGCCTCATGGAGGTTTCTCCTGAGCCCCCAGTCACTGTTATAGCCTCTGAAGATAGTTTAGACAGCCAAGTGTTTATTACTGAGTAGGTGGCACCAGTATCTATCAGAAAGCCCAAAACTTGATGTCCCACTGTCATCCTGATCCAGGGCTCCATGTGGGAAATATGGAGGGTGCTGTTTGAGTCCGGAGGAACCCCTGGCCCCTGTCATTCCTGGTCCCCATCCTGGACAACTTCAGCTTCAAGCTCCCGGCTAGATTGGGCATCTGCCAAGTGGGCAGGGAATCCTTCCAGCATTAGCATTTCTATGACATGGGCAACCTCTCTTCCAGTGCCATTCCTGTTTGCAACAGGCACGTTGTTTGGGACCTGCAGTGAGTTGTACCTTTTTGGTGAGACTCTGGGGCCTGGAGGGTCCTACCTTGGACAGAGCACCTGTGGGAAGTCCACACTGTGGTCCTAGAATTCCTTTATTTATTTAATTATTTTACCTTAGGAATTCTTTTTCTTTTTCTTTTAGCATACTATGATGGTACAAATGTTTAGGTTACATATATCACCTTTGCCCCGCCTGAGTCAGAGCTTCAAGCGTGTCCATCCCCCAGAGGATGCACACTGCACCCATTAGGTGTGAATATACCCTCCTCCCCCCCCTCCCACCTGTCCGACACCCGATAAATGTTACTACTATATGAGCACATAAATGTTGATCAGTTAGTACCAATTAGATGGTGAGTACATGTGGTGCTTGTTTTTCCATTCTTGTGATACTTCACTTAGTAGAATGGGCTCCAGTTCTATCCAGGAAAATATAAGAGGTCCAAGATCACCATTGTTGTCACTGAGTAGTAATCCATGGTATACATATACATTTTATTAATCCACTCACGTATTGATGGGCACTTGGGTTGTTTCCACATCTTTGCAATTTTGAATTGTGCTGCCATAAACATTCAAGTGAAGATGTCTTTTTTTATAGAATGTCTTTTTTTCCTTTGGGTAGATGCCCAGCAATGGGATTGCTGGATCAAATGGTAGTTCTACTTGTAGCTCTTTGAGGTATCTCCGTATTACTTTCTGTAGAGATTGGACTAGTTTGCAGTCCCACCAGCAGTGTATGAATGTTCCTATCTCTCTGCATTCATGCCAACATTTATTGTTTTGGGACTTTTTGATAAAAGCCATTCTCACTGGAGTTAAGTGATATCTCATTGTGGTTTTGATTTGCATTTCCGTGATGATTAGAGATGTTGAGCATTTTTTTATATGTTAGTTGGCCATTAGTCTGTCTTCTTTTGAAAATTTTCTGTTCATGTCCTTTGCCCACTTTTTAATGGGTTTGTTTGATTTTTTTCTTGCTAATTTTTTTGAGTTCTATATAGATTCTAGTTATCAGCCCTTTATCAGATGTGTAGCATGTGAATATTTTCTCTCATTATGTAGGTTGTCTGTTTGCTCTTGTGATAGTTTTCTAGGTTGTGCAGAAGCTTTTTAATTTGATCAGGTCCCATTTATTTGTTTTTGTTGTTGCTGTGATTGCCTTTGGGGTCTTCTTCATAAATTCTTTGCCTAGGCCAACATCTAAAAGAATTTTTCCAACATTTTCTTCTAGAATTCTTATAGTTTCATGCCTTAGGTTTAAGTCTGTTATCCGCCATGAGTTGATTTTTGTGAGACGTGAGAGGTGTGAATCCTGTTTCAGTCGTCTACATGTGGCTATCCAATTTTCCCAGCATCATTTATTGAATAGGGATTCTTTTCCCAGTGTATGTTTTTGTCTGCTTTGTCAAGGATTTGATGGCTACATAAAAATACTTTTATATCTGGATTCTCAGTTCTGTTCCATTGGTATATGTCTCTGTTCTTGTGCCAGTACCATGCTGTTTTAGTTACTATAGACTTGCAGTATAGCTTGAAGTCTGGTAAATTGATGCCTCCCAATCTGTTCTTTTTGCTTCAGATTGCTTTTGCTATACGGCTTCTTCTCCGGTTCCATATGAAGTGTAGAATTATTTTTTCTAGATCTGTGAAAAATGATGTTGGTATTTTAATAGGGATTGCATTGAATCTGTAGATCACTTTGGGTAATCTAGACATTTTAACAATGTTGATTCTGCTGACCTATGAGCATGGTATGGTTTTCTACCTATTTACATCCTCTGCTATTTCCTTCCTTAGTGTTTCATAGTTCTCCCTGTAGAGGTCTTTTACCTCCTTAGTTAAATATATTCCTAGGTATTTTATTTTCTTTGTTGCTATTGTGAAGGATACTGAGTCTTTGATTTGGTTCTCAGTTTGACTGTTGTTGACATATAGGAATGCTACTGATTTGTGTACATTGATTTTGTAACCTGAGACTTTGCTGAATTTGTTTATCAATTCCAATAGTCTCATAGCAGAATCCTTGGGGTTTTCTAGATATAAGATCATATCATCAGCAAAGAGAGATAGTTCGTCCTCTTCTGCTGCCATCTGGATGCCCTTGATTTGCTTCTTTGTTGTGTTCTTTCCTTATTTTGGTATCACAGTGATGTTGGCTTCATAAAACGTGTTGGGGAGGATTCCTTCCTTCTCGATGTTGTGAAATAATTTCTGCAAGATACGTACCAGTTCTTCTTTGTAAGTCTGGTAAAATTCGGGTGTGAAACCATCTGATCCAGGACTTTTTTTTAAGGAAGGTTTTTTATTGCTGCTTCAATTTTGGTACTTGATATTGGTCTGTTCAGGAATTCTATTCTTCCTGATTGAACCTAGGGAGGCTGTGTGTTTCTATGAATTTGTCCATTTCCTAAAAAATATGGAATACTTCATGAATTTCTGTGTCATCCTTGCTCAGGGGCCATGCTCATCTTCTCTGTATCGTTCCAATTTTAGCATATGTGCTGCGGAAGCAAGCACTGGAATTCCTTGAGTGAAAGCAGTTACCAGAAGGCCAGCCTGCTGCTTCATTCTCCATTGTTCTCACTTTTCTATCATTTCATCTTGATCAGTGAATGCCTTAAAAGCAATTTCTACTAAATGAGAAGCAAGTATGCCCAAAGGCCCATCTATTTTTTGTAATTTTCTCCAGATGTCAGGAGTGCTTTGGCTGATGAAAGTCATATTTACCATTTTAGAATTTGATGGCACTTCTGGATCAATGTCCATGTACTCTCTTTATGTCTTAAAAATCCACTCTAATAATTCCTAGGGGCCCTCATTAGGCCTCTGCCTAATTTCCTGTACTTTATTAAGACTGTGATATTTTGGCACCCCCTTGTGGAGGCCAGCCAAGATGCAGTCTCTATAATACTGAGGCTTATGTCTGTCTCCGTTGTTAATATTCCATCCCAGGTCTGAAGTGGGCGCTGCGAGCTGAGCAGTTGTCCTTACTGGGTTATCAGGAGAATCAGCGTGCATGTGATTTACTTCTTCCCTGGCCTTATCTAGAACCATCCTCTGTTCCTGAGGCCAGTAATGTATTAAGCAGATTCTGGACATCTGCCGAAGTGGGGTTATAGGTTGCAAATATGGAGGAAAACAAGCTTTCTGTTTTCCTTGGGTCATCCCAATTTGTAGGCATGTTATTTTTCCAATTAAGTAAGTTCAGAGGTGGAAAATGGAGAGTGGACCCAGAAAAGCCCGATGGGCAGATCTGTGGTAGCATCAATGTCCCCTATAGGTGTCTGCTGAAGCTACAGTGGAACCTGACCAAATGATAAATTAGAAATCACCATTTTGCAAAGCCCTAATGAAATAATGAATCTGGGTAGGTTGCCAGATTTAGCAATAAATGGCATGGGACACACGTATACTAAAAATTAATTATTGTCTGAAATTCAAATTTAACAAAATGTCTTGTATTTTATTTGGCAATCCTAGATCTAGGTAATGATCAACAATAGATATTAACAGCACTGAGACAGATGCAAAAGAATCATTTAATAAAATTAAACATCATTTATAATTTAAAAACTAAAAATAGAAGGAAACTTCTTTAATACAATAACATGTACTTACAAAAATACTACTATAACCATCACCCTAGCAAAATGTTGAGGTCATTTCCTTTTAATAGCAGCAAGACTGGGATGCCCCCATCATGCCTTTTATTCAATGATGTGTTGGAGAGCCTAAAGAAAAGTTATAAAGACAACAAAGGAAGGAATTAAACTCATTATTTCATAAGCAATATGACTATACATGTAGAGAGCCCAAGAGAACCTACAAATGAGTTATTAAAATAATAAATGGTGACTTCTACTTTCATCAAGATGGCATAGACTCATTTTTTTCCTGGCTCCTCTCTGGTAAGTACAACTAAAAACCTTGGAAATAATATAACAGACATTTATAAGAGGACTCTGAAAGGTAGAAAGAAGAAGGCAAACTGGTTAGGGACCTTAGGACTTGAAAAACATCACAGTGGCCCAGCATCTCTCAATTCCTCTCCCAATGACAGGAAGTGATCCAGGCCCAGTGTCTCCCTAGCCCCCCATCCAGCAGCTGAAGGCACCCAAGTAGGCACTTTTCTACCTCGTGGGGAGCAGAGATCAAGCAGGAGCCTTGCTGGCACCACTCAGTCGAGGAAAGTGCTCTCCACCCTTTTGTGCCAATGTCTCCTACCCCTAACCTAGCAGCACCAAGTAGGCCCCCCCGAGATGCTTTCAGCCTCCATTGGCAGTACCAACAAGAATTGGGTATGAGCTCAACCAGCACTGGACAAACAAAGCAGACCAGAATAACACTGCAAAGGCTCTGAAAACTGAACTGTCATTGAAACCACAGCAAACAAAAATAGGACAGGACCTGCATACTAAAGCTAAATAGGGTGAACTCCTGCTAAAATAGAAGAGTTAAATAGGATTCAGAGTCTCCTATCATAATATAAAAAATATCCGGGATATAACTTAGAAAACACTCATAATACCAAAGCCAGGAAAACCACAACTTGAATGGGAAAAGACAATCAACAGGTGGCACCACTGAGATGAATTAGATTTTGGAATTAATCTGACAAAGATCCAAAGAAGCCATCATAAAAATGCTTCATCAAGCAATTACAAAAACCCTTGAAACAAATGGAAAAGTAGACAAATCTCACCAAAGAAATAGAAAATGTTTTTAAAGAACCAAAGGGAAATGATACAAATGAAAAATACAATAACTGAAACTAAAACTCACTGGATGGGGCTCAAGAATAGAATGAATATGATGGAGAAAAGAATAAGTGAACTTGAAGGTAGAACAATAGAAATTACCCATCCAAAAAAGAGAGAAAATCAACTAGAAAAAAATTAAAAACAAACAAACAAACAAAGCTAACAAGGCCTCAGAGAACCTGCAAGACAATTACAAAATATCTAACATTTGTACTATCAGAGTCACAGAAAGAAAGAAGAGCATAGGCCTGAAAAAGTATTTGAAGAAATAATGACCAAACCTTCCCAAATTTCACAAAAGACATAAAACTATAAATCCAAGAAGCTCAACAGAATAAACCCAAAGAAATCCATGCCAGAACACAACATAATTAACTTATGGAAAATGAAGGTAAGAACCTAAACACACAACAAAACCATCTTGGAAGTGTCTAGAGAGAAATGATAAGTTACCTGTGAGGGAACACTGATCAAATGCCAGTGGATCTCTTGGTAAAAAACATGGAGAAGAAACCCTGGCACAATATTTTTCAAGTGCTGAAAGAAAACGGTCAATTGAGAATCCTATATCCAGCAAAACTATCTTTCAGTAAAGAAGGAAAAATAAAAAGTTTTTATTAATAAATGAAGGAATACAAATGTTTTGTTACATGGAAAAAAAGAAAAAAAATAAATGAAGGAAAACTAAGAGACCTTGTCTTCAGCAGAGTTATCCTTAAAGAATGGTTAAAGGAAGTTCTTCAAACTCCAAATGGTAACAAAAGGCAGCTCAGAATGTTAAAAAGGAAGGAAAAATAGTAAAGTAGGCAAAAATAGGTATAAATATAATAGACTACCCTTCTCATGAATTTTTAAGAACCATATTTGGTTGAAGAAAAAATTATAACATCATATGATGTGGTGCTCAATGTAGGTAGAGACAATTCTTAAAACAGTTATATTTTTTAAAGTGGGAAGGTAAAGGGATCTATATGGGAGCAAAGTTTCAACATGTCAGTCAAAGTGGTAAAATACTGGTAAGCTGGACTGTGATAAGTTACATATGTATATTGTAGTACTAGAGTAAGTGCTAAGAAAATCATTAAAAGTAGTATACTCGAATATAAATCAAAATGGAATTCTAAAAAATATTCATGTAACCCACAGGAATGCAAGAAAAAGTAGAAATGAAAGAAGGAAGAAATGGGAAATGAATAATAAAATATCAAACTTAAACCCAAACATATCAATAATTATTGTAAATGTAAATAGTCTATCTAAGTACATGAACTAAAAGACACAGATTGGCACAGTGAATAAAATAATATGACCCCACTAGATGCTGTCTCCAAAAAACTTTACTCCAAATATAACAACATAGATAGTTTGAAAGTAAAATGATGGAAAAAAATATGCCATGTAAATATTAATTTTAAAAAGGCAGGAGGTACTCTATTAATACTAAAATTCTTTGCTTCAGAACAGAGAAAATTGCTAAAAAAAAAAAGGATCATTCTTCCAAGAAGACACGGCAATCCTAAATGTGTACATACAAAACAACAGAGATTCAAAGTACATGAAGCAAAAACTAATAGAGCTGAAAGGTGAAACTGGCAAACCTACAATTATAGCTGGGAAATTCAAAACCTCATCCTCACCAAGTGACAAAACTACTGGAGAGAAAATATGCAAGGATACAGAAGAACTGAATAAGACCATCAATCGATAGAATCTAATTGATATTTATAGAACATCCAACAATCACAGTACACAAATTATTTGCAAGAACCCATGGCACATTTGCCAAAATAAAACATTTGTAATAAAACAAACCACAACAAAAATAAAATAATCAAAATTATATAGGGTATATTCTCTGACCATAATGGAATAAGCTAGAAACCAAAACATAAAAATAGGAAATTCTCCAATTACACGGATATTAAACAACTCATTTCTAAATAATCCATGGGTCAAAGAGGAAGTCTCAAAGAAAAAAATACATACAATTAAATGATGATGAAAGACATACTAAATTACATGGGATGCACCTAAGGCAGTGCTAGAAGGGAAATTCATAGCACTAAATGCTTACAGTAGGAGAGAGGAAAGTTATCAAACCAATAATCTAAGCTCCTACTCAAGAAAGTAGTAAAAGAAGACCAAAATAAACACAAAGCAATTAGAAGGAAAGAAACAATAAAGATAAAAACAGAGATTAATAAAATTGAAAGGAGAAACATAATAGAGAAAAATCAATAAAACAAAAAAACCCTGGTTCTTTGAACGATCAACAAAATTAATGAACATCTAGAAAGACTGACGAAGATTAAAAGAGAGAAAGCACAAACACCAACACAAATCACAAATCACCAACATCAAGAATGAAAGATGGTATATAGAAGACTCCGCCATTAAAGTGGTAATAAGGGAATACAATGGACAACTCTATACTCACAAATTCAATAGCTTAGATGGAGTAGATCAACTTCTCAAAAACCACAAACTATAGAAACTCAACCAATATAAAATAGGTAATCTGAATAGTCTTTATAGAAATTAAACTTGTAATTAAAAAGCTCTAGAAAAAAAATCTCCAGGACCAGATAGTCTCACCGGAGAATTCTACCAAACACATAAAGAAGAATTAGCACTAATTTCATGTAACTCTTTCAGAAAACAGAAGAGGAAACACCCTCCAACTCATTTTATGAGGCCAATGTTACCTTGACACTGAAACCAAAGACATTAAGAAAGGAAGAAAGAGGAAGAAAAGTAGGACAAGGAGAAAGAAAATTAGACAGTGTCTCTCATGAACACAAATTCAAAAATCCTCAAAAACATTAGCAAATAGAATCCAGCAATGTGTAAAAATAATTTCATACTGTAACCAAGTGGAATTTATTCCAGGTATGCAAGGCTGGTTCAATATTTAAAAATAAAAAGTATACTCTATCATGTCAACAAGATACAGAAGAAAAATTATATGATCATTTTCATTTGACAAGGAGAAGCATGTGGCAGTATCCAACATCCATTTATGATAAAAACTCTCAGCAAACTAGAAATAGATGGGAACTGCCTCAGCCTGATAAAACAACATCTACCAAAAAACCACAGCTAATATCATACTTAATGGTGAAAGACTGAGTGTTTTTCTAATCAGGAACAAGGAAATGATGTTCACTGTCACCACTCTTATTCAACATTGTACTGGAAGTTCTAGCCAGCTCAGTAAGGCAACACCAAGATATAAAAAGTATACTGATTGGAAAGGAATAAAACTGTCCCTATTCAGATGACATGAATATCTACATAGAAAATCCCAAGGAATCTACCAAAAAAAAAAAAAATGCTAGAACAAATCAGTGAGTTCAGGGTAAGGTTGCAAAATACAAGACCAACACACAAAAATCAAATGCATTTCTATACACTAACAATGAAAGTGTAGAATCTGAAATTTAAAACACAATATCATTTTGTGTGATCAGGAGGGAGTGTGAAAAGGGCTTGGGATGCTGGAATGTCCTCTTAATAGATTTGACCTAGGTGAAGGTTATAAGGATGTGTTGATTTTGAGATAATGTTAATATAATGAGCTGTATACATTATGGTTTATGTACTTGATTTATTTTACTATTTGCATACTTATTCACATGTGTATTTTATTTCATGAAATGTTTTAAAAATATTCCTATGAATCACATCAGAATGTTTTCCCATAAGGAGGCAATAGGCATGGAAAATGAGTATAAAAGAAAATAAATAGGCTGGGCACGGTGGCTCATGCCTGTAATCCTAGCACTCTGGGAGGCCGAGGTGGGTGGATTGTTTGAGCTCAGGAGTTCAAGACCAGCCTGAGCAAGAGCGAGACTTCGTCTCTACTAAAAATAGAAGAAATTATATGGACAGCTAAAAATATATATAGAAAAATTAGCTGGGCGTGGTGGTGCATTCCTGTAGTCCCAGCTACTCAGGAGGCTGAGGCAGGAGGATTGCTTGAGCCCAGGAGTTTGAGGTTGCTGTGAGCTAGGCTGATGCCATGGCGCTCTAGCCTGGGCAACAGAGTGAGACTCTGTCTCAAAATAAATAAATAAATAAATAGGTAGGCAGGTGGGTGGGTGGGTATACAGGCAGCTAGATAAGCATTAATAGATGAAACAATGGGGTCTGTGCTAGCAACAGCTCTAGAATTTTTTGCTAACATGGACACTATGTACAGACAGACATTTAAATTTAAATTCAATTTATTTAAAAATTCAGTTCATCCATCACATTAATCCCATTTCAAGTGTTCAACAGCCACATATAGCTGCCACCTAGCACATTGGACAGTGCAAATGTAGAAAAGTTTCATCATCACACAAAAGTTATATTAGACAGCATAGCTGGGCATGGATGAGATCTCCTGGAGAAAAAACCATGATCCGAGAAAGCAGAGAGGGAGAGTCTGAAAAGCCCGGTATTAAAGGAGTTATTTTAGGAAACAGACTACAGTCACACAGGATTCAGAAGAAGGTGATATTATGGAAGCCAAGGCCCCAGATAATTTCAAAGAGGAAGTGTTAATGTCAGATGTTACTGAAAAGGAACAAAGGAGCTAGAACTAAATAATAGGTCCTGGGAGAGTTTAGCAAAACAGTTTCGGTGCATATGGAAGTCAGATTGTGGGATCCACACTATTAAGGAATGAAGTTAGAAATTGCCAACAAATCTGAATTTAGCTGGAGAGAGCATTAATAAATTCTCTCCAGCCATGCCCTGGTCTACAAAGCCCAGCCAGGCCAGAGGATCCCAGGGGTCTGGAATGGCGTGACCAGTGCGGATCCTGCAGGGAGAAGCAGAAAGGCTCAGACATGCAGACACTTGTTTGAGCTCAGAGCGAGGCTGCCAGCGTGGGATAGATGTGGTTTCTCTGACCGGGAGGAAGTGGCCCCAGAGGTTATTCCCGGGGCCACCAGTGGGGTTCCTAAGAGTTAATATGGTATGGGGCAGGACACAGGGTGTGCCACAACACACATATACACCCACATACACACCTTGGGCCCTGGAAGAAGTGAGAAAGAAAGTCCCAGGGGGTTGTGAAATATAGAGTATTAATTTGTGAGAGTTCCCACCACCACTGCATTTCTGGAGACTCCAGCTACAGAGAGCAACCATGGGTTTCAAAGGAGAGAAGCTTTTCTCTGGGAAAGACTTAGAGGGGCTGAGGGCCAGAATCACCCCTGAAGGGCACCCCGATTCTTTACCCATCACCTCTCCTTTCTTTGAGAGTCTCAGACACACAGCATTCTGACATCTTGGTTTGCAATTGCTGTGTCCTCCTCAGGAATCGTAGCTTCCCATCCTCCCAGTCCTTATTTCTCTCAGGGGCCCGAGAGCCCCCTCCACCAACACTCTGACCCCTCAGGGACCCAGGTATCCCTCTCCCAAAGCTCCCACCCACCATGAGTCTCCCACCCCTGCTTGTTTCTTGTTATCTCTGGCTTTTATCCAGTCTCCTATTTACACACTTGGTTTTCCTGGTTGACTTTATGTCCCAGTCAACTCAGCCTTTATCTTTTCCCTCTGGGAAGCTGCGTGGGGTGGGCGTGGGGATGGGTTTGAGCGCCAGGGAGAGAGGAGCCGCCACCCAGCCTGGGCGCCATGGCCTCATGATAAGACAGGAGGCATCCTGGGGGCGGCAGCTGCTGGGGTGTTGTCTGAGAGGACACCCAGGCTTTGCAGCTGCTGTTTTCAGGGGAGACTCCCCAGTAAACAATGAGTCCCCAAGGTAGGGAGGATGGGAGTAGGGCATGGGTCAGGCTATCCCCTCGGGAGGTGCCGACTCCATCTCAGAGAGACCGTGTCACCTTCCAGCTCTTTCTTCTGCTCCCCTTGTGCAGCCTAGACCCCCATCTCCCATCTCAGGCAAATTCTGGGGCGACAGAGAGGCACAGAGGCACCCAAAACCTGTTCAGCCAGTCCCTTCTGAGGGCAAAAACAAAAACAAAAAAGAAAACCCCAAACCAAATAATTTTCCAGGAAGTGGAATCTGCACAGAACCAGGAAATGGAAGCCTCGCCCTTCACACACAGCCTCTGCCCAGGTGACCACCCTGCTCCCCCGCCTGGGACCACACCAGAGGGCCTCTCTCCCACCTGCAGTTCTTGAGAATTTACAGAGTGCCTTCCAGGAAATAAAAAAGCCCAGTGAGGCTAGTTTCGATGTTCCCACCTCATAGATGGGGAACCTGTTGGACCGGTGGTGGAGGTCTTGCGTCCCACTCCATGGGTCTCAGACTCCGGCCCACCCCAGATACCTGTGCCTCAGTGTTGCCTGGAAACAGGACATGGGTAGTGGAGGACCAGAGGTCGGTCTGTGGGGACTGGGGAGGAGCCAGGACCCGGATATGGGTCCCTCACTATTGTTCCTGGCAGGAACCAAAGAAATGAATCTGTCCAGTGACCCAGCAAACAAGTGACACCTCGCCCTCGCTCCCCACTCCCCGCTACTCCGGCCCTGCCCAGGAACCCAGGCTCTCAGCACCCTGCTCCCCAGCTGTCTCCCTTAGGGACACCACCCTTCCAGGACCAAGTTTTCCAGTAGGCTCCCCGGGTGCAGCCACCAGCTGTCCTCACACCCTTGTCAGGACTCTGGTGTCGAGACTCGCCCTCCCCCCTTCCCAGGCCTTCAGGGCTCCCCACTCCACCTGGCCCTGAGATCAGCAGCTCCTCCGGGAAGTTGGCACCATCTGCTTGGCATATGGCCCAGGGTGTGGTCTGAGGGGCCAAGAAACTCCACTATATAGCCCAGCCCACAAGCTGACCCTGCAGCTCTGGGAACCTGCAGGTGGGAAGGGCTGGGATCCCCATTTGATGTGGGACAGTAGGTCTCTGACTCTTGCCCTTGGCTCCGGGACTCCTCATCCTACCCGCAAACCCACTGGACATCCAACTCCTTACCCCTGTCCCCTGCTCCTGCCTTCCCTCCCCTACTCCCAGACCCACTGGACAGCCAGTCTCTCCTATACACACACTGGCCCCTGGATCCAGCCTACATCGTCCTATCTGCCTGACTTCCCTCCCCACCGCAGCCTTCCTGGTGCCCGGGTTGTCCTTGTCCTGAGGCTGGGCCCTTCTGTCCTCTCCCGGAAGGTCTCCAGCAGCAGGTGCAGACCAGCCTCCGATGATCTCCTCTCTTTCACCCCTGCAGGCATGGGTTCCCTGTGGAGCTGGTGGACGCTGTGGGCCGGAGCAGCCCTCCTGTGGGGTAAGTCAGACCGAGACCCCCTCCTTGGCCTTGTTCCAATCTAGGGAACTCTGCCTGGGTCGGCACCTTCCCCAGCCCCTTCCGTTTGTGCCCCCTCCACAATCCCACTTCCAATGTCACTCCAGGCTAGCTGAAGAGGCTGTTCAGTTCTGCAGAGAAATGTGGTGGAATTCACCCATTCTCGCTCTTTTCTGGAGGGAAGCTGGAAAAAACCTTAGTCCCCAAACTCCAGTGTGCAAGAACTACCACTTTCTTGGTTTTCTGCAACTCAACTAGGGTTTTTTTTTTTTTTTGAGACAGAGTCTCACTCTGTTGCCCAGGCTAGAGTGAGTGCCGTGGCGTCAGCCTAGCTCACAGCAACCTCAAACTCCCGAGCTCAAGGGATCCTCCTGCCTCAGCCTCCGGAGTAGCTGGGACTATAGGCATGCACCACCATGCCCGGCTAATTTTTTCTATATATATTTTTAGCTGTCCATATAATTTATTTCTATTTTTTAGTAGAGATGGGGTCTCGCTCTTGCTCAGGCTGGTCTCGAACTCCTGAGCTCAAACGATCCGCCCACCTCGGCCTCCCAGAGTGCTAGGATTACAGGCGTGAGCCACCGCGCCCGGCCTCAACTAGGGTTTTAATGCTGAGCCTTATTCTGTTGAGGTGATGGGAAATGTCACTTGTTTGCTGGCTCACTGGACAGATTCATTTCTTAGTCTTAGATAAAGCCAAGGTACTGGGGGAAGTTGGGGTATCGGGACCCCCTGGTCACCAGTCAGCGTTCATCTAGGTTACTTTCTAAATGTCCGTTGTCCCACATCCCCTGGTCCCCTGGGACACTGGGCTGCCTTCAGGGCTCCCCTCACTCACATAACCCCACCTTCTCTTCAGGTCTCTGCCTGGGTCAGCACCTCCTCCCTCTCTTCTCAGCCCTGGGAAATCTCTTCCTAGTTGGAATGTTGAGAAGCCCCTGTGCCCCTCTATTTCTGGGAGACATTTTGCCCACACTCCCACAATCCCCTGCTTTCCTTCACCCCCTTTCCCTATTTACCCCAAGTCCTGTTAGGACGGAAACCACACTCTGGCGGCTGAGTCCAGCCAGTTTGGGCTCCACAGTGCTTAACAATTTGGGGTTGGAGATTTCACATGACAACACTGATTGTCAGTTTCCCTTGAAAAACAGGAAGATCTGGCATTAAAAAAAAAAAAAAAAGCCAGTAATCTTTCATAATGACAGGTGAAAGCTGTGGCAACCACCCGCTTTAGTTGGCATATAGGGCTCCAATTTGCACAGTCAGCACCCGGACCCTTTCACACGTTTATGTCACTCGCCTGGCCCCATCGGTGTCTGAGTTTGAGAGCCCTGTCCAAAGTGTTCAGGCTTTTGGAAAACAAAAGCCACAAAGGCTTGTATGTGAATGCTGTATGAATCAGAAGGAAGGAAAGAGGAGAGGGAAAAAAAAAAAGCTCGAGTTAATATTTCAATATGTTTCTGGGTGTCGGGCAGGAGGTTGCCCCTCTGGTGGGGAGGACTGGATAAACAGACACATGAGTGGGTTTTCTCAACCCAGGGTTGACGCAGGAGGCCTCAGTGGACCCCGGGAACACTGGCCAGGAGGAATTCCTCACGGCCTTCCTGCAGAACCACCAGCCCGGCTACGGCTCAGCCTCCCTCCGGCTCCTCATCTCCAGTCTGTCAGAAAGCTCAGCCTCAGTGTCCATCTTCAGCTGGGCAGACAACACCTCGCAGGAGGTCACAGTGAGGCCTGGGGAGTCAGTCGCGGTTAACATCAGTGCCAAGGCTGAAATGCATGGCAGCAATATCTTCCAGCGTGCGGTGGTGGTCCACTCTGACCGCAACATCTCTGTGCAGGCGTTAAATGCTAAGCTCAGAACGTCGGAGCTGACCCTGCTGCGGCCTGTCCGCACCCTGGGCACCGAGTACTTTGTGCTCACACCCACTGGCACCTCAATCAAATATGTCAAGGAGTTTGCTGTGGTGGCTGGTGCAGCAGGTGCTTCTGTCAATATCAAGCTGAAGGGAGGAGTGACATTCCAGGGCAAGTTCTACCCAGCAGGCCATGTTCTGAGTGTGACTCTTCAGCCCTACAACGTGGCCCAGCTACAAAGCATAGCTGATCTCTCGGGGTCAAAGGTCACAGCCAGTAGCCCTGTGGCTGTCCTCTCCGGCCACAGCTGCGTCCAGAAACACACGGACTGCAACTATGTGGTGGAGCAACTGCTGCCCACGTCCTCCTGGGGCACCCACTATGTGGTGCCCCCTCTGGCCTCCCAGACCCGCTATGATCTGGTCTATGTCGTGGCCAGCCAGGCCACAAAGCTCACCTACAACCACGGGGGTACCACCGGCTCCCGTGGGCTCCGGATGGGTGACATAGTAGTGTTCGAGGTCCGGCCATCCCGGCCACTCTACCTGTCTGCAGATGTGGGCATCCAGGTCCTGCTGTTTGGCACAGGGGCCATAAGGAATAGAGTGACCTACGGCCCCTACCTGGTCATGATCCCAGATGTGGCAGCCTACTGCCCTGCCTATGTGGTCAAGACTATGCCAGGCTCTGAGGGTGTAGCCCTGGTGGTGGCACAGACGAAGGCTGCCGACAGATTGACCGTGGACGGGCATGCGCTAGGGGCCACCTGGGTGGCTGTGCCAGGCAGTGAGTTCTCGTACACTGAAGTTGACCTTGGCACTGCCGACAGGATCCACACGGCCGAGGCCACTACCAACTTTGGGCTCCTCACCTTCGGGCTGGCCCAGTCTGTGGGCCATGGGACAGCAGCTGATTGTAGCCAGAGTGAGTGATGGGAAATGACCACTGGCCCTGTCCACCTGGTGACCCTTTTCCACCCACCTGCTCCTCTGCAGCTTCCTGGCTCAGCTGGGCTGTCCACCCCTCAACGCCTTCCTTCCTGCCTTCCTTCCTTAAGCTCCCCAGCCCCTCCCCTCCCCCCAGGAACAATACTCTAAATATTTAGCAACCAGTGTGACCCAGGGCACAACCAGTCAGAAGAGACATCAGCCAGAGCACTGCAGCAGGGTCGTGGGAGCCCCACTGTGCTGGCATCAGCCCTTGTCTGTTAGTTCGTTGGGGGAAGGGTCCCAGGGCAGAGCCAGGGTGCCAAGAGGGAGGTATCTTTGGTGGGGGCAGTAGTGTCAGGTCAGCAGCTTCTTACCAGTCAGTTTGGAAACATTTTGATATTTTAGCAACTGACACAGCCATACCAGTTGCTAGCTGCCACTCCCCACACCTCATGTAGGAATGTTAATGCCCAAACTAAGGGGGTCTAAAACTATAATGATAATGGTGACTACCATGTTGGAGGGGGAGTATCTCTCAGTGTACCAGGGATCTTTCTAGGTGCTTCACGTTTTAACATAGTTAATATACAGGACTTGGTGGTACGTGCGACCTCAGGCTGAGCCCACTGAGGAGCTGCCACCAGGCAGTGGAGTGTGGTATCTGAGGACACAGAGGCTAGAGCCAGAGTGCCTGGGCATCAAATCCCAGCCCTGCTTGTGTGACCTTGAGCATGTGACTATAATCCTGTGGGCTTCGGTTTCCACATCTGTAAAATGGGGATAGGAACTGCACATCCCTCCCAGGCTTGTAGTGAGGGTGGAATGAGTTACCAGTTGTAAAGCCCTTAGTGGTCTCTGAAGCGATGAGAGCCATGACAGGGTGAGCTATTATCATGAGGGATCAGAGGGCAAGAATTGTTGAAGATTGGGAAACACGGAGGAAAAGCTGCTTCTTCCTCTGTGGTCTCCCCCGGCTAGTAGCCTAGACACTGGGGCTCCCAATCCTGGCAAAAATGCCCCTCCTCCTCACCCTCCAGGGCGTGGAACCATCCAACCGCAGGGGGCCACTTTGAGCTTGAATAGTAGAAAGGGAGAGGGGGCGAGTGGTTAATTACAACGATTAGCACTCAATTTAACACCTGGGTTCAGTTCCAAATCTCACTTATGTTTTAGCTTATTTAAACCTGACAACATCCCCCAAATCTCCATGAAAAAGGTATTGTTACAGATGAGAATAGTGAGGCACAGAGAGTTTAAAATAGCTTGCCCAGTGTCCTAGAGCTAATTGGTTGAGCCGGGATTCCTACCCAGGCAGCCTGAGTCCACAGTCATTTCCATTCTGCCCAACAGCCTCTGTCTTCTATTCTCTGTCCTTACAGAAATCTCTCAGCCTTTTCACCGGGGTGGGAAGGTAGGGAGGGGAAGGTGGGGGAGAAAAGCACAGATTAACGTCTCCGCAGCAGTTCCTGCCCATCCTCCTGCACTACATTCCATTCTTTTGAGCTGAGCTGTGTTAAACTGAGGAATCAGAAAACTTGGGGTTTCCAGAGAGGCGGGAGCAGCTCTCTCCCTGCGAGGTTCCAGACCTCAGTTTCCCCACCTCTAAAATGGGCGATCGTGAGCGAACTGTCCCAAACTCCCAGGGCAGGAGAGCTCCAGGATTCCTGCCCCCGCGGACACTGCTGACCCTCTCTTTTCGCCGCCCCCCTTGCCTCTCCAGCTCAGCTGTCCCCCACGGAGCCCACCTGCGTGCAGTGTGCAGCCGGGCAGCGCTGCCAGGTGGTGGGCGGGCAGCCCAAGTGCGTGGCGCAGTCCACGGGCGTCTGCCGCGCCCAGGGTGACCCCCATTACACCACCTTCGACGGCCGTCGCTACGACATGATGGGCACCTGCACGTACACGATGGCCGAGCTGTGCAGCGAGGACGACACCCTGCCCGCCTTCAGCGTGGAAGCCAAGAACGAGCACCGGAGCAGCCGCCGCGTCTCCTACGTGGGCTTGGTGACCGTGCGCGCCTACAGCCACTCCGTGTCGCTGGCCCGCGGGGAAGTTGGCTTCGCCCGGGTGAGTGTCTTGAGGCTTTGGGTTTTACATCCCGACGAGCCTCCAGTCAAAGGCCCGGGTGTCAAACCCCAAACCCGAGCCCTTTGCAACAGGGCGGAAGGTTTAGAGAAGTGGGCGGCGGCGGCAGGAGGCTGCGGAAGGGGCATTTGAAAATCAGTGGCAGGACCTTAAAACCCTGTCCTCCAGCAATTCCGCTTCTAGAAACTTTAAATTTGCTCAGAGAGATGGTTGGGGTGGGGGGAAGTGTGTGCCAACATGGTTTACAGTAGGAAAAAAAAAAAAAAGGAAGACAGGAAAAGAAACTAAAATGTACAACAATGAGGTATTTAAGTGATGAAACCACGAAACTCAGTGAGCACTTCCCCCTTTGCCAGGTGTTTCTTGGCACTTTGCTTTGCATTTAGGGCGCACAGCAGCTCTGCAGGGTGGGCATTACTATGCACACATTCAGATGAGGAAACTGAAGTTGACAGAGGCCAGTGACTTTCCCAGGACTCACAGCAAGTAAGAGGTGGGGCTGGGGACACAGGCAGGCTGTGTCCCTCTTCTTAATCCAAAGGCCATTCTGCCTCTAGAAATAGTTACTACTCACCCGAATAACAGCCTAGAGCAATTACTTCCCCTTTTCCCACCATTTTATTATGAAAATGTTAAAGCATCCAGAACCGTTGAAATCATTGCACAGTGAACGCTCATACGCCAGTCACCTAAATTCTAAACATCTTACTGTTCTGGACTTATCACACATCCATCCATCCGTTCATCCATCTGTCCGCTGAAGCATATTTTACGTGCTTCAAAGTAAGTTCCAGGCCGGGCGCGGTGGCTCACGCCTGTAATCCTAGCACTCTGGGAGGCCGAGGCGGGTGGATCGCTGGAGGTCAGGAGTTCGAGACCAGCCTGACCAAGAGCGAGACCCCGTCTCTACTAAAAATAGAAAGAAATTATATGGACAACTAAAAATATATATAGAAAAAAATTAGCCGGGCATGGTGGCACATGCCTGTAGTCCCAGCTACTTGGGAGGCTGAGGCCGTAGGATCGCTTAAGCCCAGGAGTTTGAGGTTGCTGTGAGCTAGGCTGACGCCACGGCACTCACTCTAGCCCGGGCAACAGAGCGAGACTCTGTCTCAAAAAAAAAAAAAAAAAACAAAAAAAAAAAACAAAGTAAGTTCCAGACAGCAGTACACTTCCCTCAAAAGACTCCAACATGTGCGTCATTAACTAGAATACAATATTTTTACACTTTTTTTGCTTATAGTTGAGATAAAATTTACACATAGTAAAATTCACAAATCAGCACAGTTCCCTGATTTTTGACAACTGTGTAGCCAAATCCTTCATGAAGACATAGAGTATTTTCATCGCCTTGGAAGATTCCTTCATGCCCCTTTGCAACAATCCCCAACCAGCCCACCCCCGGAGGCAATCACGGTTCTGATTTTTTTTTTCCACCATAGATTATTTTTGCCTATTCAAGAACATCATATTAATGGAATCATATAGAGTAAGAAGCCCATGTGTAAGGTTTCTTTTTGCTCAGCATAGTGTTTTTGAGATTCTTCCGTGTTGTGCAATTACTTTTATTTTTATTTTTTTTTATTTTTTTTTTTTGTTGAGACAGAGTCTCACTTTGTTGCCCAGGCTAGAGTGAGTGCCGTGGCGTCAGCCTAGCTCACAGCAACCTCAAACTCCTGGGCTTAAGTGATCCTACTGCCTCAGCCTCCCGAGTAGCTGGGACTACAGGCATGCGCCACTATGCCCGGCTAATTTTTTCTATATAGATTTTTAGTTGTCCATATAATTTCTTTCTATTTTTAGTAGAGACGGGGTCTCGCTCTTGCTCAGGCTGGTCTCGAACTCCTGACCTCGAGCGATCCACCCGCCTCGGCCTCCCAGAGTGCTAGGATTACAGGCGTGAGCCACCGCGCCCGGCCAACTTTTTTAAATAGGAAAAGCATTCACGTAGCTCAGAATAAAAAGGGCATATTATGAAAGGTCTGGTTTCCACTCCCGTCTTCATCTGCTCCCCTCCCCCACATGCCCCACCCAGAACTATTTGATTGATTTATTGAATATTCATTTAGGGCTTCTGTAAGGAAGATTCTTTCATACAGCTGCACAGTTCTCCATTGGATGGATGTCCCTAGTTCATTTAACTGGCCCCCTGGGGACAGACATATTGTGCACTATTACAAACAATATTGAAGTGAATATTCTTGCACCTCCCTCAGTTGGTGGGTGTGCAGGTAAATCTGAGAGACGACTAACTAGCTGGATGAAAGTAGGTGTTCTTGAGCTCTAGAGGGAATGAGCACAAGTTCAGAGATCACTGGTCTTAAGAGAGAGGCAGGTGTGAACAGCCATCCTGGACTCGGAGCCTTGAGCATGGGGGCTGCAGGCTGTCTCTGTCACTGCAGTGCCCCCTGCACTGCCTGGCACAGAGCAGGACATACAGCAGGACTCAGGGCGCCTTTGCTGAGCACCCGGGTGAGTGGATGCTCTGTCTTCCCTCCGTGCTGTCCTCTCTGGCTGTTGCTCCTTTTTTCACATCCCATTCTCTTGGCTAAGACTCCACCTTCAGGTCTCAGCTCTGGCACGGCTCAGAGAATATGCAAGGAAAGAGTAAGAGAAAGAGTTGCCCGGGGCACAGAGAGACACACTCCTTATGTCTTAGTTCAGGCTCCTATAACAAAGTACCAAGTCCTGGGTGGCTTATAAATGGCAGAACTTTCTCTCTTACAGTTCTGGAGACTAGAAGTCCAAGATCAGAGTGCCAACATGGGCAGGCTCGAGTGAGGGCGCTCTTCCACGTTGCAGACCACCAAGTTCTCATTGTACCCTCACACAGTGGAAAGAGGGCAAGAGAGCTCTCTGGGGCTGCTGTTATAAGGGCCATAGTCCCATTCATAAGGGCGCCACACTCATGACCTAATCACCTCCCAAAGGCACCACCTCCTAACACCATCACATTGGGGGCTGGGATTTCAACATATGTTTGTGGGGGGCACAAAGATTCAGTCCATAATACCAAGCCAGACGGATGGGCCAGGATCTCTCTGCACTCAGGACATTTGCTCAGGTATACGCTCCCCCTCCTGGGTTTCCTGGCTGTCTCTTACTGGTCCTTCAAGGATCACCTCAGCTGTGCCTTCCTCTGGGAAGCCTTCCCTGACCAGTAAGGTTGGGTCTGGCTCCTTTTCTAGGCTCTCACAGCCACCTGTCTCCCCTTAGCCCATTAGCCCAGCCCTGACCCCTCAACCTGTGCCACCCCTTCCCAATCCTAGGCCTGACCCTTCTGCGTGTGCTTCTCCCATCTCAGCCCTGAGCACTCTGAGCGGCCACTGTCTGCTGACGGGTGTGTCTCTCCCAGCCTGGAGCCCCATGAGGTTGGGGCCTGGGGCTCTCTTGGTCACCACTGTATCCCCAGGATCTTCCAGCCCAGGGCCAGGAGCAGACTGAGTGCCCAGTGGATGTTTATTTAAGGCAGCAATGACTTCATTTATTTATTGAGGGCCTGTGAGTCTACCAAGCACTGTTCCAGGCACTGGAGATAAAGCAGTGATCAAAGCAAACAAAAACCCTTTTCTTGGTGGAGCAGACATTCTGGTGGAGTCAGACAGAAGATAAACATGGGCCGGGCGCGGTGGCTCACGCCTGTAATCCTAGCACTCTGGGAGGCCGAGGCGGGTGGATCGCTCGAGGTCAGGGGTTCGAGACCAGCCTGAGCAAGAGTGAGACCCCGTCTCTACTAAAAATAGGAAGACATTATATGGACAACTAAAAATCTATATAGAAAAAATTAGCCGGGCATAGTGGCGCATGCCTGTAGTCCCAGCTACTCGGGAGGCTGAGGCAGTAGGATCGCTTGAGCTCAGGAGTTTGAGGTTGCTGTGAGCTAAGCTGACGCCACGGCACTCACTCTAGCCTGGGCAACAAAGTGAGACTCTGTCTCAACAAAAAACAAAAAAAACAGAAGATAAACATGATTCATTTGCCAATTATATTGTAGAAGGCTAGAGGCCACGGGGAAAAAGTAAAGCAGGGAAGGAGAGTAGGGAGTAAGGAGGGGTTGCCATTTAAAACATGGCAGTTAGGGACGGCCTCGCTGCATCAGTGTCATTTGAGCAAGTATTTTATAGGAGGTATGGGAGTGAGCCATGTTCCCATCTGGGGGAAAGCCGGTTCAGGCCATGGGAACGGCAGGAGCTCGGACGGTGGCAGTAGCAGAAGGAAGGAGTTCCAGTGCAGCCAGAGCAGGGGAGCAAGGGGGGGAGGTGAGGGCTGGAGGGCAGACCACACAGGGGCCTGACCGCCCCTTCCCACCCACTCTGCAGATTGACAACCAGCGCTCACGCTTGCCAGTCTCCCTGAGCAAGGGTCGCCTGCGTGTGTACAAGAGCGGGACACGGGCTGTGGTGGAGCTGGACTTTGGACTGGTGGTCACTTACAACTGGGACTGCCAGCTGGTACTGACCTTGCCCGAGAACTTCCAAGACCAGGTGTGCGGGCTGTGTGGCAACTATAATGGCAACCCCGATGACGACTTCTTCACACCCGACTGGGAGCAGGCTCCTAACGTCATTGACTTTGCCAGTAGCTGGAAGCTGGATGACGGGGACTACTTATGTGAAGATGGCTGCCAGAACAACTGTCCCTCCTGCACCCCAGGCCAGGCCCAGCACTATGAGGGTGACAAACTCTGCGGCATGCTGACCCGGCTTGATGGCCCCTTTGCTGTCTGCCATGATACCTTGGACCCCAAGACCTTCGTGAAGGAGTGTGTATACGACCTGTGTGTGACGGGCGGAGAGCGGCTCAGCCTGTGCCGTAGCCTCAGTGCCTACGCCCAGGCCTGTGTGGAGCTTGGCATCTCTGTCGGGGACTGGAGGTCACCAGCAAACTGCCGTGAGTGATGCCCTGGGTGGGGGCTGGGAGCACATGGTGAGGGGCAGAGGGCCCCTTGCATCTCTCAATGTCTGAGCACCTGTGGCTCAGCTTGGTGCTGGGCAGTGCCAAGGACCCAGCGATGGCCAAGACAGCCAGGCTGTGCCCACAGTGAGCCTAAGGTTGGGGCAGACATATCAATAAACAGTGACAGTCTGATGGGTCAGGGCTGGGATGGGGGCACAGGCAGAGGGCTTGGGGCAGGATGGGGTACAGGCAGAGGAATGGGGACAGGCTGGGGGACAGGGCAAAGGGGTCAGGGAAGGATGGGGAAAGTTCAAGGGGGCTATAGCAGACCAGAGAAGGTTCCTGACCCAGCCTGGGGAGGAGAGGGTCAGGGAGCATTTTCTAGAGAAAGGGGTGTCTGATCTGAAACCTGTAGAAGGGGTTGGAAGTAGCCAAGAAATGCCAACATCACTCCCTTTGCTTGTAACTCTCCCGTGACTCCTTGTGCTGTATTATCACCTGCTGGACAAAGTTTAAGCTCTTTAGCCAGACATCCATCCACTTAACCATTCACTCAGTGAGCATTCCTTGAACCCCCACTTGGCCCCATGCCATGCTGGTGATGTTGAGGACACAGTGAGGACTAACACAGACTTGTTCCTGCCCTTGTAGGCTCCTGGAGAAAGTTCACGAAGCAAAAATGATGGGGGGGGGGGAAGGAGGAGGAGGCAACCAAGCTCAGGCCCAGGGCTGGAGACAGGGACTCCGGAGGGGAAGTAAATATGCAGGAGCACAAAGGTCATTTGGAGTTTGTCTTGGTCACTGCTGTGTCCCCAGTGCCCAGGAAGCCCCCTACCCTGATTTCCCCAATGCCTGGCACAAAAAGGGGACCAGGCAGCATCCATGCACTCATTCATTTCTGCAGTATTTCCTGAGCATCTGCCCGGTGCCAGGCCCTGTCCTTGGTGCTGAAGATTCAACAGCGATTGAGACAAACCAGGTGTCCCTCCACCCCACCCCACCCCGGCCACAGAATTTATATCCTAGGGGGGAGAGAAACTATGAAATGTTTTCTCAGAGAGCTAAAGAAATAAAGTTCATGTAATAAAAGTGACTCAGAAGCTCGTGAAGAGAGCGGTCAGGTAAGGCCTTTCCAAGCAGGTAACATTGGAGCCAAGACCAGGGTCAGACAACGGAGTCAGCTAAATACTAACAATGATGTTCACAGAGCATTTCTGTGTAGATTCACTCATCTAATCCTCACAACAGCCCTGCGAGATCTGTGCTATATTATCCCATTTTACTGATGGGGAAATTGAGTCACAGGGAGACTGGAGTCATTTGCTCGTGATCATAGAGTTAAGAAGGGGAGAACTGGGATTTGAACCCAGGCGGTGTGGGCTCCAGAAGCCTTTCTCTTTATCCTGTGCTACACTGCCTTTCTGAGGAAAAGGCAATACAGGCAGAGGGAACAGCCAGTGCAAAGGCCCCGAGGTGAGAGTGTGAGGATGGGGGAGGAGGAGGTGGCTGGGGCTGGGGCAGAGTGAGCCGCAGGGGGAGTGAGAGGAGATGAGGGCAGAGAGCTGATGGGGCAGGATGGCGCAGGGCCTCACAGGCCACGGGCAAGAGTCTGGTTTTTACCCAAGTGAGATGGAGCCACGGGAGGGCTCTGGGAGGGGGAAGGACCTGATGTGACCCAGGTGATCACAGATCCCTCTGGCTGGTGTGAGCAACAGACTGGGGCAGGACGGGAGCAGGGTGGAGGACCAGGCAGGAGGCCTCTGCGGTGTGTAGGATCAGGAGGTGGATTCTGGGTAGATTTTGGATATGGAGCTCACAGGGTTTACTGACAGATTGCTTGTTTAGTGAATGGGGGTGGGGGTTAACTGCATCTCTGATGTTCAGGGCCTGAGTCCCAGAAGCATGGAAGTGCCATTAACTGAGCTGGCGAGCTCTGCGGGAGGAGCAGGATTTGGGTAGGGAAGTCCTGGGCGCCCTTCCCGTCAGGGCGCCCCTACAGGGCCCCTGCTGCTCTGGCCTGACCTGCTGTCTCCCGCCCGCAGCCCTGTCCTGCCCGGCCAACAGCCGCTACGAGCTCTGCGGCCCCGCCTGCCCGGCCTCCTGCAACGCGGAGGCAGCGCCGTCCAACTGCTCGGGGCGCCCGTGCGTCGAGGGCTGTGTGTGTCTCCCGGGCTTCCTGGCCAGCGGCGACCAGTGCGTGCTGGCCTCGTCTTGCGGCTGCGTCTTCCAGGGCCTCCCGCTCGCGCCGGGCCAGGAGGTGTGGGAGAACCAGCTGTGCCAGCGGCGCTGCACCTGCAACGGCACCACCCAGCAGGTGAGCTGCCGCGACACGCAGGGCTGCCCGGCGGGCGAACGCTGCAGCGTCCAGAACGGCCTCCTAGGTTGCTACCCCGACAATTTCGCGAGCTGCCAGGCGTCCGGGGACCCGCATTACTTGAGCTTCGACGGCCGGCGCTTCGACTTCATGGGCACCTGCACGTACCTGCTGGTCGGCTCCTGCGGCCAGGACGCGGAGCTGCCCACGTTCCGAGTGCTGGTGGAGAACGAGCATCGCGGCTCCCAGACCGTGAGCTACACGCGCGCCGTGCGGGTGGAGGCCCGCGGGGTGAAGGTGGCCGTGCGCCGCGAGTACCAGGGGCAAGTCCTGGTGAGTGTCGCGGCGCCCAGGGCTGGGTGGAAGGGCAAGAAATCCCCTCGCAGCAGCTCTGGATCCTGGCTGGGGCTGAGCTGAGCGTCTGTTAGATCTTGTGGCCAGAGGTTAAGACACGGGCCCTCAAGCTGGGTGGCGCTGCTGTCTTTGCTCTGTGACATTGTCTCTCACAGCCTCCATTTTGCCTTTTGTCAAAGGGAGTAATCAGAGGCTGCCCCCTGGGTGGGAAGCACTTCCCAGAGTGGTTGCGGGATTTGCTGAGCTAACACCGTAGGGCATTTGAAAGCGGCCTTGGTGCTGAACAAATGTTCAGTCCGTGTGGGCTGCTATTATTTTTATTGTTATGAGCCCTTGAAATTGCAGATTTGTGCATTTTCTGGGGGACAGTGAACTTTCAGAGAGCAAGGCGACATGTCAGGTGGTATGTGAAATGTTAGGTACTGCGGGGGCGTGTACAGAATAACAGAGATCCTCACCAGCTTCTCAGACCAGGGTGGGGGAGGTGGTGGGCTCACTGGTGAGCCTACGTGGCCACCGATTTCTGGGCAGAGGGTTCTCAGAGGGTCCACCACAGAGTCAAGAACCACTGATTTTCCTTAAATACAATAAAATAAAAATGGAGAAAAGGGGGTTTTGGGCGATTCACAGCAACGGCCAATGAGTGTTATTGAGCAGTTTCGGGCAGTGGCCCAGGCCCTGGGGAGGGAGGGAGGGATTGGAAATGGGAGACCGAGAGAACTTTCCGTGTGCCGGGCACTGCACTAAACCCGTCACACATCCTAACTTGTAACCCTCACACCACCTTACAATGAATGAAATTCTGCCCATAAAGCCCAGCATTTGGCACAGAGAAGCCTCTAGATAAACAGAGAACATGATTATTAATCTTATGTTCCCACTTCTCTGAGATGACTTTTAAGCTGAGGCTTGAATAATAGTAACCAATATATATTAAGTTACTTCAGTGTCTAAATGCTTGATATATTAACTCATTTAATCTTCGCGACACCCCTGTGAAGTAGCTCATATTAGGTGAGGAAACCAAAGCACAGAGAGGCTCAGCAGTCACCTACTCAAAGTCACAAAGCTAGTGACTAGCAGAGCAGGCTTGAAGCCAGGCCATCTGGCTCCAAAGTCCATACTCTTGACCGTTATACTCGAGTGCCTCTCCTGAAGGAAGAGATGGAGCAGATAGGGAGAGAAGTGACTGGCAGAGTGTTCCAGGAAGCAGGGACAGCATGTGCAAAGGTCCTGGGGCAAGAATAAGCCAAGGTGTTGGGAACAGCAAGGAGGCCACGGGGGCTGGAGTGGAGGGACCAAGGGCAGAGTGAGGTGGGAGATGAGGCAGGGTTCAGCTACCTTTTGGTTTTAGCTGAGACCTGCAGGATGAGGAGGAGACCACCAGGTGAAGAGTGGTGTTTCCTAGGCAGGGGGAACAGCAGGTGCAAAGAGTGAGGCTGGACTGAGCTTGGGGAGCACAGGAGAACAGCATGGAGGCCAGCGAGGATGCACCTGAGAGACTGAAGTTGGGGAGACACAATAGAGTGGTGGGTAGGCCGTGAGGTCAGAAAAGTAGGGACAAGTAGGCCCTGGTGAATAGAGAGGTTCGATTTTGGCTGAGATGTGAAGGATGCAGGGCAGGCAGCCAGGCAATAGGGAGGTGGAAGAGGGTGGGAGTGTTGCAAGCAGTGGGTATAGCAGGTGCAATGGCCCTGGGGCTGGGCTGAGTATGGTGAGTTCAGGGCACCCACATGGCTGGAGTTGCAGGGACGGGGAGTGGGATGTTACTGGGAGAGTAGTGGGGCTTGGACCATTTAGGGCCTTTTAGGCCATCGTAAGGGGTTTGGATCAAAGCTGACACCTAAAACATGAGGTGGGAGTGGCCAGGTGAAGAGTGATGGGCGGTATTCCAGAAGGAGGGCATGGCAAGTGCAAAGGCCCTGAGGTGGGGCTGAGCATGATGTGTTCAAGAGAGTAGCAAGGGGGTCAGAGTAGCTGGAGGGAGGGCTGGGCGCAGAGCCATGAACACCCTGCCACTTGGCCCTCCTGCGTCTCTACCCAGGTGGACGGCGTCCTTAAGCACCTGCCCTTCAGCGCAGCAGACGGGCAGGTGCAGGTGTTCCGCCAGGGCAATGATGCTGTCGTGCGCACGGACTTTGGCCTGACTGTCACTTACAACTGGAATGCCCGAGTGACTGCCACCGTGCCCAGCAGCTATGCTAAGGCCCTGTGTGGACTCTGCGGGAACTTCAATGGGGACCCAAGTGACGACTTGGCTCTTCGGGATGGGGACCAAGCTGCCAGTGCACTGGCCTTTGGCAACAGCTGGCAGGAGGAGACGAGGCCCGGCTGTGGAGCAGCTGAACCAGGTGACTGTCCCCAACTGGACTCCCTGGTGGCCCAGCAGCTGCAGAACAAGACTGAGTGTGGGATCCTTGCTGACACCAAGGGGCCCTTCCGGGAGTGCCACAAGACACTGGACCCCCAGGGTGCTGTGCGCGATTGCGTCTATGACCGCTGCCTGGTGCCAGGCCAGTCTCAGCCACTGTGTGATGCGTTGGCCACATATGCTGCTGCTTGCCAGGCTGCCGGGGCCATCGTTCACCCCTGGAGGAGTGAGGAACTTTGCCGTGAGTACCGAGAGTGGCAACTGGGGGGCTCGGCCTTATGTATATTCGTTAATGTATGAACATCATTAATTTATTTAATCCTTATAACAGCCCTATGAGGTAGGGTAGGGACTGTGGTTATACCCATTCAACAGATAAGGAAACTGAGGTTCAGAAAGGCTCAGTTACATGCCTGGGATCATGACAATTAGAAAGTCACAGATGCAGTCAATATTTGTTAAATGACTGAGCACATCTCGTGGCCCCAGGTCTGATTTCCACGTGGCAGCTGTCATTCAGAGATGAGCAGCAGTGCTGCATTTAGAAGCAGTCTGTCCCCTCTCCAGTTCTTCTTGGTCCCCATCTGGCCTACCTCACTCAGAAAGGACACACAAAATGACAGCTAGTGCTTGTGTGTCACGCTTCCCACTGGGCAGGTCCTGTTCTGAGGGTTTCTCATTGAACCCTCAAAACCACCCTGTGAGGCAGGAACATTCCTATTCCCATTTTACAAGATGGGGAAACTGATCCACAGAAATGTTAAGTAACTAGCCTGAGGTCACACAGCAAGTGGAGTGATTAGAGCAGGCTGGCTCCTGAGTTTGGCATGTTTATTATCATGCTCTGTGGCCTCTGTCGAAATTGAGAATCTCTTATTTCCTTAAAACTACTGTTGTCCTTGCACCCCTTGGAAGTTCTAGAAGACTGGCTCATGAGGGCTCAGATACGCAGATGGAGGCCTGTACCCAGCACAGACTTTGACAATTATGGATATTTTACCATTCTGAGTTCCCCCACCTTCCACTCCACTTCTCCCTTTTTTTGTGGAATATTTTAAAGCAAATTCTAGACACATGAGTCTTCCCATAACTACTTTAGTAAGCATCTGTTATTCAGTAACAGAAAACAGCTTTTAAGAAACGTGACCACATGCTGTTATTACCAGTAACAAAAATAACACTAATTCCTTAACATCATCTAAAACCCAGCCTGGGTTCAAATTTCCCCAGTTGTCTAAAAAATAGTGTTTTTCCAGTTTGTTTGAATCTAGTGTGATCGAGGAACTAAAGCTTCAATTTGATTTCATTGTAATTAACTTACATTTAAATGACCTCAAGCAGCTAGTGGCTGCCGTATTGGACAGTACAGAGAGAGGCTTGATTTGGTTCAGTTTTAGTCTTTTTGTTTTCTGTTTTTACAGACTGGAGTGACTAGAGTTTGGGGAGTGGAGTGGGAAGGTTTTATTTTGTTTCGTTTTTTCCACTTTATAGCACTGGCTAAATATTTTAATTACTACTCTAGAGGGAAGAAGCTAAAAGTACCACATTCACAAATACATTGCAGAGATCACACACACACAGACGCACACGCATATGTGTGTTTGAAGTATGTGCCACATACCAACATCCTCTAACCAACTGGAATAAAGTCAGTAAAGACATGATAGATAACTCCAAACCACAGTTAAAATGGAAAATAATCTTAATTATCAGGATCTGATTAACTGTGATATAGAGTGTTCCCCAGGCCCAGCTGAACACAGGGACTCCTTGCAACTGGACCACTTTTGTGTGAGTGTGTATGAGCACGTGTGTGTGCCCATGTATATGTTGGGAGGTCAACTGTGTCATGCTGGGAGCAGGAATTCTTGATCTCGATGGCTCCTCTCCCTGCAGCGATGAGCTGCCCTCTCCACAGCCACTACGAGCCATCTATCCATGGCTGCCCGCTGTCCTGCGGAGACCTTCCAGTGTCCGGGGGCTGTGGCTCCAAAGACTATGAGGGCTGCGTGTGTGACGAGGGCTTTGCGCTCAGTGGTGAGTCCTGCGTGCCCCTGGCCTCCTGCGGCTGCGCATACCAGGGCACCTACCACCCGCCAGGCCAGACCTTCTACCCCGGTCCTGGGTGCGATTCCCTTTGCCACTGCCAGGAAGGTGGCGTGGTGTCCTGTGAGCCTTCCACCTGCGGCCCACAGGAGGCCTGCCAGCCATCCGGTGGCATCCTGGGCTGCGTGGCTGTGGGCTCTGTCACCTGCCAGGCATCGGGAGACCCTCACTACACCACCTTTGACGGCCGCCGCTTTGACTTCATGGGCACCTGCGTGTACACGCTGGCTCGGACCTGCGGGAACCGGCCTGGCCTGCCCCAGTTTGCTGTCCTGCAGGAAAACGTGGCCTGGGGCAATGGGAAAGTCAGCGTGACCAAGGTTATCACGGTCCAGGTGGCTAACTTCACCCTGCGGCTGGAGCAGGGTCAGCAGAAGGTCACGGTGAGCACAGAGGGCCCTGGGATGGAGGTGATCGGTGGGTGGGCTCAGCCCAGGAGCAGGGGCCACAGAGCCTGGAGTGGTTATGGGAGGCATGGGGTCCCCGGGGAGAGGAGGCGCTGGTCAGAGCCAGAGTGGGAAGCCAAGGAGGGAGACGTCCTCAGGAACCTGGGACCTGCTCCCATGTGGCTTAGTTTCCCCTTTCTCTGTCCCTTCGTCTCGCCCCTCTCTGCCCCTGGGTGTATTGACTATCCCCTCTGAACGTCTCTCCCACGCCCTCCTGCCTTTGTCCCCACCCTCTGCCCGCTTCACCCCTGGTCCCTGCCATAGCCACCTCCCTGGTCTCCCACCTCTACATCAGCAGGATGCAGTGCAGTCAGAGGGGGGCAGAGTTCAAGGACCAAGGACAATCCGTGGGTGACACTGTCATCCCACTAACAACAATAACAGCAATGACAGCAGCTATAGTTTTGATATGGCTGACCCCAGACCTTGTAAGGTGCTAAGCGCTTCATGTCCCTGGTGCCGTTTTATGCTCACAACAGTAGCTGGAGGCACTATGATTTGCTTCATTTTTTAGAGGGGGAGGTCCCATCACTGGGCCAAAGTCCCCCAGCGAAGGCAGGACTTGAACCCTTGTGCTGCTCTGCGGTGCTTTTCTAACAGAGAAGATTCGGTCTCACGTGGAGGCTGGCATTTCAGTTACATTAATTAGAGGGATTCCCCTGAGGTCCCACTGAAATGCAGGCACGCAGCCATTGCTCCGGCAGCAGTATTGACGGGGCTACCGATGAACAGCTGACTTTACCAGGCGCTCACTGTGCACTGCGCATGCGTGACATGATTTACTATACCTATTTAATACATGTAACCCAACGTATCCACGTTCCCGCTATAGCTCCTGACATAGCTGGCTCTAAATTTACAGGAGTTGTTGGTGTTCTTGTTATTTACATGTCTCTGAATTCCCCACCTTCCTTACGAGGTGGAAATTATTAGTATCCCCTGCTTTACAGATAGGAAACTGAGGCACAGGGATGAAGTCACTTGCCCTTAACCACCACCCGGCCCTGCTTGGGCAGTGTGGTGGCTGGCTGTGTTTTTAGGAGACTCAGCCAGAAGCGTGTCTTTCTCCCGCCTTCTCCTCTGATTTCTCACACATCCAAAAGAATCCAGTGCCCCCAGTGTTTGCGCTAAGGAAGGACGAATCAAGTTGTCAGGGGTGGATTTACAAGGCTTTGTTGGTGCCTTGTAGCCTTTAACTAAAACCACGGGTCCTCATCTCACGAGCTGTCACTCCGTCGAGACCTGTGTTGGCTTCCTGTGGCTGCCATAACGAATTACCCCAAGCATGTGGCTGAAAACAACAGAAATTTACTTTCTCGCAGTTCTGGATGCCAGAAGTCCAAAACCAAGGTGCCTCGGGGCCACACCCCCTCCAAAGGCACTAGGGGAGGATCCCGCCATGCCCCTTCCAGCTCTGGTGGCTGCAGATGTTCCCTGGCTTGTGGCAGCAGCAGTCCAGCCCCTGCCTTCGTCCTCACATGGCCTTCTGCTCTGTGTGTCTCTGTGTCTTCTTCTCTTCCCGCTCTCACAAGGGCACTTGTCATTGGATTTAGGGCCCACTCTAATCTGGGGTGATCTGTTCTCGAGATCATTATCCTAATTACATTTGCAAAGGCACTTATTCCAAATAAGGTCACGTAGTGAGAGTCCAGGTGGATATATCTTTTGGGGATCACTGTTCAATCCACTAGAAGAGCCTATCGTTATACCCATTTTACACATATGGAAACTGAGGCCCAGAGAGGTAAGGTCACACAGATCTTCAATGTGAGGCAGGGGCTTGAACTAGGGACTAACCCCTCAAAGTGCGCCTTCTGAAGCCTGGCATCTCCCGCCTCCCAGGTGAACGGTGTGGACAGGAAGCTGCCTGTGGAGCTAGCCGAGGGCCAGATCCGTGCCTCAAAGCATGGCTCAGACGTTGTGATCGAGACCCACTTTGGCCTGCGTGTGGCCTATGACCTCACGTACTATGTGCGGGTCACCATCCCAGGCAACTACTACAAGCAGATGTGTGGCCTGTGTGGGGACTACAACGGTGACCCCAAGGATGACTTCCAGAAGCCCGATGGCTCACAGGCAGGAAGCCCCACCGAGTTTGGCAACTCCTGGGAGGAGGCAGTGCCTGGCTCTCCCTGCCTGCCACCGCCCACCTGCAAGCCAGGGAGCGAGGACTGTAACTCAGACCTCACGTGTTCTCCCGAGCTGGAGAACAAGTACCAGAAGGAAGAGTTCTGTGGGCTTCTCACCAACGCCACAGGGCCGCTGGCCTCCTGCCACAAGCTGGTCAGCCCCAGCGGTCCCTTCGAAGATTGTGTCTTCGACCTCTGCGTGGGTGGCGGGAACCTGAGCATCCTCTGTAACAACATCCACGCCTATGTGAGCGCTTGCCAGGCAGCTGGCGGCCAAGTGGAGCCCTGGAGGACCGAGTCTTTCTGTCGTGAGTGAGGGGGACACCAATGGGCAGAGCGAGGGGGCTGCTGAGGGGCAGCGTGTGGGGAGATTGGGGCACAAGAGAGGTAGACCCTGGGCCCTCAGCCCCTTCCTGGGGCTCTGACGGGCACCACTCCTTGCAGCGATGGAGTGTCCCCCGAACAGCCACTACGAGCTCTGTGCAGACACCTGCTCCCTGGGCTGCTCTGCTCTCAGTGCCCCCTCGAAGTGCCCGGAGGAGTGTGCCGAGGGCTGCCAGTGTGATTCCGGCTTCCTCTACGACGGCAAGGCCTGTGTGCCCATCCAGAGCTGCGGCTGCTACCACAATGGTGTCTACTATGAGGTAGGAGCCCAGGAATCCCAGGCAGAACCCGAGGCCTCATCCTGGACCCCTCCCATTGCCCATCAGCCCCACAGCCTGTCCAGTGTCAGCCTCTCGAGTGTCTCTCCTGCCCCCCTTCCCCCTCACCCTGGCCTCATCTTGGTCCAGCGGGCCCTCTCCCACTTAGGTGCCTCCCAGCCCCTAGTTTTGCTCCCTCTGGTCCACCCTTCACATGGCATTGGTAATGACCTTTCTAAATATGACCACGGGCCCTGAAGCTTTAAACCCTCCCTTGGCTCCCCAGGTCAAGTTTTGGCTTTGTATCCCAGGTCTGGGCAAAGGTGGCCTTCCTGATCACAAAGACGAGATTTTGTCTCTGTTCCACCAGCTGCCAACTCCCTCTGCTTCCCTCTCCCACTCTCACACAGTCAGGGCTTTTACTTTGACTCGAGTGTGTGTTTGTCTAAAGTCCACCTCCCTCGTAACGCTGCAAGCTCTCCGAGGGCAGGGACCCCTCTGTTGTTCTCTTCACACAAACAATAAGAGGGATAACAGCTAATATGTAGATGGTGCTTACTATGTGCCTGCTACTGTTGTAAGTGCTATATGTATGTATTTTATACATATGTGTGTAAACTTTTTATTATGAAAATTTCAAACATGCAGAAGTTGAGAGAACAGTGGACTGAATCTCCAGGTATGTACCCATCACTTAGCTTCAAAAATAATCCACATTTTCCCAATCTTGTTTCACCTCTACCCTCCTTTCCTCTCTAATCTGGATTGCTTAAAGGAAATCCCTTCTCATGTCATCTGCACTTTACACGTACTGTTAAATCAGTTATACTTTCATAGGTAGGTGCTACTATTATCAACATCTACAACTTACAGATGAGGAAACTGAGGCATAAAGAGGTTAAGTGATTTGCCCAGAATTAAACAGTTTGGAAATAGCAGAAAGAGGCTTCGGACTGAGACAATCTGCCCTTAATCACTGTATCACAGTTTCTCCTACAGCAGACATTTAGTGAGTACTTTGGAATGAATGAGTGAGTAAATGAATGGAAGTGAATGAATGAATGAATTGGGCTCCAGAGCCATGCCATGCCTCAGTTTCACAGACAAGGGTTACCCTGCTGAGAGATGGCCCTTTCGTGTCCACCAGACCCCTCTGCACCCGGAACACTGGGGAGTTGGCTCCCATGGTGAGGTCCCTGATGGCTGTGCCCTCTGTCCCCACAGCCAGACCAGACGGTCCTCACCGATGACTGTCAGCAGCAGTGCACGTGCCATGCAGGTCAAGGCGTGGTGTGCCAGGAACACAGCTGCCAGCCGGGGCAGGTGTGCCAGCCCTCCGGAGGCGTCCTGAGCTGTGTCACCAAAGGTGCTGGGCAAGGGTGTGGCTGATGGGACTAGTGACAGAGGACAGGGACTCTGGAGCTGAGGGCGGCATGACTGGATGTTCACGGTGGGAGGTGCACAGGACTAAGGATTGAGGCCTCAGACCTGGGGACCCCTCGGCTGGGTTTCTCAGGGCCAGGGGCAGAGACCATCCACTCTGGGAGGCAGGGACCACTCTGGGGGCATCCAAACTGTAGGGACCCTCATGGCTAGGCTTCCCAGGGCAGATGTCAGAGACCCTCAGTGTACGCAGGGACAGGCACCCTTTTTCTTTAAAGGGCTAGGTGGCAAATACTTAAACTTGCAGCTATATGGTCTCAGTCACAACTACTTAACTCCGCGATTGTGGCATGAAAGCGGCCACAGACTATTTAGGTGAAGAGGTGCGGCTCAATAAAATTTTATAACACAAAAACCGGCAGCCCGAGGTGCCACCGTTTGCTGCCACAGGTATGTGGGAGCAGGCTCAGGGCTTCAGACAGCAGCACCGAAGGGCATGGGAGAGACCGGACTCCCCAGGGAGTTCTGAGGTCTCAGGCACAGAGACCCCGATGAGGCGAGACCTTGGATGTGGGGACCCTCCTCAAGTGGAGGATCAAGATTTCCAGGGGTACAGTCTCAGACGTGGGCCCCCCAGACTTAATCTGGGACACAGAGCCACCCCCAGGGCTGGTTTCTTAGGGTGAAGGGCAGAGAACCCCCTCTCCCCCGAGGATAAGAGAATGGGACCTCCAGCTCTGCAGGGCAGGGGCTGAGACCCTCAGGATAACAGGGACTCCCAGGGATGGGGGTACATCTTGGTTAGGGTCCCATCAAGAGACAGAAAGCACACAGTCGTTTGAATAAGGGAAGTTTAACATAAGGACTTATTTACTTGCAATAGGGAATTGACTCCTAAAGGGTAAAGAGAGCACTAAAGAGTACAAGCGTAGCAGATATAGGGACGAGCCCCTCCCTCTCGGGCTAAATCAGAGCATGCAAGGATGGAGGAATTGGGAAGGGCCCCCCCCACCCTAAGGCCAATTCAGATCTCATTGGAGAGGGTGCAGCTGTAGCCCACTGGGTGGGAGAGAGGTTTGTGCAGGCCGTAGCTGGCGAGAAGGAAACTCGTCCCTGGGAAGCCAGATGGGGCGGGTGCACCTCGCTGAGTGTGGCCCCACACCCAGGCAGGAGCTGGAAGGGCAGAGCAGGCGGGAAGCGGGACCAGGAGCTCCTCCCTCCTGCAGTGACTCTCTAGCGCCCTCTACTGACAAAGCCTAACACCGTGGGTGGATTTGAAGCTGAGAGGCATTAAGTGGATAACTGGCAGAGGAGGAGAGGAGGAAGTTTGGAGGCTGGCATCTTGCACACGGGGGTTCCAAAACCTGGGGTCACAGATGTAGTGATCCTAGGGAGAGGGTCTTGTACACAGAAACCCTCCAGGGCAGGACCTCAGGAATGAGGCTAGCGTCTCAAATGTAGCAACCCTTAGGGATAGAGTCGTGCACAGAGGGATCCCCAGGCCATGTGACTTAGATATGGGACCCCAGGGCTAAATATCAAATGTTGGGACCCCTGGCACAGGGTTCTGATCAGAAGGCCCCCCAGGACCCTAGTCTTGGGCACAGAGACCTCCAGGACTTGGTTCTCAGATGTGGAGAACCCCAGGTGGCTGGGATCTCAGGCACTGGGGACCCTGGGGCCCGGGTCTTGAGCACAGAGAACCCTGGGGCTGGAGTCTCAGACATGAATGGCTTCAGAGCTGGCATCTCAGACACAGGGGCCCCTGGGGCTCAGGTCTCAACCTGGGAGATCTCAAGCAAGGGAACCCTGGACACTTGATCTCAAACAAAACTGCAGGGCCTGGGTCTCAGACATAGGGACCCTAGAGCCTAGATCTTGGCTGTGGGGCCTGGGTCTAACCCTCTGAGCTAGTATCCCTGGCACAGACTGGGGCAGATGCAGGAGAGCAGCCATCCTTATGGTGGTCAGCCCCTCAAGTTCTTCTCTTCTCTGTCTCCAGACCCATGCGACGGTGTGACATGCCGGCCACAGGAGACATGCAAAGAGCAGGGTGGCCAGGGCGTGTGTGTGCCCAACTATGAGGTCACGTGCTGGCTGTGGGGCGACCCCCACTACCACTCCTTCGATGGCCAGAGCTTTGACTTTCAGGGCACCTGTAACTATGTGCTGGCAACAACTGTCTGCCTGGGGGTCAGCAACCAGGGCCTGACACCCTTCACTATCACCACCAAGAACGAGAACCGGGGCAACCCTGCCGTGTCCTACGTGAGGCTCGTCACCGTATCTACCCTTGACACCAACATCTCCATCCACAAGGACGAGATTGGCAAAGTTCGGGTACGTTTGGCAGGATGGTCCCCTGAGCTCCCTGGCAGGGCTGGAGGGGTCCTGGAGGGCACAGCTGGGAGCTCAAGGTTCTCTGTCTTCACCTGGGCCTAAAACAAAATGACAACAAAACCCACAGTAATTACAGCAAAAATAGCACCTTTTTACTGGGAATTAAACGAGCCTAGCCCTCTGCTTCAACACTTCAACACAGCGCAGGCGCCGAATACCTGGTGGCGAGTGCGTGGAAGAGATGTCCAGACACAGAGATGCACAGAGAACAAGGAGGGAGGGAGGAAGAGAAAAGAGACAGAAACAGAGAGAAACTCGAGAGAGAAAGAAAGAAGGGAAGAAGCAGAGATAGAGAGACAGACCAAGGTGAAGAGACAGGGAGAGACACAAAGACAGAGACAGAAAGGAGGGAGACAGAGGTCAAGAGAGAGATCTAGAAAGAGCAGAGTGAGGTTTTATTCCCCAGGGCCTGGACTAGGACAGATGTCCACAATGTTTGTCAAATAACAATGCAACTGGCAGTCGTGAGGAAGGCCTTGGTAGGAAGAGAGGGAGGTGGGGGGCCGGAGCTGGGCCCACCCACCTCCAGTAAGTCGCGTTTGCCTCCCTCCGTCCTTCCCCCAGGTGAACGGGGTGCTGACAGCGCTGCCTGTCTCCGTGGCCGGTGGGCGGCTTTCAGTGACCCAGGGCGCGTCAAAGGCGGTGCTGGCAGGTGATTTTGGGCTGCAAGTCAGCTACGACTGGAACTGGCGGGTGGAGGTGATCCTGCCCAGCAGCTATCACAGTGCAGTGTGTGGGCTCTGTGGGAACATGGACCGCGACCCCAGTAATGACCAGGTCTTCCCCAATGGCACACGGGCTCCTTCGATACCCATCTGGGGTGGCAGCTGGCGAGTCCCAGGCTGGGATCCACTGTGCTGGGACGAATGTCAGGGGTCCTGCCCAACCTGCGCCGAGGACCAGCAGGAGGAGTTCAAGGGCCCTGGCTTCTGTGGACCCCTGACCCCTGGCGCAGGGGGCCCCTTCTCCGCCTGCCATGCCCAAGTGCCACCTGACACCTTCTTCAAGGGCTGTGTTCTGGATGTCTGCCTGGGCGGTGGGGCCCACGACATACTTTGCCAGGCACTGGCTTCCTATGCTGCCGCCTGCCAGGCTGCTGGGATTGTCATCGAGGACTGGCGGACACAGGCCGGCTGTGGTGAGTGTTAGGGCAGCAGGGCAGGAGCTGGGGGCAGGGTCCTGTCTCTGTGGGGCTGGTTTGGTTTTATTCCAATCCTTCTGGGTCTTTTTGTTTGTTTCTCTCTGTGTCTGTCTTTCTGTCACTTGGCGCTTGTCTCTGCATCTCATTTGATTGTCTCTGTCTCTGTTTCTCATTCTTTCTCCCTGCATCTCCCTCTGTTTCTGTTTGGGTCCCTCTCTGTCTCTGTCTCCTCCCACCCTGTCCTCGGACACCCCTGACACTATTCTTTCTGCTTTTCTCCCTCCTGCTCCCTCATCCTCCCACAGAGATGTCCTGCCCAGAGAACAGCCACTACGAGCTCTGTGGCCCACCGTGCCCAGCCAGCTGCCCGTCCCCTGCACCCCCCGCGACCTCAGCCCCATGTGGGGGCCCCTGCACCGAGGGCTGCCAGTGCAACTCAGGCTTCGTGTTGAGTGCTGACCGCTGCGTGTCCCTTCAAGGTGGCTGTGGCTGCTGGGCCAACGGCACCTACTATGAGGCGAACAGCGAGTTTTGGGCTGATGACACCTGCTCCCAGTGGTGTAGCTGTGGGCCTGGGGGTGGCTCACTGGTTTGCAAGCCTTCCAGCTGTGGACAGGGTGAGGAGTGTGCCCTCCTGCCCTCTGGCCAGCACGGCTGCCACCCCATCAGCACGGCTGAGTGCCAGGCCTGGGGTGACCCCCATTATACCACCCTGGATGGGCACCGATTCGACTTTCAAGGCACCTGCGAGTACCTGCTGAGCGCGCCCTGCAATGAATCATCCACGAAAGCTGAGAACTTCAACGTCACTGTAGTCAATGAGCATCGGGGCAGCCAGGCTGTCAGCTACACCCGCAGTGTCACCCTGCATATCTACAACCACTACCTGACCCTGAGTGCCCGCTGGCCCCGGCAGCTACAGGTGAGGAGGGCTGTGGGCCAGACAGGAGCACGTGCCAGCCTCGGGGCTGCCCGAGATGGGAAGGAGTCCCCCATTCCTCTGAGCACCTTCCGCAGCTTAGCTGATGCGTGATGGAGAGGTTCAGAGTAGAGGCCTAAGCTAGCTGGCTTGGAGCAGTGGCATCCCCCTCTCTGAGCCTTAGTTTATTCCTCTGTAAAATGGGTCTAAGAAAAGTACCTGCTTCAGAGAAGCCTGAGGAGCCAGTGGCTTCGTGTCTATTGATTATAAGAGAGGAGGTTCTGTGCTCAGAGTGCCACAGGCAGCGAGGCCAGGATTCAAACCCGCATTTGCGCCTCTCACCGCCCCCCATCCCCCGCCTGCAGGTGGACGGCGAGCTCGTGGCGCTGCCCTTCCAGCTGGACTCGGGCCTGCGCGCGTACCTGAGCGGCGCCGACGTGGTGGTCACCACGACCTTCGGGCTCTCGCTGGCTTTCGACGGGAGCAGCTCCGTGCGCCTGCGCGTGCCGGCGGCGTACGCGGGCGCCCTCTGTGGCCTGTGCGGGAACTACAACAAGGACCCCGCGGACGACCTGGCGGCGGTGGGCGGGAACCCGGACGGCTGGCAGGTGGGCGGCGCCCCGGGCTGCGGGGAGTGCGTGCCTGGACCGTGCCCGCAGCCGTGCACGCCCGAGGAGCAGGAGCCCTTTGGCGGCCCAGATGCCTGCGGCGTGATCTCAGCCCTCGACGGCCCGCTGGCGCCCTGCCACTGCCTCGTGCCGCCCGAGAAGTACTTCAAGGCCTGCTTGCTGGACGCCTGCCAAGCTCAGGGTCATCCGGGAGGCCTCTGCCCTGCTGTGGCCGCCTATGTAGCAGCCTGTCAGGCTGCTGGGGCCCAGCTCGACGAATGGAGGCAACCAGACTTCTGTCGTGAGTACTGATCCCTGTATGGTCCACCCAGTGGGGTCTTTCTCCGCCCTTCCCAGGACTCTAAGACAAGAAAGCGCCTTCTCTTTCTCCATGGGGCTCAGGGACCACCCTCCTTCCCCTGAGCCAGGTACTTCCCGTCAGAGAAACACCTTGGCATTCACACTCAAATACACCATGTCAGCGAGGGCACGGGGGAGACTCAGTTACAGACACCTGCTCAGATACCCAGGGCCCAGTACGCTCTCAGGGATTTGTGAGCCATGGGCTCACATCTTCTAGTGATATAGATCTGGGTGGCTGGCCCTGTCCAAGTCACACAGCAAAGTACCCCTGGTCGGGGAGACCTAGTGAGTTATACCTGGTCAGATGCCCCTCGACTGTTTCACACACTGAAGTGCACCTAGCGACATAGAATTGGTGGCATACCTTCAGCGGTATCTGGCTAGATCAGACACTGAAACAAACTGGTCAGATGCACCCAGATAGAATCAGGAGTCTGACACAGGCCCAGGCAGACCCGCAGACTCACAGTTAGATGGTCCTGGGCAGTCCCTTCAGGCAGGTCTCCTCGGTCAGATTTATCCTGTCACACCCGGAGACAGATCATGTCAGAGGGACACCGATGCTCCAGGTAGACACCCACAGCTAGGCAGGGAGGTGTGCTCAGGCAGATTCATACCCCGATACACAGCTGGCCCCATACCGCAGTCACATCCACACCCTGAGATGCCCACAGTGGGTTCTAATCCTGTATGTCGCAGTCAGGGATACAGGATCACATTCACCCAGGCAGAGTCACTTGATGTTTAGAAATATTCCGTGAGGTTGACACACAGCGTGGCAGAGGGACCTGTCATATCCCCCTCCCCCTGCTCCCATGCCGAACCCCCAGTCCGATGTGCTGGATCAGATGCCCACACCCAGTGACGCCCAAGCTGACCGGGCAGTTCTCTCTCAGGACCTTCCCCTGCCCGCCAAGCCTGCCTGTTCTTCCCTACCTTGTCCCTCCCTCCCCACCCCCCCACGGCTGCCTGGCTCATCTCATCCCCACCTTGTCCCCACAGCCCTCCAGTGCCCTGCCCACAGCCACTACGAGCTCTGCGGTAACTCCTGCCCCGTGAGCTGCCCAAGCCTCTCGGCCCCCGAGGGCTGCGAGCCTGCCTGCCGTGAGGGCTGTGTTTGCGATGCTGGCTATGTGCTCAGTGGCGACACCTGTGTGCCCGTGGGCCAGTGCGGCTGCCTCCACAATGGCCGCTACTACCAGCTGGGCGAGGCCTTCTACCCGGGCCCCGAGTGCGAGCGGCGCTGTGAGTGCAAGGCAGGTGGCCAAGTCAGCTGCCAGGAGGGCGCGGCCTGTGGGCCCTATGAGGAATGCCGGCTGGAGAACGGTGTCCAGGCCTGTCACCCCACGGGCTGTGGCCGCTGCCTGGCCAGCGGGGGCATCCACTACATCACCCTTGATGGACGTGTCTATGACCTGCATGGCTCCTGCTCCTATGTCTTGGCCCAAGTCTGCCACCCAAAGCCTGGGGATGAGGACTTCACCATCGTGCTTGAGAAGAACGCAACTGGAGAGCCCCAACGCCTGCTGGTCACTGTGGCTGGTCAGGTTGTGGCCCTGGCTCGGGGGCCACAGGTGAGTGGACACGGCCCCTTCCCCAGGGTTCTGAGGACACATGACCCCACCCAGTAGGGTCTGAGAGGGACATTGTCCCAACCCGGAGGTTCTGAGGGGACACAGCCCTACCCTTGGAGGGTTTGGTGAGGAATGGTCCCACCCTGGGAGTTTGGGAGGGAAGGGGAGACACAGCTCTGCCCTGGGGGTGTGAGGGGACAGCCTCACCTGTGGTTCTGTGAGCCCCTGACCTACCTGACCCTTCCACCCAGGTCACTGTGGACGGCGAGGCTGTGGCCCTGCCTGTGGCTGTGGGCCATGTGCGGGTGACTGCTGAGGGCAGAAACATGGTTCTGCAGACCACCAAGAACCTGCGGCTTCTCTTTGATGGCGATGCCCACATCCTCATGTCCATCCCTAGCCCTTTCCGTGGGCGACTTTGTGGCCTCTGTGGGAACTTCAATGGCAACTGGAGCGATGACTTTGTCCTGCCCAGTGGCACAGCAGCCCCCAGCGTGGAAGCCTTTGGAGCTGCGTGGCGGGCGCCCGGCTCCGCCCAGGGCTGTGCTGAGGGCTGCGGGCCCCAAGGCTGCCCCGTGTGCTTGGCAGAGGAGACGGCACCATATGAGAGCAAGGACTCCTGCGGGCAGCTCCTTGACTCCCAGGGCCCCTTCGCCACCTGCCATGCATTGCTGAGTCCCTCTGAGTACTTCCGCCAATGCGTGTACGACCTGTGTGCCCAAAAGGGTGACGAAGCCTTCCTCTGCCGCAGCCTGGCAGCCTACACAGCAGCCTGTCAGGCTGCCGGAGTGGCCGTGAAGCCCTGGAGGACAGACAGCTTCTGCCGTGAGTGTCCGTGGGTCCCTCAGCGGACTCCAGACCAGACCGGGTGCATCTCCTGACCTGTTCCTTCTGTCTCCACCTCAGAGCAGGCCCTCCCTGCCCACCTTGTCCCCCTGTCCCCCTTTCCCTCTTGCCCTCTGACTGCCCCTTCTCAGACTCCTTACCAGGGCCAAGTCTCCTCAAGCCTCAAATTCGCTTCTTCCCTGGGGCTCTGCCCTGGACTTTTTCTGCAGTGACCTTAAAGGGACAGTTGGGTGGTTCAGGATATGCACACAATCAAGCCTGAGTCCGAGGCTCACCCGGACCTCCCCTCCCCAGGACGAGACCACATCCCCTCAGATCCCTCCAGGACAAGACCACAGCCCATTAGGGCCCCCAAACCAGGACTGTACCTCTCCTTCAAATCCCCAGGGCAGGGACACCTCCCCTCAGATTCTCCAGGACAAGGCAATGGCCCCTCATGCCCCAGGGCAGACCTATGTCTCCTTCAGTCTCCTCAGGGCAGGATCTACACCCAGGGCCACCATCCACACCTGCTGTGTTCCCAGCTGAAATCGGCATTTCACCCAAACCTGGTCCTCCTTTCCTCTACCCGGGTGCCCATCAGTTGCTTAGCCAGAGCCCAGGGCTCTGTTTCCCCTGGCTCCTCACAGCCCCTGTCCCCGCCCCGACTCCCCTGCCCATGCCCCCCTATCCCACTCAACCCCTCTGCCCATGCGCCCATCCCATCCGACCCCTCTGTCTGTACCTCCTCAATGCAGCGTGTTCACTGTTACTGGTTGCCTCCCTGGACGTGAGCTCTGAGGCTGTCTTATCACCGTGTCCTCAGCACCTCCCAGCCTAGGGCTTGGTGCGCAGTAGGGCCCGTTAGTTACTCCGTGCCCTGTGGAGATGTGACCCTGCCCTGCCTCCTCCGTCTGCAGCGCTCCAGTGCCCCGCCCACAGCCACTACTCCGTCTGCACACGCACCTGCCAGGGCTCCTGCGCGGCTCTCTCCGGCCTCACGGGCTGCACCACCCGCTGCTTTGAGGGCTGTGAGTGCGACGACCGCTTCCTGTTCTCCCAGGGCGTCTGCATCCCCGTCCAAGACTGTGGCTGCACCCACGGTGGCCGATACTTGCCGGTGAGTAGGGATTTGAGGTGGGCAGGGAGGGAGGAGCTTCTGCGCTGACCTCCTTGAGGGTGGGGACGGAGGAGCTGCCCCCATGTCCCGGCTGTGTGACTTGATGCAGGCAACCTCCCTATAGCAGTTTCCTGTGGCTGCTCTAACAAATCACCACAGAACTGGTAGCTTAAAATAAGGGAAATTTATCCTCCCACAGTCCTGGAGGCCAGAAGTCAGAAATCAGGATCACTGGGCTGAAATCAAGGTGTTGACAGGGTGGCGCCTCCTCCAGAGGCTGGAGGGGGGACCCTGGTCCTTACCTATTCCAGCTTCTGGTTGCCGCAGACATTCCTTGGTTGTGGCCACATCACTCCAAGCTGTGCCTCCTCTTCCTTGGGGTGTGTCATAAAAATCTCCCTCTGCCCCCTCTTATAAGAATACACGCAATTGCATTTGGAGCCCACCCAGCTAATTCACGATAAATTTTCCATCTCAAGATCCTTAGTTTAATCACATCTGCAAATGCCCCTTTCCCATATAAGGTACTATTTACTGGTTTCGGGGACGAGGACCGCCGTTTGGCCTGCCACATTTCCCTCCGCGGCCTCTTCACCTATAAAATGGTTTATCATCATCCTTGTGCCATAGGTGTCCGAGGATCGGGTACGGCTGAGCCAGATTCATGGGGGAGAGGAAATAAACTCCATTTCTTAATGGGAGTCTGCTGCAAAGTCACTCTGCCTGGGTACAGAGGGTTGAAGGACTTGTGAACATTTTTGCACTTCATCACACCACCCTAACCTGGCCCCTTTCTGTGCACAGGTAAACTCCTCCTTGCTGACCTCAGACTGCAGTGAGCGCTGTTCCTGTTCCTCAAGCTCCGGTCTGACATGCCAGGCAGCTGGCTGCCCAGAAGGCCGTGTCTGTGAGATCCAGGCTGGAGCCCGGGACTGCTGGACCTCCCGTGCTCTCTGTTCCCTCTCTGCGGGTGCCAACCTGACCACCTTTGATGGAGCCCACAGGGGCACCTACCCTCCTGGCATCTATGAGCTTTCTTCCTACTGCCCAGGACTACAGAAGACCATCCCCTGGTACCGAGTGGTTGCTCATGTCCAGCCCTGCCATGGTAAATTCGAGGCTGTGGGCCAGGTCCACATCTTCTTCAAGGATGGGATAGTGACAGTGGCCCCAAACAACAGTGTGTGGGTAAGCTTGGGCAGGGGGGACGGTGGATATCTTCCCTGGGCTTTTGTTCTTCCTGTTGCAGGGTCCTTACATTCCTGGCTGCCTTTCTGTCTTGCTATCTGTTTTCTTTATCCGGGTCTGGAGTTTGGTTTCTGGATTTCTATTTGTTTCAATATTTCAAACTTAGTACCTCTGTTCTGGCTGAGCTCTTGAGGAGCAAAAACACACTCAAGTAACATAATAATAATAAAACAAATAATAGTTTTGACATTAGTACTAATCAAGACTCCACTGGTTGCAAGTGACAAAAAACCCAATTCAACTTGCTTTAAGCAAAATTGAATTTATTGGCCCACATACCTAGAAAATCCAGGGATAGAGCTTCAGGAGTGGCTGGATCCAGGTGCCCTGACAGTATTATCAGAAATTTGTATCTCTATCTTTTAGATTTGCTGTTCGCCAAATTGACTTCATTCTTAAACAGGCTTTCCCCTCACAGGAGTAAAGATGACCTCCCAGCTGCTCCACGCTGGCTCCCCACCAGCTTAGCTACCTTAGCAGAAGGTGATCTAATAAAAGACCCAGGATTATATCTCACTGGGCCAGTTTGGGTCACATATCCCCCCCTGGAACCAGTCACTTTGGCCTTAAGGATGGAATGTTGTGATTGGTCAGGTTGGGGTCACGTGATAGTCCCCAATACCATCCCCAGATTCAGCTCTTCAGTAGGAGGAGTCACAGGACTCAGCATATCGTTGTACTTATAGCTAAGATTTATTACAGTGAAAGGATGTGAAGCAAAATCAACAAAGGGAAAAGGTGCATCATGCAAAGTCCAGAGAAACCAGGTGCAAGCTTCCAAGAGTCCTTTCCCAGTGGAGTCACAAAGGACATGCCTACTCCCTCCAGCAATAAGTTGTAACAAAACATGTGAAATGTTGTCTATCAGGGAGATCCTGCCATCTTGGCCGCCACTTTGTTCCCACTACCCAGATGAGGGCCTGGCCCCTAGAAGGTACCCAGGGAAAGTTTAGTTTTGTGAATAAACTTGGCCTCTGTGCCAGGCCACGTGCTAGGTAACAGAGATGACTCAGACCCAGTTCTTGTACACGCAAAGCTTGCAGCCTGGGGAGGCTGTCCACCCACTCAGTCTCCATCTGTCCTTCACTGTGTCCATCCTTCCTCCCAGCATCTATTCTCCCACCTCTCTTTTGTTCCTTCCTTCTTTCCTTCCTTCCCTCCTTCCTCTCACCCATCCATCCATTTCAAATCTATCTACCTGTCTTTCCTATCTATTGACATATCTTTCCAATCATCTGGCAGAGGAAAACTCAGATGCAAGAGCATTTTCTTTAAAGAAGAACTCTTTCCAAGAAGTTTCACTAGGGAGTCTAACTTTAAAAGGATTAACTCATCAACTAATATAGATAAAAGTTATTTAAAGGAAAAAACATAGAAGCTTACTGGGTCTGCAGCCTATAATGTGGAAAAGGTAATTTTCTCACATGATTAGTATATTTGCTAAAGTCATTACTTATCTTCAGACATCTGCATTGTAAAACTAAGGGATAAAGTTGCTTTCATTAGGGAACCAGTAACTTACAGGACATGCTCAAGGGTTCTTTTATTTTGAAAACTAGAACCAAACAGGATGACCCTGGGGTTTGACTGTTTGTTTTTTAATAGTACAAACTTTATTCACATATAAGACTCCATAAAGTTAAAAGCAGGGGCAGATCCTTTTGTAAAAAGTGAATGTAAAAAGGCATCATGCCATTTTATTTAAAATTACAAATAAGTTTTTTTAAGTAGTTGAGTTGAGATATTAAATTCCATTCCTGCTTCTCAGATTTCTGCAAAGTAGCATATTATATGCTCAGTCCTATGTAGTCACAGTGGAGATTTCAAATTGACTCTCAATATTGAAATGAACAGCTCAGTGTCTTCTCTTGCAATAAAGTACCTCATTTGACATACAAGGGAAGGTGGCATTCAGATTCTTACATGATGGAGTTGCAGAAGCAGCTTCGTGTCTTCATTCTCAATGTGTATTCCCACCCTTGTTTCCCATCGGGTGACACTGCCAGTTTCACCATCGCTCCTGTCAACTTCATTTAAAAGAGGATGCTGCCTGAAATTGGCATAATGGTGTCTACCGCAGTTGGGCACCCACAGCTCCTGGGACACGCAAGGTTGAGGAGGGAACATTCCTTGATCCCATGAGTTTGGGACCAGCCTTGGGTAACATTATGAGCCTCGACATTTGTGGAGGACACATGACAGAGGCATTTCAGATCAGACAGCAGAGTTTCTTGAGATATACTTGATTTTAGTTTTATTTATTTTTTATTTTTTTATTTTTTTGAGACAGAGTCTCACTCTTTTGCCCTGGCTAGAGTGCCGTGGCGTCAGCCTAGCTCACAGCAACCTCAAACTCCTGGGCTTAAGCAATCCTTCTGCCTCAGCCTCCCAAGTAGCTGGGACTATAGGCATGTGCCACCATGCCCGGCTAATTTTTTTTTCTATATATATTTTTAGCTGTCCAAATCATTTCTCTCTATTTTTTAGTAGAGATGGGGTCTCCCTCTTGCTCAGGCTGGTCTCGAACTCCTGACCTCGAACAATCCTCCCGCCTCAGCCTCCCAGAGTGCTTGGTTTACAGGCGTGAGCCACCGAGCCCGGCCTTGATTTTAGTTTTAAACAGAACAAATTCCTTCAAAGTTGTTGTTACAATACCGTGGTCACTAGGATGGTAGAAAAACTCATAGTAAACATCCCGCTCAACTTCAGTTGCAGGGCAGTCATCTGCTAAATACACTTCATCAGCGTTCATGTATAAACTGTGAAATAGCATGGGTTTAATCCCGGCACAGAGCCAGTGTTGGGTGCGTTGTACTTGAACACTGACCAGTCTTCAGCACAGGTCCCTATGAAGCAATGAAGGAGAAAGAGCCCCCTTAACCCCAGGAAAGTTCTTCATTTACCCAGATTGGAAGCCAAATCTCACTCAGGAAACAGGATTGTTTGTTGATCTGACACAAAGTGCTTTCCCCCCAGACTTTGGGGTGTTGTGCAGATCCATCCACTCTCCATCCTTCAATCTATCCACCCAAATCTCCAGCTATCTTTTTTATTTTTATTTTTACTTTTTACAGAATGCTCCAAGATGATCCACCTATCTTAGCTGTCTTCTCATGTATCCATCTCTCCATATAGTGCATCCACCCAGGTCTTCATCTCTTTCAGCACCTGCCTCCTTGATTTAGCTCCTTGAACTTATTATCTCGCTTGGGGTCCCCATCCTGGCAACAGCCCAGAGGTGGCTCTGGCCTCACCTCTGTGTTTGCCCACCTCCCCCAGGTGAACGGTCTCCAAGTGGATCTCCCAGCTGAGGTGTTAACGTCTGTGTCTGTGAGTCAGACACCTGATGGCTCCATGCTAGTCCAACAGAAGGAGGGCGTCCAGGTGTGGCTTAGAGCCAATGGGAAGCTGGATGTGACGGTCAGTGATGACCATGCTGGGATGCTCTGTGGTGCCTGTGGAAACTTCGACGGGGACCAGACCAATGATGGGGATGACTCCCAAGGGAAGACAGAGACGGAGAGATGGCGAGCACCGGACTTCTCCCCATGGTGAGAGATGGAGTATGGAAACCAAGCTTCTTGGGGAAGGGGTCCCTGGGTCCTCATGAGACGGGAGCAGTCAGGGTGGGCGCTTAGTCTTCAAGAGGAGGTGCCAAGTTTCTGTCTCTTGCAGTTACAACTGATCAGTCATCCACCGGGAATGAAGACTTCAGGACCTGATCCCCCGGAGGTTGCGATATTTGAGAGGGGTATAGCAGGGTGGGAGCACACCCTACCTGAGCTACTGAGGCCAAATGTGAGAGCATTGAATAAATCTCTTCAGCTAAGCTGCATGCCGATGTGTCTGTCTCACGCCTTCTCAGCCCTGACTTTCCTCTCTGCACAGCAAGTGTCAGATGCCTGGGGAACGTGGCACATGACGAATGTTTACTGGGGGGAGAGAGGATGGATGGATGATTGCATGAACGGATGAAGAGACGGATGGGTGGATTGGGAAAAGGGTGGGTGGGGAAATAAGAAGATGACAAAATGGGTGATTAGAAGAGGAGACGGATAAGAAGATAAATGGTTGGATGGAGGGAAGGAGTGGAAACGGAGAGATCAATAGTTCTGGCTTTATCATTTATAACCCTAGCAAGTTAATGTCTCTCTGGCTCGGTTTCCTCCTCTTTAAGTAGAAATAATGACAGTAGTTATAAAATGGAGTGAGGAGTTAATGCATTAATCCAATCAAGTCAAAACTGAAGTCTTGGTTGCCTTCTAAACTTGTTCCCAGCCCATCCCATGCTGGTCCTCGCACCTCCCTAAATAGCACTACCAGCGCTTGGCAAGGTTAGCAGCCAGAAAATGGGGGATTATTCTTGATTCCTCCCTCCCCCTTGTCCTCTACTCAGTTCTTCAACAAATCATGTTGAATTGTTTCAAAACATACCCGAAATTTGCCTTTCTTCCTTATCACACCCACTGTCACCACCTGGTACAAGCCGTCTGCCTCACCCAGGTTGACAACACAGTATCTTGCAATCCGCTCTTCCCCTCCTGTAATCCATTCTCACAGGCTCCAGAGGAATCTTCCTTAAGATTATAAACAGGGTCATTAGCTATACATTTTTCTTATAATAAAATCAAGCTCCTTCACCTTGTCCTGTAAGGCCCCTGCCAACCTCCTCTGACTCATTTCCTGTCACTGTCCTCCCTGCCAATTATGATTTGAGAAGCTGATCTTTCAATTTATTGAACATGCCAAATTTTTCTGGCCCCGCTACTCATCACATGACTGGCTTTTTCTCATCCTTCAATGTCAACTTAAATGTCAACTACCTTAGGCCTTTTACGACCCCCCCCCCACCTAAAGTGGATCCCCTTTTCCTGTTAACTTCCTTCCTAGCATCTATCCCATATTATAATTATTTTTGTTTGACTTTCTGTCCAATTAGAAGTAACTCAATGGCAGAGACTGTATCTGCTTCACCTGCCACTTTATTCCCAGCACCTGGCACAGTATATGGCACATAGTAGGTGCTCAGCACATAGTAGGTGCTCAGCACATATCTGCTGAATAAATAAATGGTCAGAAACAAACTTGGAGGAAATAATTGCAACTAACCTAACAAAAGATTAATATCTACAATATGCAAAGTGCTCCTTAAAATCAATAAGAAAAAGACAACCACCCAATTAGGAAAAAAAAAAATGGGTTGAGGATATAAACAGGCAATTGATAGAAAAAGAAATCTAAACATGTTGAATGTATACAATATGTCAGTTTCTTCACGTGCAGTATTTCTGAGCTTCACAATAGCTCTGTGAAATAGGTATAAAAATAAAGAAATAGGCTCAGTGAGGTTACATAATTTGCTCAAGGGCAGTCAGTTTGTATATGATGGAGCCTAGATTTGAATCCGGGTGTGTCTTTCACCAAGGCCAGTGTTTTCTATTGAATATTGCTGTTGAGTCACACCTAGGATCAATTTCCCACCCAGAAAAAGAATTAAGAGGTCTTAAAAAGAAGAAAAAGCAACAATTTAATAGAAAAATAGGCCAAAGATCATAATAGTTCATAGAAAAGGAAATACAAATGGCCCCAAAACATAAGGAATGCTCCATTCTGCCCATATGAAGAGAAATGCAAATGAAACTACCCTGAGATATTACCCATCACCTATCAAATGTGCCTATTTTGTAACTTTGCCTGGTTACAAAAACTTAACATTATAATTTGTTGACAAGGCTATGAACAAAAGAATACTCTCGTATATTACCAGTGGGAATGCAGAATATGTAAGTGCAATGCAGAGAAATTTGGCAGTGTCTGGCAAAATTACAAATGCATTCATCTTTTTACCCAGCAGTCTCACTACCAGGAGTCTAACCTAAATACCCATTGGCAATGAAGGCTATAAGCCCAAGGCTGTTCACTGTGCACTCTTTGTGATGAAAAAAGACTAGAAACAACTCAGTTGTCCATTAGTCGGGGACTGGTTGAATAAATGACATGTTACCCACACCATGGGCTACTGTGTAGATAAATGAAAAATAAGAAAGATCTCTATAAACTGTTTGGAGTGATCTCCAGGATATATTATGAAGTGAAGAAAGCAAGGTTAGAAGAGTGTACACAGAAAACACACCCAAGAGAGGCGCACAAGGGAGCTTTGGGGGTACCAGTAATATTCTATTTATAGACCTCGGGGTGGTTGTGGCTTGTTCCTTTTGTGGTAAGTCATAAAACTGTACAGTTATGTGCCCTTTTCTGTTCTCATGTTGTACTTCCAAAAAAATGATTTTGAATAAATAAATTATAATCTCTGAAGATTCTTGGCCAGAAAATAAAAAATGTGTATGTGCGCGTGTGTGTGTGAGAGAGAGAGAGAGAGAGAACAAAATTATGGGAACTTATTTGGATCCTGATTTGAACAAGCAGCGACTTTTTTGTTTGTTTGTTTTTTTATTTTTTATTTATTTTTATTTATTTATTTATTTATTTTTATTTTTTTATTTTTTTTTGAGACAGAGTCTCACTCTGTTGCCCAGGCTAGAGTGAGTGCCGTGGCGTCAGCCTAGCTCACAGCAACCTCAAACTCCTGAGCTCAAGGGATCCTCCTGTCTCAGCCTCCCGAGTAGCTGGGACTACAGGCATGCACCACCATGCCCAGCTAATTTTTTCTCTATATATTTTTAGCTGTCCATATAATTTCTTTCTATTTTTAGTAGAGATGGGGTCTCGCTCTTGCTCAGGCTGGTCTCTAACTCCTGAGCTCAAACGATCCGCCCACCTCGGCCTCCCAGAGTGCTAGGATTACAGGTGTGAGCCACTGCGCCCGGCCAAGCAGCAACTTTTAAAATCACATTTTTTAGACCAAAGAGGGAATATGGATATGGACTGGTTACTAGGTTATATAAGGCAATTCTTGTTGATTTTGTTAGGTATGATGATGTAAGAAAATGTTCTCTTTTTTTTTTTTAAGAGATGCATACTTAAGTGTGTGGAGGTTAAATGGCATAACATTGAAATTTGTTTTAAAATACTCCAGAAAAAAAAAACAAGATAATGGCGCAATAGATAAAACAAGGCTGTTTTATATGGTGTTGGTTTTTGAGGCTGGCTGATGAATAAATGGGGGTTTCTTATGGTCTCTACTCTTGTGAAGGGTTTAAACTTTTGTTATAAAAGTTAAAAAGAAATTCATCAAGTTATCAAGATCCCAGCCTTAATAGCTTCTGAAGAGCCTCTGAAAGTGTCTTAGTAGGACACTTGGTCCAATTTTGTTTTTCCCTGAAAGGTATATCCAACACCAGCCCTATTGCTCTGATAATCTTTCAGCTCCAACAATCCATCAAGTTGACCACCTTTCCACCTTCCTCACCCCCTCATGGCCACTGTGGACATTCCTTCATTCATTCAATAAATGTCTTTGAGCACCTCCTATGTGCTACGTGTGAAACGTCTCGTGGTAGGCTGAAAAATGCACGCCCCCTCCTCCAAAGACAATAAGTTTTAATCCCTGAAACCTGCAAATATTACCTTATTTGGATAAGTGATCTTTGCAGGTATAATTAAGGATCTTTAGATGGGGAAAGTATCCTGGCTTACCTGGGTGAGCCCTAAATGTAGTCACACATATCCTTAGAAGAGGGAGGCAGAGAGAGAACTGACCCAGAGAAGGTGCTGTGAAGATGGAGGCAGAGACTGGCGTGATGTATCCACAAACCAAGGAACGCCAGCAGCCACCAGAAGCTGGAAGGAGCACGGAACGGATTCTCCCCTAGAGCCTGGGGATGGAGGGAGGTCCTGCAGACACCTTTATTTTGGACTTCTTGCTCCCACAACTTTGAGAGAATAAAATTCCTCTTGGCTAAGCCACCAAATTTGTGACAATGTGTAACATATATTTTTTAATGCGCGTGTACATCAGAGTAGAAATGTCAATTAGATGCAGTTGGACATGGGAGTGTGGAGTCCAAGGAAGAAATCCAAACTGGAGGGATACATGTCGGAGTTACCAGATTTTAATTCAATGAAAATGGACACATCATCAAGGGCGTAAGATGGAGAGAGAAGAGAAGCTGATGGAAGTGTGATCCCTGGGGTGCTCTAACGGGAAGAAATCAGGTGGTGAGGGTGGTGTCGCCATGAGGGGGTGAGGAACAGTGAAAAGGTGATCGACTTAATGGATTGTTGGGGCTGAAGGATCGTCAGAGCAATAGCTTGAGAGGGAGTGAGCCGGAGAGGTACTAGGTGATGGGCAGAAAGAGAGATGCATGCAACTGAGATTCTGCAGGGGCTGTGGTTTGGGGGCTCTCGCTGTGTCGGGGTGGGTCTTTCTCCCCCACTGAGCTGTGTCCTCTGGGGCTATCACAGTTCCCATTGTGTCCCCAGGACAAGGCTAAGCATGACCATGGGAGGGAAAGGTTGGGTGGAGGACAAGCTTACTGGAGGAGAAGAGGTCAAGGCACCAAGAGGCCAGAGTGGTCAATTTGGAAATTACCAAGAGTGATGACGGGGTGGGTGGCAGTTAGCCTGGAGCTAAAATGACAGTGAGCAGGAGTGACTTGGGAGTCGATAGCAATGGCAGCAAGAAGGGGAGCAGGTGTGACTGTGCAAGCTTCAGAGCCACGGGTTTAGGGAGGAGGCAGACAGAATGGTTTAGAAGAGGCAGTGAGGAGCGATGAGGCTCGTATCCCATCTACTGGTCTAGTGGACATGAGGCCAAGAAGGAGAAAGCAGCCCCTGCTTAGAGGGGCTGAATGGAAAGGTGTGTCTTCAGGGGACAGCCAGGTTGTGGTTAGAGCAGGAAGGCAAAATGAAGGTTCAGAAGAAGTTGAAGAAATGGGAAATATTGGGAAAAAGCCCTTAAAGGCTTCCTCCACCCCAGCCCTGCCCTGTCCACCTGAGCATCCCTGACCTCGACCCGACCCCTCTGGCCTTACACTGTCCCAGAACCAGTCTGTCTCCCCTATGGGACTGGCAGCTCCAGGAGGGCAGGGAAAAGCCTGGGACTGCTTCAGCCACCATTGTGTTCCCAGCACAACACCAGCAGTCACCCATTAAGTACTCAGTGACAGTGCCAATTTCGGGTCTGCAGAGCAAGTTGGCAGGTGAAGTAGTACCTCAGAACCAGGAAATGGGGCCAGGATTCCAAGAAACAGGGCTGTCAACCCTACATCTGCACTTGTGCTCTTGAGTATTTTTATCCTTTAGGGAAAAAATTTAATTAGAAGGCAAACAGTAAAATGCATAAGAAACTGGTAATATTATCCTGAATTGGACCCATTGGAATTATTTAACAGCTCCTAGAAATTCAGAATCAACTCAGCTATTTCATCTCATAGTTTTGAAAAGTTTAAGCAGATTTTCCACCTTAATATCTAAACACATTTTCAGGAATGTTTCTGTGCAAACTGGTGGCCTTGCACAGCTGGAACACCCTGCACAGAGAACTCAAAACAGTATGAGTTCATTCTTTCATTCAACAAACATTTACTGAGCACCCACAGTGATAGAGCAGTGAATGGAGCAGACTCAATATCTGGGTTACAGACTATTGGGTTCTTCCAGAGGTTTTCGATAACTTCTCATAGTAGCACTCTGTTTTGCTTTGCAGAATGAATAGAGTGGTGAATATTAATATTGTAAAAGTATTATAAAATAAAAGCACAAAGTTCTCAATACTGAGGCAGAATCTGTCCCCTCCGCTCCCCTCCCTCTGCCCCACTGTGATCTTGCCCACCCTTGTCTCCTACCTGGTTCATTGCAGCCGGCCCCTCCTTGGTATTCTGCTCCCACCCGCAAGCCTGCAGTTTGTTTCCCACATGCAGCGAGTGACCCCATGTCAGATCCTTCTAGGCTTAGAATCCTTCCTTAGCTCCAACTCACTGAGGGTAAAAGCCAAAGTCCTCACTGAGGCCCACAAGGCCCCACACAATCTGAACTTGTTACCTCCCTGCCCTCATCTCCCCATACCTCTCACCCTTGCTCTCTCTACCCCCACCATACTCCTCACCGTCTCTCCAACCCTCTGTATCTCTCCTGCCTCAGGGCCTTCCTACCTGCAGTCCTCTCTTGCCTGGAACTCTCTTCCCCTAGAAAGATGCATGTCTTCCTCCGTATCTCCTTTAGATCTTTGCTCAAAAGATGCATTCCTTGACCACCATACAGCCCTACCCTGCTGTTTTCTCCAAAGCACTTACTGCCTTCTAACATTCGATATGTTTTACTAACTAGTTTGGTGTCTGTTTCCCCTATGAAAAGATGAGCTCCAGGAGAGTGAGGATTTTTATGTCTTGTTCACTGCTGTATTCCCAGAGCCTAGAACAGTGCCTGGTACATACTAGGTGCACAGTAAATAGTTTTTTTGTTGTGTTTTGTTTTGTTTTTTTAATGTATGAATGGGAGCCCAGAATAGGTCCTTGTTCTTGCGGGGTGGAAATGGGTCAGGGAGGCTTTTGGGGTGTAGAGGGGTTTAGGGAGTTAGCTGGGAATAGGGAACACGGACAGAGGGCACAGCCGTGAGAGGCCTGGGTATGAGCTCTGATTATTTGGGTGCTCGCACCGGTGACGGGGGAATGGGAAGCGAGGTTACAGTAGAGACCGCTGTGCAGGTAAAGGCTGCGAGTGCGGAGACGGAGCGAAGTAATCGGCGTTTCGAGAGGCTCGCGAATCCCGCCCACTGCGCACGCGCCGAGCTCCGGGCGGAGTTGGAGGACCAGGGGCGGGGCTACGCGGTTGCGTCACCCGCCGCACAGCGCCGCGCGCCTGCGCTCTTTTCCACGTGCGAAAGCCCGGGACTCGTGGAGTTAGGAACGCGGCAGACTCCCGAGTTGTGCCTGTCAGCGCTCGTCATGAAGCCAGGTACTGGCCGGGGTTGGGGTCCAGGGTCACGGACTGAGGCTAGGTGGGAATTCAGGTGCCAGGCCAGAGTCCGAGGGGTGGGGCCTGTGGCAGGGGTTCTGAGCCCGGGATCCGGTCTCATGTGGGAAGCGGTTACTGGTTCCGCCCTGGGATCGATCCTGAGCCCAAGAGGTCTGGGGGTTGCTACTGGCTTCGGAGGTCATGGTCGTGAGCGGAGGGCCTTGGGCCTGGGATTGAGGGTTTTGACCTGGAGTTCGTCTCATTGAGCCCGTCATTAGGGATTTTGGGGTATTGGGCCAGAGGCAGCACTCAAGGGTTCTAACCCAGAGGATCCAGGCCTCAGGGGTCTTGGATCTCTGAGCGTGGGTTTTGGGGACTCTGGCTTGGGTGGAAGATGGAGGGTCCCTGATCTTGGGTCCGGGAGCTGGGTCTGGGAAGCCCCCCATTTGCCTCTCCTGTTGCCGCTGCCACTACCATCCCCTTGGCCCCCAACCCAGCTTCTTAGAGTTGGTTGAAGTGGATGAGGACTCCCCTCTTGGTAGTGTGCGGCCCTCTCCGGCCCACTTAACTCCCATCCCCTACACTTCCAGGGGGGCGGGTCCCCAGTGATGGAGTGGAGACTTGGGGCCTGGCATTCCCAGCTCCACGGTGAGATTTCACAAGCTTGGCATTACCTGAGGGGAGAGGGGAGTGGTTTTATTCATTTGATTTTCCACAAGATTCTGATGAACCCAATCACTCCTCTCATAGTGGAATGATGGGAGTCCTGGCTTTGACAGCAGAAGGGCCTCAGCTCAACCTTCCAATTCTGGCTCAGCTTCTCAGCCCGCTGCGTGACCTTGGGAATGTGGCTTTACCTCTCTGGGCCTCAGGTTTTACATCAATAAAATGGCACCCATGTAGGATTAAGCGAGGTCATGTTAAAAAATAGCACAGTATTTGGCTCTAATTGGTATCTTTTATCTTCTCAAAGAGAACAAAATTAGGGTCCTTCTTCATAGTGTTTAAGGGCTTCCTTCCTATGGCCTGCCCAGCCCCAATTCGTCCGTGTGAGAACTTGCTCCATTGAGTTTGGAGAATTTTTCACTGTGGCCAAAAGGGTTTGTTTCCTTAGTACAGGCTTTCTTTTTTTCCTTCTGAGTCTTTTGTGTGGGTGCACATGTGTGGAGTAAGAAGGGTCACCTGGGAGATCTGTAGATCCTCTCCTCCTTCCCAAGCTCCCTGATGAAGTGGGGTGGGCCGTGCTGGGCTGTGGCTTTCCTTCTGAGACCCTGCCATGCCTGCAGGCATCCTGTGGTCTGTGATTCCCTCAGGAATGGGGGATACCCCTTCTTCCTCCCACCTCCCTTCATTGCGTGGTAGAATGTGAAGTTGCAGAAGTTGTCAGGAGTCAACTGTTCAGTGAGGATTTTAGTCTGAGTGAGAGAAGAAGCCTTTGGGAGATTTTGAGCAGGGGTATGGTGCAGTCTGATTGACATTTTTAAAAGGGATCTTTCTTTATGTAAAAGGCTTCAGGGTAGCAAACGTGAAAGCAGGTACATCCGTGGGAAGTTTGTTGCTACAGTCTAGATGATGTGGCTTGGACCAGGGTGGTGGCAGTGGATGTGCTGACACATTGTCATAATTTGGGAATATATTTTGAAGATAGAGCCTACAGATTGTATGTGAGTGACAGAGGAGTCGAGGATAACTAAGGGTTTGGGGTTATGTGGCTGGAAGGATGGACTTGCCAGTTTTGAGATGGGGAAGGCTGTGGGAGGAGAGCAGATTTTAAACCAGGAGGTTTGTGGAACCCCCCCCCCCCCACCTACCCAGAAAAGTTTGTGTGAATGTGTGTTTTTTCTGAGGCTTGGGAACTTTTGGTACATTTTTATGAAAGCTGCAGGACCTGAAATGCATTAAGATATGTTTTGGGTATCTGGGATTGAAAGTTTGTGCTCATGCCCACTGTGCCCGTGAACTTGCCCGCATTTCCCAGATGTCTTTTCTGTCGGGCTTGAATTGAAAGTGTCATGGGCCTAACTAGCAGCTTCTCTCCTGATTAGGGGGAAGAAGGCACTCATTCCCCTGAGTTTGAGTAATGATATTCAAACTATGTGCCAGGCAGTGTATTATGTAAAGTGCTTTGTGCGTATTAAGTCATTTGATCTTTACAATTCTGTGAGGTGGGCACTGTGTCATCTCCATGTCTCCGTCTTGCAGATGAAATTGTCTAGACTCCCACAAACCTTCCCCACTCTCTGGGATGGTGAATGGCAGTGGCATGGCTGGTCTCCCTGTAGGGGGTACAAGAGTTGCTTGAGGGGAGAGACCAGGGTTCCCCTGGTCACCACTGGATCACCTGCTTTCCGAATGAACACAGAAGGTGATTTCTCCAAGCACAGAGAGGGTACTTTCTCCTTAGCAGCACCCAGGAGTTCAAGAGTCATCAGCAGACAGTTGCTCATCTAATATTTATCGAGCCCATACTTTGTGCCACATGTGGTGTAGGGTGCTAGTGATGACCAAAACAGTTAAAAATCTCTGTCCATTTGGAGCTTGATTCTAGTGGGGGAGACAGGCAGTAATAATATTAAAAATGTCATGTGTGATAATTAACGTGTAGAGTGGCCAGGGAAGGCCCTTCTGAGGAAGTAACATTTCATCAGATTCCGGAATGCAGCGAAGGGGTGAGTGGGCCGTGCAAATGTCTGCAGGAGCTGGGCAGCGGACATTCCTGGACATGTGTCTTGGTTCACACAGGCACATGTTTCTCCAGTTGCTCGCCTGAATGGAATTGCTAGGTACACGATTGTTTAACCTTTTAAGTTTCATTTTCCCAATACTTGTTTTTGTTTCCACCACAGGTTTCAGTCCCCGTGGGGGTGGCTTCGGCGGCCGAGGGGGCTTTGGTGACCGTGGAGGTCGCGGTGGAGGCCGAGGAGGCTTTGGTGGGGGCCGAGGTCGAGGTGGAGGCTTTAGGGGCCGTGGACGAGGAGGCGGTGGTGGAGGAGGAAGAGGTAACTGAAGCTGACGAGGGGTGATGGAGGAGGCCTTTCCTGGGGCGGGGAGCAAGGAGGGAAGAGATTTGGGGTCTCCCTCTCTTACTGCATCTCTCCCTTATAGGTGGAGGCTTCCAGTCTGGTGGCAACCGGGGTCGTGGTCGGGGAGGAAAGAGAGGAAACCAGTCGGGGAAGAATGTGATGGTGGAACCTCATCGGCATGAGGGTGAGTGAGGAAGGCGGGGAACTGGCAGAGCTTAGGGGTGGAGTGGGGCGGGAGTCCTCACCCCTGCTTCGATCCCCTCACCCAGGTGTCTTCATTTGTCGAGGAAAGGAAGATGCACTAGTCACCAAGAATCTGGTCCCTGGAGAATCAGTTTATGGAGAGAAGAGAGTCTCAATTGCGGTGAGACCTGGGCCCCTGACCAAGCCACCAGAGTCCCAGTCGATGGTGTAACCAGCAGTCTGGTCTCCCTGTGTCCTACACATGACAGCCAGGGAATCATCTTAATACATAAGACAGGCCGTCCACTCTCCTCCTCAAACACCTCTGTGGCTCCCTGATGCCTTCAGGTTAAAGTCCTGAGTCTTCACTGTGCACTCAAAAGGTTCTGCACGTTCTAGCTTCCCTTCCCCACTCCTTGGCCCCATCTCTTCCCACTGTCCCCTTGACCCTGCAGCCACACTGGCCTCCTTGCTGTTTCCTCTACCAGGTCCGTGTGAGGCTGGTTCCTTCTCATCATCTGTGTCTCTTGTCAGGTGTCACCTTGTCTTTCTGACAAAGCCACCTCACACCACCACCCTGACTGTCAAAAGCAGCCCTCCCTGCCCATCCTTTGTCCTGTCATCCCATGTCACCTTATGGCCAGGCACATGCTTGCCTCGTGGCTTTCCTGCTTGCTTTCGCTCTGCCCCAGATGCTCTCCCCAGGTACCCTGGGTGGCCCTTGCCGCCTTCAGGTCTGATCAGAAGCCTACGTACAGTTCAGCTCTTCGCCGGTGCTCTTTCTCGCTTGACCTATTCCCTGCCCAACTCCTCGTGCTCCATATCTTCTTTCCTGGCTTGATCTTCTCTCCTTAGCACCTGTCACCACCTGATATGCCATGTTATATTTAGTTAGTTCAGTGAATACTTGCGCCGTAAGGGCAGGGATCTTTGTCTTGTATCACCAGTGCCTGGAGCAAGGGCGGGCACGCGGCAGGTGCTAGCATAGTGGATGTTTGTTGAACAAGCACCTAGGTCTTACTGTTACTCTTTGTGTTCATTCTCTGTGGCTGCCCCTTCTCCTGAGTCAGTAACCTCCGTGAGAGGGCAGGGACTGCATCCGTCATGGTCGCTGCTGTGTACCCACATTCAGTTCTTGGTGGGACTGCCCGGTGCTTTTCGAGGGCCCTAGGGTCAAGGGTGATGAGGTCCTGCAGAAGAGCCTCGCACTGACTTCCATCCGCATGTCCCCTGCTGCAGGAGGGAGATGACAAAATCGAGTACCGAGCCTGGAACCCCTTCCGCTCCAAGCTGGCGGCAGCAATCCTGGGCGGTATAGACCAGATCCACATCAAACCAGGGGCCAAGGTGCTCTACCTCGGGGCTGCCTCAGGCACCACCGTCTCCCACGTCTCTGACATCGTGGGCCCGGTGAGTGGATGGGTGAGGAGGGTGAGCGTGGGGAGGTGGGGAGGCAGGAAAGATCACTTCCCCTCTGCCACTGTGCCATGTGACTTAGGGCCAGGCCCTTTGATCCCACAGTGCCTGTAAGTACAAGGAGCGGTTTAAACCACTAGTCTCACTCAGCCTCGCCCTGGGGTTCTTGGCCTCGAGAGAAGAGGTGTGGGTTGGGGTGACCAGCATCAGAGGGACCCAGAGGGAGTATAGGTACCAGGCTGTTTGATTTGATGGCCTTCTTTAAAAATTCATGCCCCCAAAAATCTGGTTTTCTGGATTCTCTTGAAAGAACCAGGAAATCTCATGGTTTCTGGGCCTGCATTTGTATAATTATATAGATTTCCCATTTAGGGGGCACCCGAGTGTCTCACTTCATTTATGTGATTCTAGGCTGTTAGTTTAGTGCTTAAAAACCCCAGGCTTCCATCAGGCATTTAGTGCTGTGGCTTTTGGCAAGTTAACCAACCTCTCTGAATCTCAGTGTACTCCTCTGGAAAATCGGGTAGTTGAGAAGATTAAATGAGTTAATTCTTCAAGGTGCTCGGAGCAGTGCCTGGCCCGTCACATACTTTTAGCTCTTATTATTTCACCTCTGTGCTTGGCTTCCTGGTTTTAAGCTTCTGTTGGGAGCCTGGGCTCTCAGTTCAGGCAAATTGGGATTGGGTAGCTTTGCTACCTGCTGAATAACCCATGGTCGGCAACTTCACGTCTCTGGACCTCAGTTTATTCATGTGTAAAGTGGATGTGATAACAATAGTCGTTACATGGTAGGACTTTGATTTGGGGATTAAAGAGATGCTGTGTGTAGTGTTTGTGCCCCAGAGTAGGCCCCATACATGAGAACTTGAATCATTGTTAGTATTATGTGATTTATTTTAGGATGGTCTAGTTTATGCAGTTGAGTTCTCCCACCGCTCTGGCCGTGACCTCATTAACTTGGCCAAGAAGAGGACCAACATCATTCCTGTGATTGAGGATGCTCGGCACCCGCACAAATACCGCATGCTTATCGGTGAGGGGTCTGGGGGTGGTCCAGGTCGGGTAGGACAGACCACTCCAGGTTTCCTGGGAGGGCCAGCAGAGCCCTGATTCGGATGGAATTGGAGTGGATGAGCAGGCCTCTTGAGTCTGCAGAGATGGAAAGGGGGCAAGGGCAGCCAGGTGAGGTTGTAGAGGTGGCGACTCAGCTTCAGGGTCTCAGATGTCCGGCTCCCTTGCAGGGCCAACCTCCTTCCCTCCATTCTCCTCCCCCTCTCCTTAGGTCCCTTGTACTTCTGCCTTCCTCCAAAACATGGTACTTATGACACTGCCCCTGGCTTGTGTATAAAAGCCTCCTTCAAGGGTCCTTATCATCCTGTGGTGAGATCATAGTCCAGAACACTAACTGAGCATGGCTTGGCCCAGGGGGGCCCATTGTGAAATGACTTTATTTTTTAAAATTCAAAAATGTTAATACGAAAAATGGAAAGCCTTATAAATCACCCCCAGAGGTAATTGCTAAGAACAATTTGATGCCTGCTTTTCCCGATTACTAAAGAATCAGTTTTCATTACACCACTTTTTTTTTTAATTACATCGCCTTAAAAATCCTATCTCTCATTCTCATTCTTCTTTCTGTGAGATTTTTTTTTTTCCCATTCATTCATACCATCAGCCTTGTCCTGCAGCTTTCATTTGACAATCCTGCCAACGCTCTTGCCTATAAGTGCTCACTTTTACTTGTCTTTTTGATGACGTGTCTGTCTCCCCACCAGACCCGGGAGCGTCTCGAGGGCAGGGTCCGGGTCTGACTCGTCTCTGTGTCCCCTACGCCCGGCCCAGGGCTGGCCACAGAGTAGGTGGCAACCATGGTTTATAAGAGGAGTGAATGAATGATGTGACTGTGGGTTTTGGACCCATCTTGGGGGCACTATGGAGGGAGGGGGTTCAGTGGGAGGGAGTGAGACTGGAGGCAGGGAGACTGTCCCAGGAGGAACCTGCTGGTGATGGGGTACAGGCCCCATGGGAGGATCTGGGAAGATCTCTGGTGGATTGACTTTTAACTGCCGCCCCTTTCTTCTAGCAATGGTGGATGTGATCTTTGCAGACGTGGCCCAGCCAGACCAGACCCGGATTGTAGCCCTGAATGCCCACACCTTCCTGCGTAATGGAGGACACTTTGTGATTTCCATTAAGGTACGGGACTTGGAGGAGTCTGAGATGGGGCGGCAGTGTCCCGGGGAGGTATCTTCTTTATCTGTGTCTGTTAAGCAGCCAGTGTAATCTAGTCCACTCCCAGCCATTATTCCCACCCAGCTCCCTACAAGCTGCCCCCCGTCCCTCAATCAAATAGCACATGACAAAACATTTCTGCAAAACTAAAAGCTTTGGATTTAAAGAGGCAAGAGAGTGTAGTGGTCAAGTGCATGATTGCCAAGTCTGACCATCTTCAGTTTGAATTCCAGCTTGCTCTATGACTTTGGGCAAATTAGTTATCCTATGTACTTTATTTTCTTCACTTATAAAATGGAAATCTTAGTCCAATCTCTTTAGGGTTGATGTAAGGATTAAATTAATCAGTATATGTGAAGGGTTTAGGACAGATCCTGGCATAGAATAAATACTAGATAAATGCTAGATGCATCTTTCAAAATGTTTTCTTTTGACATACAAAGAAATCTTCCTGTGTACCTTTCACCAAAAGGTCCACCATTTGTTAGCCTTTTCCTACATTTGTTTTATTATTCTCAGCTGCATTATTACTATTATTAAAGAAGAAGGAGAAAAAAGCAAATAATTCCTGGGTGTAAAATGTAAACACTAGCTTTTAGATGAAGAGGACTCTGTTTGTGGCTTCCTGCTCCAAATCCAAACCAAATTAAGTACTTTCACCACATTTCCAAAACCCGAGTGTCTTAGTCAGTTTTATGCTGCTATGACAGGACACTGCCAACTGGATACTTTATAATAAATTTATTTGGCTCACAGTTCTGAAGGCTGGGAAGTCCAAGATCAAGAGTCCACATCTCATGAGAGCCGCCTTCTTACATGGTCCTATGGGAGAAGGGGGAAGGGCAAGAGAGCATGCCTAAGAGAGGGCAAGAGCAAGAAAGAGGGCATAATTAATCCTTTTTAGTGGGTACTCACTCCCACGATAATGGCATTAATCCATGATGTAACCACCTCTTAAAGATCCCATGTGTCAACATTGTTGCATTGGGGATTGAGTTTATAATACATGCACTTTGAGGGACACATTCAAACCATAGCACTGAATTTCACATGCATTTCCAATGAAAACGTACTTCTGGTTTAAAGAGCATAAAAAAGGGAAAACAGCCCAAAGCCCTACTGCAGACTTCAAATCCTTTCTCTCCTCCGTAGGCCAACTGCATTGACTCCACAGCCTCAGCCGAGGCGGTATTTGCTTCAGAAGTGAAAAAGATGCAACAGGAGAACATGAAGCCCCAGGAGCAGCTGACCCTAGAGCCATACGAAAGAGACCATGCCGTGGTCGTGGGTGTGTACAGGTGAGCAGGGGGGCCAGTAATCCATCAAGATGAAGATCTCTGTCTCTTGCACCCAGAGTGCCACAGTCCTGGGGACCCCCCTCACTCCTATCTTCCTCTCACAGGCCACCCCCCAAGGTGAAGAACTGAAGCCCAGTGCTGTCTGGATTTCGAGAGATGTGTGTTGATACTGTTGCACGTGTGTTTTTCTATTAAAAGACTCATCCGTCTCACCTGTGTGCTGCTCATTGCTATTTGACCGCTGTTGACAACAGAGCGCATGCGCCCTTGGTCTACATTTAGAAGTGGTGGGGGCGGGGCGGGGGTCTTATCCGGTCATACAGCGCATGCTCCATGCTTAGCTGCCTCATGCGCAGCCGCAACTGGTATTCCGGCGCTTGGGAGCGATTGGTAGCCTACTGCGCATGTGTGCCGGTAAGCGGCCTCAGCGCGCAGGCTCGGAGTGTTACCATGGGCCACGTGAGAGGAGGGGGTGGGAGGAGTGGGGGGCGGAGCCGGGGGGGGGGGCTGGTTTGTTGTGGTCGCCATTTTGCTGGTTGCATTACTGGGTAATCGGGGCCCTGGCTTGCCGTGTCCGCCGGATACTCTCAGCCAGTGGGCAGGTCTGAGCTCGGGCTCCCCGAGCAATTTGAGTGCCCTTGCCCGCGCCCTCAGGTAACAACGCGGGGACGGGCGGGGCGGCACGCGCTCGCTGGGCTGGGGGCAGGACGGGATCCGCCCTGCCCGCGTCGCCACGAGACTTAGCACAGCCGAAGGAAGAGAGGAGGGGGGCGGTGGGCAGGTGCGGCCGTGCCTGGCTATTCATAGTCGGATTCCTGGAAGGGGCCGAGCCCGAGGGAGCCGTCTTTGGAGGGAGGTTGGGAGGGGGTAGCCGGGCCCCACTCCCGCCCTTTGTTTGGGCTCGGCTCCGCCGGCCGCATCGTCGTCGCTTAGCAACAGCTGCCCTAGGCTGTGATTGGTTGAGCTCTTGGCAGCAGCAACCAATGGCACGGTTGTTGCCATGGCAGGTGCGGATTGCCAAACTCAGTCGGGCCCCGCCTGCCCGGAGTCCGCCTGCCCGGGCGGGCCTCCTGGGTGGGGGGCGGGACGCCGGGGTCCCCAGGGGCGGGTGGCCGCGCTAGGCGGGGCCGGTGGGGCGAGGGTTAACCTGCCCCTCCCCCGTCCACCTGCTCTCCCCTTCCCCCCGCGTGCCCTGGGCTGACCCTCGTCCCCCCCCCTCCCCGTCCCTCCTCTCCCCGCCTTCGGCGGCTGCTGTTGTCACCCACCGGGCGGCCTGTCCCGCTTGCCTTGCCCCGCCGCGGGGCTTGCTGGGCCGGCCGGGCCAGGGACTGGCGGCCGCTTCCCCAGCGCTGCCACCGCCGCCATGCTGGCTGCTCGCCCACCCCACTGGGGGCCCCACCGCGCCCCAGCCCCCCGTGGGCTCCGCGCCAGCCCTGACCCGGGTATGGGGTGGGGGCTGGGAAAGACGTCCTGGTGTGGGAGGGCCCCGGGAAAGAGGTTGATTTGGGGGGAAGCTCCAAGAGTAGAGAGGTCCTGGAGTGGCAAGGCATGGGATAGGAGAAAGAGATCTGACATCGGGGAAAGCCTGTGGGGAGAGGGTTTTGTTGTGCCGGACACTCTGGGAAGAGACAACTCTGTGATATTTGGGGATTTGGCTATGGGGGCCTTCTAGGAACGGGCACAGTTGTGGAATGATCCTAGTGTAGAGGTGTGACTGGAGAAGGGGCTCTGCTAGGAATATTGGGGTGTGTGTGTAGTGGGGCAAGGATGTGTTGTAGGGGAGAAAAGGACGATCTCTTTAAACTGTGGGAAGAGGCACCTCTCCCTTGCTCCCCTCCGGAGGAGTGGGCCTTGATTGGGAGGAGGTCTTGAAGTTATAGCAAGAAGAGCCCTGATGTGACTGGGGTCGGGGGAAAGCTGGAAGATGGTATAGAGAGACTACCTCGATGTGGGGGAACCTGATACAGGGAAGAGGTCTTGGCATGATATGGAGAGAGTCCTCTGGGAAGGGTGTGACCTGGTGGGTGAGAATGCCATAGAGATAGGACTCTGTTGTATAAGGTTTCTCAGATAATCATGGTATGGTCAAGAGGTTCCTGAGGACTATGATGTGGTTTTAGGGGCCTGCAGAGGACTCTGCTGTGGTTTGGGGGGAGTCCCAGAGGACTCATGTGGTTTGAGGGATCCTAGAGGTCTCTGGATTGGGGGAATCTACTGAGAAGGGTAGATCTTGAAGTGGAGGGACCGTGCTGTGGTATGGGCTGAGATCTCAATGTTCAAGGAAGGCTACAGAAGGGTGGGATCTTGAGTGAGGGGTCCTGGGGAGGGCCACAATAGAAATGAGAGGAAAAGAATGAATCCTTCTCTCTATACCATCTGTGGTTTCTATCTTTTTCTCTTTTCTTCCCCCCAATTATTGGTGTCTTTCTGTTCTCCTTTCCTGTCATGTCCTATATCAACTCCCCCAACCCCCACCTGGACCCCAATCACTCCCTTTTACATGTTTTCTTTGTGCTGCCTCATTCATTTGTTTGATCATCATTTGTTGAGGGACTCTGCTGTGCCACCCCCTGCCCCCACCCATCTGCCACTTCTCTCTGCCCCCTCTCTTCATTGCTACCTGTTGCTGTGTTGGACCCTTTTTCTCCTCCCACTGTGCCCTGCCTTCTTTCTCATGCCCACCTCTTCCCTGCCTGGCACTGTCCCACGTATCCCTTTGTTCCATGTTGTTTTCTTGCCTCCCGCCTGCTCTCAGGTCTCAGCGGCGGTGGCAGCCGAGGTGCAGGATGCGAGAAGGCGCCCCCCGGCCGGGCTCCCGCTCCAGGCCTCACTCCCCTGCGGCCCTCTGAGCCCACCATGGCCGTCCCACCGGGCCATGGTCCCTTCTCTGGCTTCCCAGGGCCCCAAGAGCACACGCAGGTATGCGTTCAGCTAGCTCCTCACCTGGGGGTAAGGGGTGGCTGGGGATAGAAGGGTCTCAGGACCAAAAGATAGTATGGTCGCCAGGGTAGTCTTCTGGGGTCATGGTGGGCCCCATGGGAGTAGAAGATAATAGAGGAGTTGCAGGCAGAGTCAACGTTTGGAAAGCCTGTGTTCAAATCCTGACATGGTAGTTAAATTACTTAGGTTCTCCATACTTCAGTTTTCTATTCTATAAAATGGAGCCAATAGTGATGCCTACCTCACAGGGTTGTTGTGAGGCTTACGTGAGTTAATGAACTGCAAGTAAAATGCTGAGAACAATACCTAGCACACAGTAAATACCCCTCCAGGGTGCTGGATCCAGATCCAAGAGCTTCGGGGTGAAAGAACTGGGCAGAGATTCTCAGAGTTGAGGGTGAGGGTTGGGAAAGCCCCAAGGAATGAGGGTAGATCGAGTTGGGGGGACTTCAGAGGTGGGATGCCCAGAATGGATGGTCCCAGACTGAAGGATTGGGAGGGACAGAGCCCAGGTTTTTCACATGATCTCTCTCACTGAGGTTCAGAAAGGAGGAAAGTTGTGGGATGAAAAAGCTGACTAAGAGTCTGGGTGAAAGGTCAAGGATATATAGTTCACTCATTCACATGACAAATCTCTGATCAACAGCCAGGCTCTGCTCAAAGCACTAGAGATACAACAAGAACATGACAAAGTCTCTGCCCTTGGGGAGTTTATATTCTAGTGGAGGAGTCAGACAGTGACCAAATAAATATGTGTGTGGTAATGATGCAGCCCATACAGTTCTCCTTCCTGAGGTTGGAGGTGAAGACTTGTGTCAGTGCCCACCCCTCACCCTGCCCCGCAGGTATTGCCTGATGTGCGGCTACTGCCACGGAGGCTGCCCCTGGCCTTCCGGGATGCAACCTCAGCCCCGCTGCGCAAGCTCTCTGTGGACCTCATCAAGACCTACAAGCACATCAATGAGGTGGGCAGGGGTAGGGGCTCCCAGCTAGGTGCTGAGAGGCCTTGGCTGCTGACGTGGGCCACTCACCAGTCCTCATCTGGCCGGCTGGGCAGGTATACTATGCGAAGAAGAAGCGGCGGGCCCAGCAGGCGCCACCCCAGGACTCGAGCACCAAGAAGGAGAAGAAGGTCCTGAACCATGGTTATGATGACGACAACCATGACTACATCGTGCGCAGTGGCGAGCGCTGGCTAGAGCGCTATGAAATTGACTCGCTCATTGGCAAGGGCTCCTTCGGCCAGGTGTGGGACACCCTCCCCACCCTCATCCAGGGACTAGGGGCCCAGGCACCCACTAACATTGACCCATGCACCCAGTGTTTCAGTGGCTTCAAGTCTTGTGCTGGGCCACTCACCCCAGCCACTCACTTAGTTTCCTTATGCCTCAGTCTATTTCTGTAAAGTGGTTCAAATAACAAGACTCCACATATAAGGCAGTTGTGTTATTTTATGTCCAGTGTCTACACCAGTGCCTGACTGATAGTGAGCACTCAACTATGAATTATTAGTAGTATTAATAGTGTTATTGGTGGGTCTCCTTTGCTGGAGGGAGAAGAATGGTACCTGGCTCTGTCCTGCCTCTCTCCCCTGCTCCCCCACCCCCTGCCCACTTTGTGATGTGCCCTGCCTGGACAGGTGGTGAAAGCCTATGACCATCAGACCCAGGAGCTGGTGGCCATCAAGATCATCAAGAACAAAAAGGCCTTCCTGAACCAGGCCCAGATTGAGCTGCGGCTGCTGGAGCTGATGAACCAGCATGACACAGAGATGAAGTACTACATAGGTGAGGCCTGGGACTGCAGGGCTGTGGGTGTCTGGAATAGCAAGAACTGGAGCTGGTGGGGATGGGTCGCTCTCCTCCTGCTGCCCCTGCCTACACACACACAAGGGGGCTGGTGTCTGGTCTGTGATTCTCCTGCTGCTTTCGTGATGTTTTCCCTGTGCACTTGATAATGATGGTCAGAGTTCACTGAGTGCTCACTAAAGGGCCAGGCTCTGTTGTAAGTACTTTACATAAATTCACTCACCACAGCCCTGTGAGGGAAGGGGCATTATTGTCCACATCTTGGAGATAAGAAACCTAGGCATTCAGGTGCTGTCACTTGCATGAGGTGACAGAGTTTGTACTCAGCTGAGCTGTAATTTGACAAAGCTGTGCGCTGCTCTTAACATCTATGCCAGTTTTTTTTCTCTCTCATGCTGATTCCTCTTAGAAAAAGCAAGCGTATTTTAAAACTCTGTTTCTTTTAAAAGGAAAATTTACATCCCTACCGTAAATGGAAATCCAGTATCCCTTGCCACAAAAATAAATATAACTGAGATGAAAACAGTGTTATAAAAGTAAATACGAACGTGTACAATGTATGCTGTACATATCAGCATCTAATGGAAACTGATTTAATCAGAGACTTGAAAAGAAAGTTAACTTCCTGTGTGAATCAAGTTATATACCATATAAAAACATTGCAACTAGCAGGTGGTACTCATGGGCACACCACAATCTGGCCAGTGCTCAGGAAATGGAGGCACTTTCTACTTTGTGACCCCAGGCCACCGTCAGCCCTCTCCACGTCTCAGTTTCTTCTCTATTGGCCCATTTCTGGCCTCTCCCCCACAGTGCACCTGAAGCGGCACTTCATGTTCCGGAACCACCTGTGCCTGGTGTTTGAGCTGCTGTCCTACAACCTGTACGACCTCCTGCGCAACACACACTTCCGTGGCGTCTCGCTGAACCTGACCCGGAAGCTGGCGCAGCAGCTCTGCACCGCACTTCTCTTCCTGGCCACGCCCGAGCTCAGCATCATCCATTGCGACCTGAAGCCTGAGAACATCCTGCTCTGCAACCCCAAGCGCAGCGCCATCAAGATCGTGGACTTTGGCAGCTCCTGCCAGCTTGGCCAGCGGGTGCGGCTTGGGGGTGGGGAGCCAGCACTAGCGGTGTGGGTGTGACCAGGGTAGGGGCGGGGCTTGACTGTAGTGAGATTATCCGGAGCAACCTGAGTGGTGCTTGGGATGGGGATGTCGGCTGGATGGCCCTGGAGGGTGGGGCCAGTGGGTGACACACAAGCAAGGGTAGAGGAGTGGCCCACAGGGTATACTACCCGCTAGAAAGGCGAGGGGTGAAGCCTGAGGGGTCGGGGCCAGTTTTGAAGCTGCCAGATATGGGCAGGGTGAAGTTGGGCTGGGTTTGAGCCTGGGATGCTGCTTCACTAAGTTTTGTTTACCTTGTGCTCTTAAAGCTGGGGATGGAGGTGGGGGGGCTTCAACTTTGCTGTTTCTATGAGCCGGCACTTAAAGTGATTATGGCATAGAGGCTTGTAGACTGCAGACATCTGCCTGGTGACCAAGAGGGGCCTGGGGTCAGGGCTGGGGATGGAGATCAGGGTCAGACTAGGCCAGCAGACTCCTGGGCAGATGAACAAGGTGGCAGCAGTGGTTCCTGGGAAAGTGGGGCTAATAGCGGCAGGATTCGGAGCCTCTATCCCCAGTTTGGGAGCAGAAGGCTTGTTCTCAGTTAGGTCCTCTTAGCTTTGGCGGTGTCGGTGGGACCAGTTGGGGAGGCTGAGGCCCCTGATTATTACCTTTCTTGCAGATCTACCAGTATATCCAGAGCCGCTTCTACCGCTCGCCCGAGGTGCTCCTGGGCACACCCTATGACCTAGCCATTGACATGTGGTCCCTGGGCTGCATCCTTGTGGAGATGCACACCGGAGAGCCTCTCTTCAGTGGCTCCAATGAGGTACGCTCCTCAGGAAGGGGTGAAGTGGAGGGGGTGGAGCCTGGCTGGCCTGGTGACCTGACCACTGCCTGCTTGCAGGTGGACCAGATGAACCGCATCGTGGAGGTGCTGGGCATCCCACCGGCCCCCATGCTGGACCAGGCGCCTAAGGCTCGCAAGTACTTTGAACGGCTGCCTGGGGGTGGCTGGACCCTACGAAGGACAAAGGAACTCAGGAAGGTGCGGCCCCTGCCCCGCGCCACTCCTCCCATCCCTGGTGGCCCCTCACTCTCTCACACTTGGGGCTCCCCCTCTCCCTGCTGCTTCTCCCTTGCGTCTTTCCCATCCTTCCTCTCCCCCTTGTTTGTCCTTTCCTTCCTCCCCTGCCAACCCCATCTCTCCTTCCCACCCAAGTCTTCTTAGCTTCTCTCCTTCTACTCTCTCTCCTGTGCCTCTGTTTCCCCGTGTGTGTCTCCCTGCCCCTCCTGCCCACTGACGGCCACTCTCTTGCCCCCCCTCCCACCCCCTCCCTGCCAGGATTACCAGGGCCCCGGGACACGGCGGCTGCAGGAGGTGCTGGGCGTGCAGACGGGCGGGCCCGGGGGCCGGCGGGCGGGGGAGCCGGGCCACAGCCCCGCCGACTACCTCCGCTTCCAGGACCTGGTGCTGCGCATGCTGGAATATGAGCCCGCCGCCCGCATCAGCCCGCTGGGGGCTCTGCAGCACGGCTTCTTCCGCCGCACGGCCGACGAGGCCACCAACACGGGCCCGGCAGGCAGCAGTGCCTCCACCTCGCCCGCGCCCCTCGACACCTGCCCCTCCTCCAGCACCGCCAGCTCCATCTCCAGCTCTGGTGGGTGCCCAGTGCCCCTTTGGGGTCTAACAGGGGTGGGTGCTGCTCTGGTTTGGCCTGGCCTGAGAACCTTGTCACTGGGCCTTTACACTAGAGCTTTGAAACGGCCTCATCCTGAAGGCCAAAATGGGGTGGAATGGGACTGACAGGGGATGACTGTCCCTAACATTATCTCTCAAACAGCTTGGGCTCAGACCCCTGAAACTGTTCCGACAGTAACACACAAAACTCAACTCTGACCCCAAATCTCAAAATTGGGCCTGATCCTTCAAATGGGCTCTGATCTCAAAGTCCAAACCTGGGCCTGGGCGGTGAACTAGACTCAGCCACTTCAAAACCTAGCCACTGCCTCCGCTCATCTGTGGCCTCTTCTCCTCTCTTCCCTGGTGCTTTTAGGAGGCTCCAGTGGCTCCTCCAGTGACAACCGGACCTACCGCTACAGCAACCGATATTGTGGGGGCCCTGGGCCCCCTATCACTGACTGTGAGATGAACAGCCCCCAGGTATTGGGGCTTTGAGGGCTTTGGAGGTGGGTGGTGGGGTGCCTGGGGCTTCAGGACCTGGGTCTCCATCATCCACTGCTCCTTTGCTCCTTTAGGTCCTACCCTCCCAGCCGCTGCGCCCCTGGGCAGGGGGTGATGTGCCCCACAAGACACATCAAGCCCCTACCTCTGCCTCGTCACTGCCGGGGACAGGGGCTCAGTTACCCCCCCAACCCCGATGCCTTGGCCGTCCCCCATCACCAACTTCACCACCACCCCCGGAGCTGATGGATGTGAGCCTGGTGGGCGGCCCTCCAGACTGCTCCCCACCTCACCCAGCACCTGCCCCCCAGCACCCGGCTGCCTCAGCCCTCCGGACTCGGATGACAGGAGGTCGTCCACCTCTCCCACCCCCTGATGACCCTGCCACTCTGGGGCCTCGCCTGGGCCTCCGTGGTGTACCCCAGAGCACGGCAGCCAGCTCATGACCCTGCCCCATCCCTGGGGCCCCTCCTGAAGCCATACCCCCCCATCTGGGGGCCCTGGGCTCCCATCCTCATCTCTCCCCTTGACTGGAATTGCTGCTACCCAGCTGGGGTGGGTGAGGCCTGCACTGATTGGGGCCTGGGGCAGGGGGTCAAGGAGAGGGATTTGGCCGCACCCTCCCCACTAAGGACTGGACCCTTGGCCCCCTTTCTCCCCCCCCTTGTTTTCTATTTATTGTACCAAAGACAGTGGTGGTCCGGTAGAGGGGAGACCCCCCCTCACCCCAGGGCCCTAGGAGGGGGTGGGGGCAGGTAGGGGGAGATGGCCTTGCTCCTCCTCGCTGTACCCCCCAGTAAAGAGCTTTCTCACATGCCCGTCTGAGCGTTTGCAGGGCCTCGGCTCCCCTCACCTGACCCTCAGAGGCATGGTGGGGAAGGGTGTTTGGGGAGGGGGTGCCAGAAGAGCTTTGTGTGTGGATCCGTCCCTTCTGGAGAAGTTATGTCTTGGTGTAGGCGTGGGACTCCTGGAGATCTGGGGCTACAGAGTCCCAGACAGAGATCCTGGATAGCATCTTAGCCCACATATCCCTTTTCCAGGGTAAACTGAGATCCCGAAAGCTAAAGGTCCAGCTCTGGCCTGTTGCTGGAAGCATGTGTCCTAATAAGCCACGGCTCCCCCAGAGTCTGCACAGGAGAGGCTGCTTATGCCAAGCAGTCATCCGGGAGGGGCGAAGTGCAATTACCAGGTCTTACTGGTGCAATCTGGAGAATAGGCAGGCAGTGGGCACAAACTTTATCACCACACATGTTCGGTCCCACCCTTTGGAATCATCGCGGAGCAAAGCGTTTTGAGATTCTGAGGCAAAAAGATATTCCCGGGGTTCCAGGTAAGTGGTCCTATTTCCTTGGCAGTTTGGAAACTTATGTCTCCCAACCGGCCAATCAAGAACCGCCTGTTTCAAAAAGTCTCCCACCGCTGGGCGCAGCGCTTCCTGGGAAATGGAGTCTTTCGGGCAAGCTTGTTTTTTTTACCCTTCCTTGGGGAACTACAAAGGCCAGAATTCTTTTCGCTCACAGGTTTTGGGGGCGGGTCTTCAGGCAGCCAATCGGCAGGGAGAGGTAGGCAGGGCCCGGTTATTTGAGCCTGTCAGTAGAGGGAACGAGGGCCCTGATTGGGTGGTTTGGGTCGTACTGTGCGCGTGTTGAGCTCCAGCAGAAGGAGGGTTCCTGCGCAGTGCGAGGGGAGCGCGCTGGCTGAGCGCTCGTAGTTCCAGGGCCGGTTGTAGGCGCTGAGGCCTTAAAGAGGCCCATCACTCGGGATATCACTGGCCGCTGCGTCTGGCCCGGCTCGCGGGAAGTTCCGGTCAGTGGGAAAGACAGGCAAGGACCCCGTTACGGATCTGTATATGTTCACTAATGGAGGCAGCGTGGAACGCGTTGGGACCCCAGAGGAGGCACGGGTGGGGAGACCTTCCTGGAAGACTAGCAGCTGCCTGAGCTGAGGCCTGAAGGTGGGAGGATGTTGGAGGCGGGGCGGGGAAATGGCTTGCGCAAAGGCAACGATGAGAAACAACAGCCTGTTGTGTGAATACGAACTGCAGGTGATTTGGCTTTGGTGCAGATCACATTGAAAATTCTGTGTGAATGAATGAGATCGTGGAAGTATTTTTGGCCATTTAGCGAGCTTGAACTTTATTCTGAGGGCAGGGAGGATTTCCAGGAGGAAAGGGGCACGGCTCAATGTGCTGTGATGTGGGAATAGATTGACGGGAAAGAGACTAGGGTGTAGGAGCCCAGTGTGACAGCTCTGGCAGGTTCCTAGGCAAGAGATGTCGGGGATGGGTCAGGGCAGGGGCCATGGTAGGAAAGGCAGGAGGGGGGCGAGGGGACAGACGTCCAGGTTGAGTTGACAGGCTGTGTAGGAGGGACAGGCAGAAAAGGATGGGGAAGAGATAACTCCAGCACATAGAGCTCAATAAAAAATGTTTTGAATGAACAATCCTAGGAAGTAGGTACTATTGTGATCTCCCCTTTTGCAAATAAAGATACTGAAGACAGAGAAGGTTAAGTAACTTGCCCAAGATCACATAGCTGGGAAGTAGAGGGCTCAGGGTGTGTGTGTGTGTGTACCACACATACACAAGGTGCAAGATGAACCTAGAGTCATAAGCAGGGGCCAGATCACATGGATCCTGTAAAGAATTTGGGATAGGCATGGAAAGTGTATAGCACATTTCTTTCTTTCTTTCTTTCTTTTTTTTTTTTTGAGACAGAGTCTCGCTTTGTTGCCCAGGCTAAAGTGAGTGCCATGGCATCAGCCTAGCTCACAGCAACCTCAAACTCTTGGGTTCAAGCAATCCTCCTGCCTCAGGCATGCGCCACCATGCCCAGCTAACATTTTCTATATATGTTAGTTGTTTTGGCTAATTTCTTTCTATTTTTAGTAGAGACAGGGGTCTCGCTCTTGCTCAGACTGGTCTCGAACTCCTGAGCTCAAACAGTCTGGCCCGCCTCGGCCTCCCAGAGTGCTAGGATTACAGGCGTGAGCCACCAGCCCGGCCTGTATAGCACCTTTCTACTTCCAGCCCAGAACCTCTCCTCTGAGCTACTGACTGCCTGCCTGCCAGACTCCTCCTCTTGGTTATCTAGGGCTGCAGTCCCCAAGCCCCTGGGCCACCTCTCCCTCCCCGCTCCTGCCTCAGTCCGTGGAAAACCACGGAACTTAGGAACCAGAACTGGGCCGCACAGCAGCAGGTGGGTGGCTGAGCAGGTAGGTGGGCGAGTGAGCGAACAGGCAAGCAAAGCTTCGTCTGTACTTACAGCTGCTTCCCATTGCTCACAGCATCATCGTCTGAGCACCTCCTCCTCTCACCCTCATCAGTGAAAAAATTGTCTTCCATAAAACCGGTCCCTGGTGCCAAAAAGGCTGGGGACTGCTGATCTAGAGGTATCCCCAGAGTAATCTTGGTCAAATTGAACTCCAGCTCTTTTCCCAAACCTACTCCTGCCGTGTTTATCTCAGTAAATGCAACCTCCATCCTTGTAATTCCTCAGGCCAAAAACACTGGAGTTGTCCTTGACTCCTCTCTCTGTCTTATACCCACATCTATCAGCAAATATGAATCCTTCAAAGTATGCCCAGAGCCTGGCCACTTCTCCCCACCTCCACTTCTGTCACCCTCATCTCCTGCCTAGAGCACTGTGGCAGCCTCCTCAATGGTCTTCCTGCTCTCACCCCTGCCCGCCCCCCCAGTCTTCCTCACATGCAGCCGGAGGGATGCTGTGAGCACCTGCATCAGTCACATTCTTCCCCTGCTCAGAACCCTTCTGTGGCTCCATCTCACTCAGGGTAATGGGGAGCCATGCATTACTCCTAACTTGAGAAAGACAGGGCAATGACTGAGACAGCCTCCACCCTGAGCTCACATTCCAGCGGGGGAACCAGCCCCAACAGTAGATGGTAGTCAGGGTGGGGACAGGGAGGCACAGGCAGAGGGGCCACAGGAGCCCAGAGCCAGCACCTGGCCCCATCTAAGCTGTCAGGAAGAACTTGCTGGAGTAGGGAGCACTACAGATGACAGCTGAAGGAAGAGTCACACAAAGGGTAGTTGAGAACTCTTACTGGTGACTACTTGTAGCCAAGTCAGTAGAGACTTTAAAAAATTGTTTTGAACTTTTTTTATTTAATAATTTTAGATTTTTTAGATTTAAAGAAAAGTTGCAGAACTAGTACAGAAACTCCCATGTACTTATACCCACTTTCCCCTAACGTTAGCATCTTACATAATTATGGTACATTTGTCAAAATTAAGAAATTAACATTGATTAGTATTCTGTTAAACTCCAGGCTTTATTTGTATTTCACCCATGTTTCCACTCATGTTCTTTTTCTGTTCCAGGATCCAATCCAGGATACCATGTTCCATTTATTCATCATGTCTCCTTGATCTCCTCCACTCTGTGACAGTTTCTCAGTCCTTGTTTTTCATGACCTTGACAGTTTTGAGTACTGGTCAGGTATTTTGTAGAGCGTCCCTCCGTTTGGTTTTGATACTTTTCTCATAGACTGAGATTTTAGGCTCTTGGGAAGATTACTCACTGAGGTGACATTAACCTTGATCACTTCGTTAAGGTGGTGTCTGCAGTTTTTTCAGTTATAATACCGTTTTCCCCTTTCTTTATCTGTTAGAAGCAAATCGCTAAATCCAGCCCACACTCAAAGGGATGAGAAATAAGCTCCAATTCCTGGAGAGAAAAATACCAAAGAATGTGTTGTCATATTTTAAAACTACCACAGTCATTAATAAATGTGGGGAAGATACTTTGAGGCTATGCATTTGTCCTGTTTCTCCTTAAATTTTTACCCAGTAATTTGAGCATTCGTAGCGGATCTTGCCTATACCAATTATTACTGTGGCATTCTAATGATGATTTTCTATTTCTCTCATTTCTTCTTTATTATTTAGAATTCTAGATGGAAGATTTGTCCCTTCTACTTCATTTTCTTTTATTTATACAATCATTATATCAATGTGGACTCAGGGATATTTATTTTATTCTTTGAGTATAACCGAATACAGATATAAGTTTGGTTGCTCAAGTTGCTCCGGCCTTGGCCATCAGGGCTCTTTCCCGGGTGGCTCCTTTGTTTTTTACTCTTTTTTTTTTTTTTTCCCATGAGTACCTTCTTACTTTCTGGCACTGCAAGATACTCCAGGCTCATGTTATATTTTCCCTGCCCCAGCCCTGGAATTGGCTGTTTTTCCAGGGATCACTGGTTCCTTTTATTGGAGAATAATGTATAAAAATAAACATGAGTTCATGCTGACATCGCTGACTCTAATCCAGTACCAGAGTGTTCATTCTCTCCTTCCCCTCTCCTTTCTTCATAACTTCCTTCTCTGACAACGAAAAGCCTGGCTCAGTGGGCAGTTCTTCGTGCTCATCTTATTGGTCATTTTGGCAAAAATTGGCAGCGTCAACCATTCCCACCGTCTTTAGCACAGTCTGTCCTCGGTTTCTGTGAGTCTGCCGTCCCCTGACATTTCTCCTGTGTTTTGCTTCCTTGCAGCTTCCTCCGTTTGCACCGATCCCTTAAATGTGGGAGGCTCTGTTGTTTCCTCTCACTTCCCTGGCCATCTGACCCTCTTTTATGCCTGTTTCCTGTCTGTGCTGACGGTACCCACTCTCTGTCCTGAGCCCTGACCTCTTCTCTGAGCCTTGGACCTGGAGGATCCTGAGGCTTCATGGACACCCACCCCACAACTCGGTAATCCTAGAGCCCCTAACACTCACCATGTCCCAAATTTCAAACCCACTCTTCCTCTCAGCCTTTATCTCAGGGTGGCCCCTCCATGCTCCGGGCTCCCCAAGAGAACCCTCGTCCCCAATCTGGAAGCCTCCCTCCCCATACCCACCCCCAGCCCAGCCCAGCCTCCACAGCTTGGCCTCTAGGACTCCCGGACTTCTCACACCTGCCTTCTTCTTGTTCACTGCCCTGCCTTGGTCCAATGCGGCCTCGCCCACGTGTCTCTGGCCTCCTCCCTGGGCTTCCGGCCTCCCATCTCACCCTTTCACCCAGTCAGACGTGTCGTGGGGAAAAACAAATAGCTAAGTAGGAAAAGAAATCACATTGTGTTTTAGCTTAGGAGGAAAAAACCTTTCAGGAATCCCTTTAGTACTTTAAAAAGTATGCAGAGTTAGGAAGAGAACAGCGGTGTATTTCTCTTTACACGATAATAGTCACACCAGTACTTGTAAGCGTCCTTTTGATTCAGATCAGCTGAGGAAATTTTCATAACTGTCCTTGTAAACATGACTTATGTAAGGTAGCTAAACAGTGTCCCGCAAGTATGCGGAATTACTGAATTGTATGAAAAGGTTTGTACGTGTTAAAAGGAAGGTTACCAGGGAATATGGGCATTGGGAGAGTTCTTGTCTTCCAGTCTGATATCAGTGGCTGTTGAGACGATGAATTCAGTGTAAAGAGACTATAAATGCATCTTTGAAACATTTTGTGGTTTAAATCTTGGCTGGCACGTGCTTTTACAATAAGCACATATGTGCTTGTATGGTGCCTCCTTCATGCCAGATGCTGTTCTAAGCCCTTGCCAGGCATTAGTCCAGTAATCCTCACACAACGCTGAGCAGGTAGCTACTGTTACTACCCCCATTTATCGGTGAGGCATTTAGAGTCGAAATCAGTTGCTTCAGATACCATAGCTAGTAAGTGGCTGCACCAGGATTTGAACCCAGGGGAGCCCGGTTCCATCACGTGTGCCTTTAACCACCCCGACTTCATTCTTACAGGAGAAACTCACATGTCTGATCTTGCAGTTTCTTCCTTTTGGAAGAGAGGCTTAAATTACTTTCTTCTCCAGCTACTAGAAACCCATTCAACATCTCCGATTATTGGTAAAGAAAAGCACTTTTAACCTTTTTTAGGGAAAATTTCAAACACAAAAGCAGAGGGAAAAGTCTAATGAACTCCCATGTTCCCATCACCCAGCTTCAGTAGTTACCAGCATATGACCACTCTTGTTTCATCCGCATCCTGCACATTTTTCTCCTCTGCTCAATTATTTTTAAAGCAAATCGAGATATATTGTAAAAGGACTGTTTGTTTGGTTTTTTTTTTTTTTTTTAACTAAAACACAACCTGGTGGCTCACGCCTGTAATCCTAGCACTCTGGGAGGCCGAGGTGGGCGGATCGTTTGAGCTCAGGAGTTCGAGACCAGCCTGAGCAAGAGCGAGACCCCACCTCTACTAAAAATAGAAAGAAATTATATGGACAGCTAAAAATATATATAGAAAAAATTAGCCGGGCATGGTGGCACATGCCTGTAGTCCCAGCTACTCGGGAGGCTGAGACAGGAGGATCGCTTGAGCTCAGGAGTTTGAGGTTGCTGTGAGCTAGGCTGACGCCACGGCACTCACTCTAGCCTGGGCAACAGAGTGAGACTCTGTCTCAAAAAAAAAAAAAAAAGAAAAGAAAACACAACCATAATCCCTTGCCCCATGTCGTTCCCGTGCTGGCAAATTGACCACCTTCCTGATCCTCCATCCTTTCTGCTCATTTTCAAATGCAAAGTTTGTGCATGGTGTGACATTATCACCCCAGCGCCGTCCCTGGCTCGTTTTCTGTAACTCTGCACTCTAGACATTTCTCCACATCGCTCTGAAGCCTGAAAACAATCCTTCTTAATGACCGTGGACAGGCTGGGGGTGCTTGGCAGCCCTGGCCCTTGCGGTAGGACATCTAATCTGCTTGTGGCTTTCTGCCGTGATCATGGCTTCTTACCTTATTGGGTTTATTCTCTGGATCCCTCTCCACTCAAGCCAGGTCCGGCTTCTCTTAACGCTCTTTGCGCACTGTAACTTCACGTTAAGCATGTTCTGTTTACCATAGTCAAAATGAGACAGTGATTTGGGTACTCATTTATTAGTTGCTTGGGGGCTCCAGGAGGGCAGGAATCAGGCCTGTCTTTATCCCTGCGGTGTCCCTAGCATCAGTCGGCACAGGGCCTGGCACTCAGTAGGTGCTCAATAAATGTGTGAGTGAATGAATGCCAAGCTCAGTAGCTGGACATGTGTCATGAGGGCAGTTGGAAGCCACAGAAATGTTTTAAGCAGAACTGGACCCATTTTTCTCAGACTTTAGTGTGCACATAAATCCCCCAGGATTTTGTCAAATTGCCAGTTCTGCTTGAGTGGGTCTGGGAAGGGGCCTCAGATTCTGCGTTTCTAACAAGCTCTCAGGCAGTGCCAAGGTTCTGTGTAGCAAGCGCCTTGCTGTGCTGTTCAGCGCAGCAGCCACTAGCCACACGTGGGCTTGAGCCCTCGAAATGTGGCTAACGTGACTCAAGATGTACTTTAACACACCCACCAGATTTCAAAGACTTGCTACAAACATTTCTTTATATTGATCACATGTTGATATGGTAATATTTTGGATATCTTGGGTTAAATAAAATATATTATTAAAATTAATTCCATCTGTTTCTTTTTTTTTAATTTGGCTACTATCATAGAAAATTTTAAATTACATTTGTGTCTCACGTTTATGGCTCATGCTGTGTTTCTGTTGGATCATGCTAGTCTAGAACACTGCAGACTCACCGTGACCTCTAAGCATTTGTACATGTTTTCCCCTCTTATTGGAGCACTCCTCTTTCTCTCACCCTCCTCCCCACAACTAATTGCATGTATCTTTCAGGTCTCAGTAAAGACGCCACCTCCTCTGGAAAGCCCCCGTAGGTTCCCCAGGGTGGGTCAGGTGTCCATCCTGGGTTCCCACAGCTCCTAGGGTTCCCCCAGCCTGGCCTTGACGCCGCTGCCTGCGCCTCCCCAGACCCAGCCCCGACCACGATATCGGCATCTGGGTGCCTGACTCCCTCTTTGGACTGGCAAATCCGTGAAGATGGGGGCAAAGTCGGTCTTGGTCGCCACATTATCTCCAGAACCTGGCACAGAGTCAGGAAATATACTGAATGAATAAGTGACAAGTAAGCTGTGGGTTGTGCACGTTTTACAACTCTCGAGCTGGACTGTGAAGCCAGCTTTGGAGGTCTCGTTTTGATATCCCCTGCCACCAGCTCGGCCTCTTAAACTGCTTTTACTACTCTGCCGGGTGTACGGTAGGCATGGCATGCATCCCATCTGCCTCTGTCCAGAATGTTCCGTCTACTTGTGCCTGAGTTACCCTGTAGCTCCTCTCTTGGGACTTGTGCCAGTGGCACATTTCTGAGTCGGGACTTGGTCTTTTCCTTGTTAATTTTGTGTCAGCTTTTGATACAGCATAGATTTTGACAAAGAATTTTCCTCCCCAGAGATTTCCCTTATTATTTTCTTTCTTTCTTTAATTGCATAGAAGTATTGCTTTAAATAAACAGTCATTAAAAAATGGTCTTTTCCTTTGAGATTCTCCTGTTGCTTTAATAGTTTTACAATGAGATACGAAAAGATGTTCTAACTCATCAGTAATCAGAGAAGGACAAAGATATGGCAATTGGCCAGGCACAGTGGCTCATGCCTGTAATCCAAGCATTTTAGGAGGCCAAAGCGGGAGGATCACTTGAGTTCAGGAGTTCAAGCCTGAGCAAGAGCAAGACCCCGTGTCTACAAAAAATAAAAAAATTAGCTGGGCACTGTGGCACACACCTGTAGTCCCAGCTACTTGGGAGGCTGAGACAGGAGGATCGCTTGAGCCCAGGAGTGTGAGCTATGATGATGCCACTGCACTCTAGCTGGGGCAACAGATCGAGACTCTGTCTTCAAGATAGACGGATGGATAGATAGAAACCGAAACCAGCTTCCTTGCATTCCAGCTTGCTTGTTGGAGTCCCCCCACTGCCGCCTCTGCGACAGCACAGCCTACAGGCCATGTTCCCACTCTGTCCTTGCCCACCGCGGCTCTCCTTTTCTCATCCCACCCTGTCCGCTCTCCCCTACCCATTATTGATTGATAATTAAAATCACCCTCTAAATTCCCTGCCTCCTCAATCTTTTGTTCCCACCCATCTGACTAAAAGCCAGCCCTTAATTATATGAACATCTACAGAAAAAAAAAAAAAAAAAGCCATATTTAGATTCTATTTTACACTCTCAAACTGACAAAAGTTACTATGACCGTAGGTAAAAATGGGGATTAGCAGGACATCTCATGTGTTGCTGATGGGAGTGCAAATTAGCACAGCCCTCTGAAAAAGAGTTTTGTGTTATTTTGAAAAATTCAGCCAAATTTAAGATTTGAGTCTTCATTCCCAGGTACTTACCCAAGAAGAAATACTTGAACATGTGCCCCAGGTGAGTTGTCCGAGAACATTCCTAGTAGCACTGGTAGCAAAAAGTCAGAAACACACCTGATGTGTGTTATAAAGAGGATGGATAAGTAAATTGTGATATATCCACATGATGGAATACTGGACAGCAGTGAAAATGAAGGAAATGTGCAAGAAGATGAATCTAACAAACATAACGTTAGTAAAGCAAATTCCAGACGTCGTATAGGATGATATGATTTTTAAAAAGCTCAAAACCAAGCAAAAGGAAACATCCTTTAAGCATACAAAAGGCCAGGCACAGTGGCTCACATCTGTAATCCAAGCACTTTAGGAGGCCAAGGCGGGAGGATCGCTTGAGGCCAGGAGTTCGAGACTGCAGTGAGTTATGATCCCAACACTGCACTGCAGCCTGGGTGACAGAGTGAGACCCTGTCTCAAAAAAAAGAAAATTGTGATAAAACTGTATCTTAAAAGGAATGAGGGAACCTTTTGGGATTCCTTGGATTTTACACTTAAAGTGGGTATATTTTATTGTGGGTAAATCATATCTCAATAAAGTTGAATTACAAAAAAAGACACAGGCTAGAACAAATTCCCTGTTCTGCCCCTGGATATGGTGTGTAAGGAGGTGATGCTAGGGGCGGGGGCTGCTGTCTGATGGTGCAGTTGTCATGCCGAGGGTGACAGAGTGGAAAAGAGAAAGGTCCTAAGTTCTTGGTAATGTCACTGAGCCACCTAAGGGACTTTGCTTTCTTCTCTGCTATAACTCCAAGCTCCTGGAACAGTGCCTGGCATTTTGTTGTCACTCATCTGTATTTTTAAATAAAATTTTTATTGAAGTATAATTAAAATGTTTTAAATGTTTGAGTAGGTAAATTAATGAATTTAACAACCCTGGAACCCCCCTCTGCATTTCTTGATATGTAGAATGATACATTTCCTTTGGTTCAAGCCCTTTTGATTGGGGTCTTATCTGTAGCTAAACAACATTTTACCTGGTGACCTCCATGATAAGTGTGTTACAGCTCACAATTTAGGGGACACCCACTATATGTTAGGCCTTGTGTTGAGGGCTTCACCTGCATGATTTCCTTGAATCTTCACAACATCCCTGTGAACCATTTTACTGAGTGGGCCCTAGAAGAGACCATAGGTTATCATGCTTAGTCTTGTCACCCGTTGGATGCCTCCTGGGTGTAGACAAATTGTTGTGTCCACCCATCACCTTCAGGGAATTCCAACATTGCAGTTACATATTTAAGATTAGGAGAAAGCTTTCCATATTTATCCTACAGAAGCCATGGGAGACAGCCATGGTTCTATTTATCTACTGCTATGTAAAAAACCACCCCAACTCTTAGCATTTAAAACAACTTTGTTATTCTCTCTCACGGTTCTGTGAGTTGACTGGGCTCAGCTGGGCGGTTCTTGCTTAGGGACACTCATGCCATTGTGGTTGGATATCAGCTGGGACTGCAGTCATCTGAAGGTTCTACTGGCTGGACACCAGGATGGCTTGCTCACCTGGCTGACAGTTGATACTGGATGTGGCCTTGGGCTGTGGGCTGGAGTGCCACCCATGGCTCCACATGGCTTGGGCTTCTCACAGCATGGTGACTGGTTCTGAGAGGGAGCATTCCAAGAGTGAGCTTTCCAAAAGACCCAATCAGAAGCCTTCTTAATGGTCTAGCCTCAGAGGTCCCAGAATGCTACTTCCCCTGCATTCTATTGGTACAGGAAACCACTAAGGGCAACCTGGATCCACAGGGACGGCAAGCAACCATCCCTCGGTGGCAGGAGCAGTATGTGTGCCACACCAGGTGTCTATGCACAGTGACTTCTTACAGTCAATTATAAGTCATAACCAAGAATTACCCAGCATCAACCCCTTCTTATCTGGCTTCCCTCTCTCCATGGTGCCACTCACTGTCCAGGGCTCTTGGCTGGAACCTTCCAATATCAAGTCTTCTGCTGGAGAGGCCAGAGGTGATTTAAGTTTCATACCCCTTTGCTGTATCCTGACTTTTTTTCTCTGACGTCCTTCAGCTTTGAAAATTTTTATCTTTTTTGTTTCTGTTGTTAAGTAAACTTTTTTACTGTAGTATAATAGTACATACTAAAATGTGCACAAATCATAAGTTTGGTGTATGGTTGAATAAGTTTTCACATCTCGTTCAGGGGCTGGAGATATTGAGGTGGGCAAGACAAGGTTGTTGCCTGTCCTTGTGGAATTCATGGTCACAATAATAGCCTGTGAAGAGCATCTGCTTCTCTGGGTTTTCAAGACAAACCTTTTAGGTACAGGAAATATTAGAAAGCCTATTTGTGACCATGTTTATCTCATCCTTCAAGCATTTCTATTTTAGTATGTGATTGATATTGTGCATATTATACAGTACAACTTGTAAATCAGCTACATATACATATGTATACATATACACACATATACTACTGGAGGTGCATGCTCAGAAACTTTTTACTAATAGGGATGTGGTCAAAAAGCTATGAGGACTACTGGTCTAGAGTGGGGGGCAGACGTATAAGCCAGATGACTTAAGGAAGGTGATGTGTACTATAATAGAGGTGTCACTAAACCTGTGGAGCTGAGAGAACTAAGGTTCGGGAGGGAATGTAGGATGTCTAGTGGTTTTGTGGAGGAGAGGACAGTGAAGATTGGCAGTCTGGGACCGTATGTGCAGAGACCCCCAGAAATGACAATGTGGGGTAGTTAAAAAATTATGCAACTGTCTGTAAGCAGCACTCAGAGCAAGCAGAGCATTAATAGCCCCCTGGGATAACTCCTCATGCCTCTCTTCCAGTTGTCACCTCCCTGTGGCATATTTTACAAAAATGACTGTGGCAATGTCTCCTGTTCCACATGCTCTTCTGACAATATGCAACTCCCACACCAAGAGTGTGAGTCTGTGACCACTCCTCTTGATCCTGGGCAGACATTTATGACCAAGACAACCAAGAGAGTATGGCAGAAGTGACACTAGGTGACGTCTGAGGCTAGGTCATAAAAGACAGTACAGCTTCTGCCTGGTTCTCTTTCTTGGAATGCTCACCCTTGGAACCCGATTAGCATGCTGTGAGGAAGCCCAGGTCACATGGACAGTTAACATGTGCGTGTTCTGGCCAACAGCCAGCATCACCTCCCAGACACATGAGTGAAGCCTCCAAGATCCCGAGGCGTTGGTGGTATAGCGGTTAGCACAGCTGCCTTCCAAGACGACCTCAGCTCCAGTCACCATCTGACTATAACCGCATGAGGGACCCAGGGTGAAAACCTCCACGCTGGGCCCAGCCAACCCCCAGAAACATGAGTGATAATGATAATAATAAATTATTGTTGTTTTATGTCACTAAGTTTAGGGGAGGTTCATTATGGAGCAATAGATAATTGATATACCCCCTCTCCCCAAGGGCAAACACCATGCTGTCTTCTAACACCACAGATTATTTTTGCCTGGTTCTTTATATAAATGAAATAATAAAATACATCAACCTCTGGGTTTTCCCTTTGACCGTGATCTCTGTGCTTGGGCCCATCTTATGAGAGTCCAATGAGCTGGACACGTTTTGGCTTCCTAGTGCTTGGTCCTTTGAGGATGGTGTTGGACATTGGTTATATTGGCCTGTCCAACCTCTACTCCCTTTTTGGGTTCCAAAACCCCAGTTATTCTCCCCTGCTCTTGGTCTGTGTGCTTTGGGTACAGCTGAGCCCACCTTCTGGCTCTCTAGGGGTGAGAACTTACTAGTAAGAACACTCCATCTCCCTGACCACAGTGATTGTTCAGAAACGGGCCTGTGACCCAGGCCTGGCCAAGGAAAGCTGGGTGGGCTCCTGCTGGGATCATAAGGAAGGGGGACTCCTTTTCTATTTTTTTTTTTTTTTTTTTTTTTTTTGTTGAGACAGAGTCTCACTTTGTTGCCCAGGCTAGAGTGAGTGCCGTGGCGTCAGCTTAGCTCACAGCAACCTCAAACTCCTGGGCTCAAGCGATCCTACTGCCTCAGCCTCCCGAGTAGCTGGGACTACAGGCATGCGCCACTATGCCCGGCTAATTTTTTCTATATAGATTTTTAGGTGTCCATATAATGTCTTTCTATTTTTAGTAGAGACGGGGTCTCGCTCAGGCTGGTCTCGAACTCCTGACCTTGAGCAATCCACCCGCCTCGGCCTCCCAGAGTGCTAGGATTACAGGCGTGAGCCACCGCGCCCGGCCAGGGACTCCTTTTCTAATGTGGTTTTCCAGCTGGTAGAATCTAAGGCCAGAGCAGCTGGGGGCCCTCATGAGAGGAGAGCTTGCCTGAGAAAGAGGAAAGCAGAGCTGAGAGATGAAGAGAGAAGAGAGACTCCCAGCTACCTGCTTGACCCCTGGGTCCAGCTGTGCCTGAAGGCAGACTTACCCCATTTCAATTAGATGAACTATAGATAATCTTTTTTGCTTAATGCAATTTGAATGGGGCTTTCTGTCACTTGTAGCCAAAAGATCTGAGCAAGGGGCTCTGCACACGGATTTTCTCAAAAACACGTGGGCAGCAATTCCATTTGTTGACCAAATCGTCATGTGGGAAAGGCAGTGTGACATAGCACAGTGGTTCTCATAGTGTGGGGTCGGACCAGGAGCATCGGCATCCCCCGCGGCCTGGTGAGAAATGCAGATTCCTCACCCCAACCCCAGTGAATCACAGACTCTGGGATCAGGTTCCAGCAACAGGGTTTTGTTCCGGATCCTTCCAGGGGCTGTGCTAGGTCGGAGCATCACTGCAGTAGAGCACAGCAGTGAAGGACGGGCACGTGCTCTCGAGGTTCAAGTTGTGCCTCTTGTTCTGTCCGGCTCTCTGATTTTAAGTGAGTTACATAAATTATCCTGCCTCACATCTCCTGTCTGTGAAATGGTGTGCCTTCTATTTTATAGTGCCGTTATATGGATCAATGAGTTAACGGAGGTAAAACACTCAGAGTAGTTACGTTCTCAGACTTTATCAGGCATTGGAATCACCTGGGAAGGCTTGTTAAAATACTGATTGCCAGGCCCACCTTTTCCCCCAGATTTTCTGATTCTCACTGCGGGGAGCCTGAGAATTTCCATTTCTAAGGAGCTCTTTGCTCAAGCTGAGGATGTTGTTGGTCCAGGGTACCCTACTCTGAGAACCACTGAGTTAGGTGTTATTGTTACTGATCTCCAGCTCCCTTTCTGGTGGTTCTTCAGTCACCTTAGGTGCTCCGGACTTGCTCTTTCCGCTGACTCAGGCCTCTGTCTCCTCCTCTCCCTCCCCTCTGGCATCAGCTTTGATAGTTGGATTCCCCACGGCTGGTAACTGGAGCTCTGAGCCCAGCTTTCCGCTGAGAGTAGCCCCAGCCTCCACCTGTTCAGGGCCCCTGATTGATGGTTCCTTCAAGAGCAAGTGTTCCTTTTTGGGCAGCCTTCAGAACTGTCTCCAGCTTTCTTATATAAGCAGACACTTTTCCTCGTAACCTCTGGGAGGTTGCAATTGCCACATCACCCTTGGCACTCTGGCTGTCCATTCCAGTCCTCATTCAACCTCTATCACAGGCATTTCCTTGCACTGCTAATACAAATGCTTTTAAATACGGGCCAGTTAAATCTCCTCCCACACACTCCTCTGTAACTTGGCCCTGCTGGCTGGAGCAAGAAGGTCGATGTGAGTGGAGCTGAGAGTGAGGGGGAGGATGGCAGGAGATCAGGTCAGCGAGGTGAGCAGAAGATAAGATTGTACGAGACTTTATATGTTATAGAAAGAGCTGGGGCTTTATCTTAATAGTGGTAGAAAATTTTAAGTCATTTTAAAGAATTGTGAAAAATAGTACATCTGTGTGTGTGCTTATATTCATACATACACATGCACATGTTTACATGCAAATATAGTCAAAAACTTATACAATGAACACACATGTAGCCAAATGTAGATTAAAAAATAGGACATTTCGAGTCTCTAACATTTGTGGATTCCAGACCAAGAGTACAATGGAGGTTCCCTGTCCATAGCTCACGCACCCTTCTCTTGCCATCCCTGTCTATGTCCTGCACCCTTGTGGTGCTGACACCCACATCTGCACATTGGAGCTTGGTCCATGTCCCCCACATCAACTCTTGCCCAGCCCTTGGGTCCTGGAGTGCTCTGAGCATAGGATCGAAGTTGGACTGGGAAGAGTCCCAAACTGGTGCTGAAAGCAGGCTCAGGAACATTTGGGTCGGGAATTCTAGGGCATTGGTACTCGGAGCATGGCCTAGAATGGCAATGTTCAAGACAGACAGCCACTAGTCACGTTTGGCTATTTAAATTTAAATTAATCAAAATGAAATAAAATTCAAAATTCAGTTCCGCATTTACACTGGCCACATTGCAAGTGCTCAGTGGCCACATTTGGCTAGGGGCTGTGATATTGGACAGCGCAGATGTAGAACATCTCTGTCATTACAGGCTGCTGTATTGGACAGTGCTGGTTAGGAAGGAGAAGTGTATGGATTCTGGGAGAAATGAGAAAGTTGACCCCTAGGCTGGAAAAAAGGCAGGCAACAGCAACTTCCTGTGGGAGTGAGCAGGTGTCAGATTTAAAAGACAAAGACTTCAAAGTAGCCATTACAAATATGTTTAAATCACTAAAAGGAACTCATTTTTCAAAAAGTAAAAGAAAGTTATGATCAAATTTAAAAAATCAATAAAAAGTTAGATATAAAATAGAATGAAATAGAAATCTGGAGCTAAAAAGTATAATATAAAATAAATATATTAAAATAGATAATATAAAATATATTTATTTTTATATATTTTTAAAATATATTTTAAATTTTAACATAAATAAATACATAAAAAGTACAATAACTGAAATGAAAAATTTACTAGAGGAGCTCCATTGTAGATTTGAGCTGATACAAGAAAAAATTAGCAAACTTGAAAATAAATAGAGTTTATACAATCCAAAGAATGGAGAGAAAAAATAATGATGAAAAATAAACAGAGCCCTAAAGAAATTTGGGACACTATTAAGTAAAACAACATACATGCAGTTGGGAGTGCCAGAAGGAGAGGAGAGAGAGAAAGGAGAAGAAAAATTATTCTAAGAAATAATGGCTGAAAACTTCCTAAATTTATTGAAAAACAATAACGTACCTATCCAGGAAGCCCAATGAACTCCAAGTAGGATAAACATGAAGAGACACACAAACAGACACATCATAGTAAAAATGCTGAAATCCAAAGACAAGGAAAAAAATTGAAAGCAGAAAGAGAAAATGTCTCCTCACTTACAAGGGAACCCCAGTAAGATTGACAGCTTCCCAGCAGAAACGATGGAAGCCACAAGAGAGTAAGATAACATATTCAAAGTCCTCAATGCAAAAACAAAGTCAAACAAGAATCCTATATCCAGCAAAGCTATCTTTCAAAAATGAAGGCAAAATAGAGACTTCCCAGATGAACAAAAACTGAAAGAATTTGTGCCCCCAGGCCCACCTGACCAAAAATATGAAAGACAGTTCTTCAGGCTGAAAGCAAGTGATGAAAGCAAGTGATCCTCAGTGATAATTTGAATCCGCACTAAAAAACAAAGAGCACTGCCAAAGGTAATTGTGTAATGATAAAAGAGAGTATACAAGCATATTTTCTCCTTTCCTCTAACTGATTTTAAAAATAATTATTGTTAGGTCTAAAAGATATAGAAATGTAATATAATTGCCAATAACAGCACAAAGGAAGTACATTGAAGCAAAGCTGTATTAGGTGAAGGAAATAACTCCAGTTGGTGACTTGCAATGAAGAATAACAAAGGAAGAGAACCAGAAATGGTAAGTAAGAAGGTTAATATAACAAAAACCATAAATGTATACTTACCCTCCTTTTTTCTCTCAACCTCTTTAATAGCCATAAACCCATCAGTTATATTTCCTAGCTAACACCAGTTCTCTGTGGTACCTGTGTCCAAGCTACTAATACACACACCATTATGGTTAATTCTCCTATAGAAATCCCTTGATCCTCTCGTGACAGCTGACTATGGCCTGGCCACTCCAGTTTAAAAGAAATGTTTTAAAACTTTTGTATCTCAAAATGAGGGAGTCTGGATGCCAACCCCTTTCCTCCCAGAAGACCCATGTCCCTTAAGGGAATTTTGCTTTCCTGATTCCGTAGCAATCAGGGACAAACACTTGCTTTCCGTGTGTGTGACTCAAGATTCATTTTAGTGACTTTCTCAGAAGAGAGTTCTGTTCCAAGAAGGCTATTTCCACTGTCCAGAAGCAACTAGCCAGGATTTAAAAATCTTCTTTTTCCAATAAAGTAAAACATTAAAATGACAAAGGTTTTTAGGTACTGAAGGATACGAAATGAAAAGCAAAACATTCCTTTTTCGTTTTTTAATCCTATCTCGGTCTCTCTCATCAGGAAAAAGAATTTAGTGCACAGAACATCATGTAACTGTAAAAATAATACAAATAAAAACATTTATACAATGCTCAATGTGAGCCAGGCACTGTTCTAAGAGCTGGATACATTTTAATGCATTTACTTCTCATGGCAGTTCTACGGGGTGGATATTTATTATTATCTCCATTTCACAGATGAGGAACTGAGGCTAAGAGAAGTGAATCACTTGCTCAAGGTTACCCAGCTAGAAGTGGCAGAGATGGGACTCATATCTAAGCTGGCTGGCTCCATGGTGCTCACCCTTAACCACGATTGTGTCATCTCAGATGGAGGAACCAGAGAAGTGAATGATCTGGGGACTAGGGGCAGAGGGGAAGTGGCTAACTCTACCCCAGCACCTCTTGACACATCTGCCAAGGCACGGAGCAAAGAGGACCAGATCCCGGGTCACTCCCTCCTCCTCACCACTGCCGTCCCCCTCCAGGTCCTCCCTCCCTTCAACCAAAAGGCTGTAAACTGTCAAAGGAGAACATATTATAAAAGCCAGACAGCAGGTGGAGTGACATGATGCTCTCTGAACCTCTCCTCCCTAGGACTCTTCTCTTAGCCAGCGGCACCCTTTGCCCTGAGCTTTGGAAGAGCACCCAATTTTCTTGTCCATCAAGCAGTGTAATAAACCTACTCTTCAAATTAAGGCAGTTCATTACGAAGACTAGGCAGTAATGTGGAAATGGCCTGGAGTATAATACGATTTTTTAAAAGGCAGGAAACAAACTGGTTAATCACAATTTGCCCATTATGTGAAAGACTGTAACTGAGAAGTGTGAGGAAAAAGGGGACAGTCCTTTTGGACAGTGTAACAAAACTCACTCTTCAATAAATACTTTGTCTTAAAAGCAAACAAAAACCTTTACAGAACAACCAGGGATATTGGGAATTTTAAAAAAGCCTTTAGTGTTTCTAAGGGGTATTGGGTGGGGGCGTGTTGGATACTTTTTTAAAATAAACTTTTTATTTTTACAATAGTTTTAGATTTACAGAAAAATTAAGAAGAGAGTGCAATTAAGATCTGTCTGAATGCATGGTAGAATTGGCCCATAAAACCATCCAGTGTCTTTCTTGGAAGTAGATCTTCTTTGGTTATTGGTCTATTCAGATATTCAGATTCTGCACTTTTTCGTATGCTTTTTCGTAGGTATTAATACTTCCATGGAGAATTCCCCCATTTTCATTCAGATTTAAAATTTGGGGTACAAAAAAAAAAAAAAGCCTGTGCCCAGCCGGCTCCTGAAGGGAACCAGCCAGCCCTCGCTCCCGATTGGGCATTAAGGGTAAGGGCGGGTCTTGAGCACTGAGTGACATCTGGAAGCAGAGCGGGGAACTTCGTCAGAACGTGCTCGTGGAAAGCGAGTTGGGGCGGCTGGCTCTTCGCTCTGGTCGACACGTGTTTACCGACCAGCTGTGGACCTGGGAAGCAGCGGTCCCTGCGCACAGGGGAGGATGCTGCTTTGTTCCACTACCAGCATCGTCACCTAGCAACCAGGACACCATCTTTTATGATACGTGCGAGTGGCGCCCCCTGGAGCTCAAAGGTTGGTGGTGACCCTGGAGTTAGACCTCGCAGCAGCCCGGGCAGCGCCCAAGTGTGGGCTGCATTCACTCTCCCAAACTCTCAGGACGGGGCAATACTGTGAAAACCCGATACCGAGGCACGTGTACCCCATTTCCCCTCCCCCAAAACGCTCTGCGAGGGAACCAAGGCAACTTCCATGGCGGCAGTGGTACCATCTGCCTCAGTATCTTGACATTTGCTCTCTGTATTTAGGTGCTCCATTGTTGGGTGCACATATATTGACAATTGTTATATCCTCATGATGCATTGACCCCTTCATCATTATATAATGACCGTCTTTGTCTATATTTAAGATACACACATGATGTTATGGGATACATACAGATAGTAAAAAAAAGTTACTATAATGAAGCAAATTAACATACCCATTATCTCACATAGTTACTTTTTTTATTTTTGTAGCAAGAGCAGCTTAAATCTACTCATTTAGCATTAATCTCATCTACGGTACAATTTTGTTACCTATAGTTCTCACGTAGTACATTAGATCTCTAGATTTGTTCATCCTACATATCTGCTATTTTCCATCCTCTAGCCTACATCTCCTCATTTCTTCCTCCATCCCCCCAACTCCTAGAACCACTGTTTTTTTTTATCTCTGTATATTTAATTTTATTAAAAAGAGTCCTCGTATAAGTGAAATCATACAATATTTTTATTTCTGTGTCTGACTTATTTCACTTAGCATAATGTCCTCTAAGCTCATTCATGTTGTATCAAATGGCAAGATCTTGTTCCTTTTCTTAGGGCTGAATAACTTTGCATTGTATATATGGACTATACTTTCTTTATCCATTCATTCATTGACAGACACTTAGGCTGTTTCCATATCTTGGCTATTGTATATAGTGCTGGAATGAACATGAGCATTCAGAGCTCTCAACGGTGGTGATTTCATTTACTTTGGGTATATACACAGAAAAGGGATTGCTGGGTCATATGGTAGTTCTATTTTTAATTTCTTTGGAAACCTCCATTCTGTTTTCCACAATGGCTGGCTGTGCCAGCCTACATTCCCACCAACAGTGTACAGCAGTTCCCTTTTCTCCACACCTTCACCAACATTTGTTATTTTTGGCTTTTTGATTATAGCCATCCTACTGGGTGTGAGACGGTATCTCATAACCGTTTTCATTTGCATTTCTCTGATGAATAATGTTGTTGAACACATTTCATATACCTGTTGAGCATTTTGTCTTCTTTGGAGATATGTCTGTTCTGGTCCTTTGCCCATTTTAAAATCAGGTTATTTGTTTATCCACTATTGAATTGTATGCATTCTTTATAAATTTTGGACACTAACCTGTTTTCAGATGTATTGTCTGAAAATATTTTTTTTCCAATCTGTAGGCTGTCATTTCATTTTGCGGATTGTTTCCTTTCCTTTTGCAGAAAATTTTTAGTTTGATGTAGTCCCATTACTTATTTTTGCTTTTGTGGCCTGAGCTTTGGATATCATTGCCAAGACCAACATCCAGGAGCTTTTCCCCTGTTTTCTTCTAGGAGTTTTATAGTTCCTGATCTTATATTAGGTCTTTAATCCACTTTGAGTTGACTTTTGTGTATGGTGTAAGATAAGGATCCCATTTAATTCTCTCACGTGTGGGTATCCAATTTTTCCAGCACTCTTTCTGTGTTGAAGAGACCATCCTCTCCCAATTATGTCCCCTTGGTGCCCTTGTCAAAAGTTAGTTGACTGTATATGTGTGGATGTATTTCTAAGCTCTGTATTCTATTCCACTGGTTTATGTGTCTGTGTTTATGCAGGTACTATATTGTTTTGATTACTATAGATCGTATCTGGAAGTGTGATGCCTTCAACTTGGGTTTTCTTTCTCAGAATTGTTTTGGCTATTCAGGGTCTTTTTGTTTCCCCCTACCATCCTTAATTTATTTGTGGCAATGCAACTTAGTACTGTTTTGCAAACATTGGCATAAGTGCTGTGGAGTCCCTATTCAGTTTTAAGCTGAAGTGTAGGGACCACATGGGTTCCCAGGAACTGAAACTGTTTCATGGAGGAGGATCCTTTGATTCAGTTCTAAGCCAAGGGTGTTGCTGTCATGACATAGATTACTGCTGAAAGTAGCGTAGGGATGGCCCTTTGGTGGTGGCTGCAATGGGCTGGGCAGGCTACTCTCTAGGCCCACAGGTTGGTGCCACCTGAGATGGTAGTCGCCAGGTGGGTAGGCCCAACCTCAGGCCCCCAGGAGTGTTTGGATGCCCTGGAAGTGCTTGTGTATCGGTTTCAAATCCCTTCTTTGTTCTGTGATCTAGGGAGACTAGCAAATGCTAAGTTCCTCCACTTACCAGAGACAGGCAATATAGGAGGCAGTCTCTCAGGTGGGAACTGCAAAAGTTGGGGTGCTCACTGCATGCAAAAACTCCTTTCAGGAAGAATCTGTAGACCTGGACTTAACAGAGTAGGCCAGGGGGAAGGCTTAGGAAGCAGCTGATCTCCCACTTAGGCTCTCAGGGGTCAAGGGTTTCTCCTGTTAACTCCAAAGTGCAGGCTCATCAGAAGCCTGACTATCAAGCAGCAACTGGAAGAGCCTCTTGGCAAATCTTTTAGAAGAGAAACTGGGAGCTGTGCATTTTGGCCTCTTCTCCTCACTATTCTTGGTAGGGGGGATGTAGCCCTGACATGCTAGAGCACCTGTTTAAAACCACCTCTTTGTTCTGTGTTCTAGAGAGACTCACATGCCTAGCCCCTTCCATTCTCAAACCTAGGAGGCTTAGTTAGGATGCAGTCCCTCAGGTGGGAGCTGGAGAAGGTAGGGTGCTCCATGTGTGGACAAACTCCTTCCACGAAGAATCCGTAGACCTGAATTGATGGCTGGGCCGAGCTTGGAGAGAAGGCTTGGGAAGTGCTGAGCTCCTGCTCAGGCTCTTGTAGGTCTGTAGTTTGCCCAGTTAACTTCCTGATAGCCTAGTTAGGAACTCACTCGTCGGCAGCAGCAGTTGGAAGAGTATGCTGGCGGACCTCTTCCAGGGAGCAAGTGGGAGCTTTGAGTTTTAGCCCTTCTCCGCCCTGATCCCAAGGGATGAAGCCCCTGGAAGTGAGAGCTTCCATACAACATGCCCCCTTGTTCTGTGGACTGTAACAATTATGTATGCCTAGTCCTTTCCACTCCCAGAATGAGGAAAACGTAGAATTAGGGCACCAATGTGTGGTCCAAACCCTTCTCTCCTCAGGAAGAAGCTGGGTGTTGGGAATTCCTTCTTGATAGTATGGCTCAATGTCCACTGTGGGTTTTTTTTTTGAGACAGAGTCTCACTCTGTTGCCCAGGCTAGAGTGAGTGCCGTGGCGTCAGCCTAGCTCACAGCAACCTCAGACTCCTGAGCTCAAGCGATCCTCCTGCCTCAGCCTCCCGAGTAGCTGGGACTACAGGCATGCACCACCATGCCCGGCTAATTTTTTTTATATATATAGTTTTAGCTGTCCATATAATTTCTATTTTTTAGTAGAGATGGGGTCTCGCTCTTGCTCAGGCTGGTCACGAACTCCTGAGCTCAAACGATCCGCCCACCTCGGCCTCCCAGAGTGCTAGGATTACAGGCGTGAGCCACCGCGCCCGGCCGTTTTTTTTAATTATTATTTTGTTGTGTTTTCATTTTGAGACAGAGTCTGACTCTGTCCCCCTGGGTAGACTGCAGGGGAATCATTATAGCTCACTGCAACCTTCAACCCCTGGGCTCAAGCGGTCCTCCTGCCTCAGCCTCCCGAGTGGCTGGGAATGCAGGCACATGCCACCACAACCGGCTAATTTTTCTATTTTTAATAGAGACTGAGTGGCTGGGCGCCGGGGCTCACGCCTTTAATCCTAGCACTCTGGGAGGCCGAGAGACAGGTGGATCATTTCAGCTCAGGAGTTCGAGACCAGCCTCAGCAAGAACAAGACCCCATCTCTACTAAAAATAGAAAGAAATTATATAGAAAATTAAAAATATATATAGAAAAGATTAGCCAGGCATGGTGGCACATGCCTGTAGTCCCAGCTACTCGGGAGGCTGAGGCAGAAGGATCGCTTGAGCCCAGGAGTTGGAGGTTGCTGTGAGCTAGGCTGATGCCACAGCACTTTAGCCCGGGAAAGAGAGTGAGACTCTATCTCAAAAAAAAAACAAAAAAAAAAAAAAAAGAAAAAATAGAGACGGGGGTCTCGCTCTTGCTCAGGCTGGTCTCAAACTCCTGAGCTCAAGCAATCCTCCTGCCTCAATCTCCCAGAGTACCAGGCTTACAGGCGTGAGCCACCGCGCCTGGCCTCAGGCTGGGATTTGTTACTGAGGGCCTCGGCTTTTCCTACCTGTCTGGTGTGGATTTGTTCTTAATTGCCTGTTTCTTAGGAGTCTCTCACCTCATTTCTGATTTTCTCTCTCAGAGAACTGAGTCATGTGTAGATATTCATTCCGTGCATCTGTCGGTGAAGGGAGAGTCAGGAACCTCCTATTTTACCATAATGCTGACAATACTCCCCTGATGACTATCTTTAATACTGAAATTTGGGGTTGGCCCAGTGGCTCACTCTGAAAGGCCGAGGCGGGAGGATTGCTTGAGGTCAGGAGTTCGAGACCACCTTAGAAAGAGCGAGACCCTGTCTCTACTAATAAATAGAAAAACTTAGCCGGGCGTGATGGTGTTCTCCTGTAGTCCCTGCTACTCGGGAGGCTGAGGCAGGAGGATCCCTTGAGCCCAGGAGTCTGAGGTTGCTGTGAGCTACAATGACACCATTCTAGCTGGGGTGACAGAGTGAGACACAGTCTCGAAAAAAAATTACTGAAATTTGGGTGAGGAGGCACTCAAATGGAATACAGAAAATAGAGGCAAATCATCAAAGGAAAGGAGATTTTATTTTTTTCTTACAGAAAAAGATAAATCCCTAGGCTCTGATCTGTTTTGACTTGATTCTCTCAGGTAGCCAGGATGTGGGTCACGGATCTTTCTCATGAGCCGCAGGGGTGGATTTACCCTGCAGATCCGTGCCGGCCGTACCTCCCTGACCAAGGACCGCTGGGAAGAGGTACTGATCCCAGGTGCTGGGATCCTCCTCACCAGGTAGTGCATATAGGTCTACTAGCTCTTCTATGTCATAGGGAAGGGAGGCCCAAGGAGGGTCAGAATCCCCCAGATCGATCTGTTCAATGTCCCAAAGCTGAGAATCCCGTGATGAGTTGCACACGGAAGCACCAGCCCCTCCAGCTGTCTCGACACCATAAGGCTCCTGTGGGTTCTGGTTAAATGCATCAGAAACTGCAGGACTCGGAGGAGGGTTTGCTGCCCTTGTGGGGAAGGCGGTCTCCTCCTCCTTCTCTGCAACAGTCTGCTTTGATGCTCCAGCTGATGCCCTAGGCTGCGTTTGCTGCTGCCGCTGCAGCTTCCTCTGTTTGGCACACTGGTTCTTGAACCACGTCTGCGGAGAGAGGAAGAGGATGGTTAAAATAGTGAATGGAGTCCAAAGGGGAATGTTGCTGTTCCTCAGAAATTGGGTTTTTTGGTATGAAAAGCTAGTCTCATCTGTTTCTACTTCTCTGAACAAGGTCAGTCCTTCCTATCCCCTGCTGTCCTGGGGAGCAGAGGGCAAAGTGGGTGTGGGACTGAGGTAGCAATGGGTGGGATGTGACAGACAGCTGAAACCCTGGATCATGATGTGTGGAGTAAGGGGGGGGGTCTGTATGAACGGGGGCTCTGGGTGTTCAGAGAAAGAGTTCTAAGGTCTGAGAGGATGGGGTGGGAGTGTCGCCTGGGATGCCCTGGGGTGCATCCAGGACTTCTGCCCTGTTTACTCTGTGGGAACTTACTCGCCAGGCATCCGCAGGAGGATGAAGGTCCTGACTAAGCCGTCCCTAGAAATACACAGGAACAGACTCCAATGGGAGTAGCTGGGATCTGGCCTCAGAGAGTCCCCTGTCACACTGTGGGTCTGGAGCTGGAAAGGCATGGGTGCAGATTCCAGCTCTTGTGTTTATAAACCTCGGAAGACAATTCCTCTATGTGAGCCTCACTGTGCCTCCATAAGGTGGGTGGTCATGAGAATAAACATAGAAGAGCTTAACGTCTGTCCCGCACATCGCAATAAATAGCAAGTGTGAGAATGATGATTAAAAAGTAAGTGTGCTACTTACAGACACACCTGGGGACAGACCTGTATGACTGATTCCTCAAGGTGGAGCCTTGAAGCCAGGGCCAGTACGGCGTCCCAGCCTGGGTGCGTGGTCTTTGCGAACTGTGCTTCCAACACTCTGAGTTGTTCCGGAGTAAAGTGCGTGCGCGGCCGACGACTATAACGCTGAGGCTTTGCTGCAGAGACAACAGACCAAAGGCTTTCATCAAACACAAACCCATAGAAAATCCAAAGGCAAACTTCCTTCCTGACCTTGACCTGGGAATCAGGGGTTTAGGCTGAAAATTTGACTCATGGAATCCACTCCTCACCGTCTTCCTAGGATTGTTCTGTTCTCCCGGAAAATCATCTACCAACTTCCACGGAGTAAAGTATGTTTTTACTTCTTGTGGCCTCGCTCTACAGCTCCCTGTCTCAGTCCATTTGTGTTTCTATAAAAGACGACCTGAGTCTGGGTAATGTGGAAAGAAAGGAGGTTCTTGGGCTCCCAGTTCTGCAGGCTGTGCAAGAAGCAGAGCACCGGCATCTGCTTCCCGTGAGGACGCCAGGAAGTTCCAATGATGGTGGCAGGTGAAGGGGGAGCAGGTGTGTCCCATGCTGGGAGAGGGAGCAAGAGAGAGGGGAGAGGAAGGTGCCGGACTCTGGCAAACAAGCAGCTCTCAAGTAATATCACAGAGCGAGACCTCGCTCACTGGCTTGGGGAGGGCACCCCATTTATGAGGGATCCTTCCTCATGCCCCAGACACCTGCCACTAGAGCCACCTCCGACCCTGGGGATCAAATTTCAACATGAGATTTGGAGAGGACAGATAATTCCAAGCACAGAAGCACCCAAATGTGTCCTTTGACGTGAGAAGAGGTAAGGAGGGTTTCAGATACTCATGCACTCAGCAAACTCACCCCCCATGTACCTTTCAAAAAGCCCTGTGAGAATGTAGTTCAACTTGACAAAATAAAAAAGGGGGAGGACTTGTGTGGCAGGAAAGAAGGTCCACACAAGAGAGCAGCACAGGGAAGTCCCGGGTGGTGTCGGCACAGCAGCCCAGACGGCAAACTCGGCAGATCCAGGGGGGCAGGGGCAGTGCACTGGAGAAACAAAGTTTATGGGAAAAGAGTTTCCCTAGAAACATCATCATCTTCGATTTGTTGTCTGTTTATTGGACTGGCCTCCTGCACTGAGCCCCAACAGACCCCATCAAATCAGAATGGAGTCCTTTGTACCAAGTGCCGGGTAACCAAACCGAGCTTTTGAAATGCACCAGGTTTCTCAGAAAACTGGAGATTCCAGTGGACCTGCAGCAGCAAAATAAGGAAGTCCCTCTGTTTTAACCCTTTAGGGAAAGTCCATGTCAAATGACCAATCCACTTTTTGTCTCCTGTTTCTGATTTCTTCAGGCCTTTTCTGCCTGTAAAGTCAACCCCTTTGGGTAGCTCATCAAACAGTCACTCTGTTTCATACAATGAGGTGTCCCCCATTCTAGAATTCCAAATAAGAGCCCCATAGCCAGCCTGAGCAAGAGGGAGACCCTGTCTCTACTAAAAATAGAAAGAAATGATCTGAACAGCTAAAAATATAGAGAGAAAAAATTAGCGGGGCATGGTGGCGCATGCCTGTTGTCCCAGCTACTCGGGAGGCTGAGGCAGGAGGATCGCTTGAGGCCAGGAGTTTGAGGCTGCTGTGAGCTATGCTGACGCCACGGCACTCTACCCTGGGCAACAGAGTGAGACTCTGTCTCAAAAGAAAAAAGAAAAAAAACAAAAGAGCCAATTAGATCCTTCAACTAAGTTTGTTGTAATTTTGCCTTTTGGTAGAGACAATTAGGATAACAGGTTCAACTGAATACCTGATAGATTTGGGTATTAGGAGAAAATTCTGAAAATATTCTGGGCAGAAGTGATGGATTACGGACTTGAAAATCAAGATGAGTCTTAAGCATATGAGAAAAGGAAATTATTCACACCTCAGATTAGGAAGTTTCTGTTAGAGGAATCATTCTGGTGTTGACAGATTCATCTGTGAACCATATTTACATATGTAGATTAAAATAAATTGGAACTTATTTATTCAAATTTTTCATTTACCTGCCAGGCATGGTGGCTCACGCCTGTAAGCCTAGCACTCTGGGAAGCCAAGGCAGGAGGATTGCCTGAGGCCAGGAGTTCCAGACCACCATGAGCAAGAGGGAGGCCCCATCTATACAAAAATAGAAAAATAAGCTGGGCGTGTTGGCACATGACTGTAGTCCCACCTTCTTGGGAGGCTGAGGCAGTAGAATCATCTGAGGCCAAGAGTTTGAGGTTTCAGTGAGCTTCAGTGATGCTACTGCACTCTAGCCCTGGCAGCAGAGCGAGACTCTGTCTCAAAAAAAAAAAAAAAAACATTGGTTTTAATGTCGCTGTGTTGGTAAATTGTAAGGGGGAGAAATTGAGCATGAATGTGGTTTTGAGTCTAAAATCATCATCTACCAAGCTGAGAAGTCAATATATAAAATTAATTCACACTTTCATAAAGTTAGTATTAAGCACTACGGAAAATGGATAAGAGGTACAAGCTTTGATAAGTGGGCTTGTTGCTGCACAATTTTTCTATTAAAATAAAATCATTTAATGCCGAGTGAGATGGCTCCCGCCTGTAATCCTAGCACTCTGGGAGGCCGAGGAGGGTGGATCGTTTCAGCTCAATAGTTGGAGACCAGCCTGACCAAGGGGGAGACCCCGTCTCTACTAAAAATAGAAAGAAATGATATGGACAACTAAAAGCATATATACAAAAACTTAACCGGGGTTGGTGGCGCATGCCTGTAGTCCCAGCTACTCGGGAGGCTGAGGCAGGAGGATCGCTTGAGCCCAGGAGTTTGAGGTTGCTGTGAGCGAGGCTGACGCCACGGCTCTGTAGCCCCAGCAACAGAGTGAGACTCTGTCTCAAGAATGAAAAAAATCATTTAAAAAACTTTTTTTAAGAATAAATAAAATTATGTTTATATCCCCAGAGAAGAAATCAACTTCTAAACTAGGTTTTACAAATACTATTTTAAAAGGAGAATACTGATAAATATCACATCAACCTTTAAAATATGTGCACAATAGAACTCATAAGCAAATTGAAAAACACAAGCCACAGACTGGGAGAATATATTGGCAACCAAAACAAGAGATAAATGTTTAGTGTCTAGAAGACAACAAAAATATTCTACTAAGCGTCAGGGTGGAAAAGAAAAGGGAAACGATAGAAATAGGAAATTGGTTTAAGAGAAAAACAGAATGCAATTTAAAATAGAGTGGAGAGGCTTAATCACACTGATTAATGAAGAAACAGAAATTTGTTAAAAGACCAAGTACTACTTTATAGCAACCAATGGTTGACATTTAGACAGTATTACAGCACCAGGCATTAAAAGGATGTGGAGCCAGGTGCGCTGGCCTGCACCTGTCGTCCCAGCTACTCAGGAGGCTGAGGCGGGAGGATTGCTTTAGCCCAGGGGTTCAAGACCAGCCTGGGCAACACAGAGAGACCCTATCTCTAAATTTAAAAAAAGAAAAGGATGTGGAACTCCATCACAAATTGATTTTCAGATGCTCCGTGTGGTATAACCCAGTGGTTCCCAAACTGCATACGTGGTGTTGGCAAAGTCTAGAAGCTATTAATACCAAAGCCCCCCATCTCTCACCTGAATTTGCCCACAACCTAAACCCCTGGACCCCGGGCCTCCTGCCTTTGCCCAGCTTACCCTGCTGGAGAGTAGCCATGATGTGCCTCAGCCGTGTAGCTCTCCGGACTTCACTCTATGTGTCTGCTGGGTGTGAAGGCCCAATTTAAGCACAATTTTGATACAATCGAGCCCCCCCTATCCCACCCTAAATTCACACCCTCCACTAATCCAATATGACTGTTGAGAACCTATTCTATGCCTTGTGTGCGTAAGGCACTGGGATTCCAACTGGGATTCAAAACTGATTCCTGACCTCACATAGTGGAGTCAAGAAAATAAAAGTCAAGGAACCAGAAAATGGGTTAAATGTTCAAAGATTTGAGGCTGACGCCTGTATTCCTAGCACTCTGGGAGGCCGAGCGGGGTGGATCGTTTGAGCTCCAGAGTTAGAGACCAGCCTTAGCAAGAGAGACACCCTCTACTAAAAATAGAAAAAAATTATATGGACAACTAAAAGAATATATAGAGAAACTTAACCAGGCTTGGTGGCGCATGCCTGTAGTCCCAGCTACTCGGGAGGCTGAGGCAGGAGGATCGCTTGAGCCCAGGAGTTTGAGGTTGCTGTGAGCTAGGCTGATGCCACGGCTCTGTAGCCCCAGCAACAGAGTGAGACTCTGTCTCAAAGAAAAAAATCATTTAAAAAACTTTTTTCAAGGATAAATAAAATTATGTTTATATCCCCAGACAAGAAATCAACTTCTAAACTAGGTTTTACAAATACTATTTTAAAAGGAGAATAGTGATAAATATCACATCAACCTTTAAAATATGTGCACAACAGAACTCACAAGGAAATTGAAAAACACAAGCCACAGACTGGGAGAATATATTGGCGACAAATACAAGAGGTAAATTTTTAGTGTCTAGAAGACAACAAAAATATTCTACTAAGCGTCAGGGTGGAAAAGAAAAGGGAAACAATAGGAATACGAAATTGGTTTAAGAGAAAAACACAATGCAATTTAAAATACAGTGAAGAGCCTTAATCATACTGATTAATGAAGAAATGGAAATTTGGTAAAAGACCAACTACTACTTTATAGCGATCAACCGTTGACACTTAGAAAGTATTACAGCACCAGGCATTGAAAGGATGTGGAGCCAGGTGCGCTGGCCTGCACCTGTCGTCCCAGCTACTCAGGAGGCTGAGGCGGGAGGATTGCTTGAGCCCAGGAGTTCAAGACCAGCCTGGGCAACACAGAGAGACCCTATCTCTAAATTTAAAAAAAGAAAAAGATGTGGGACTCCATCACAAATTGTTTTTCCCATGGTCCATGTGGTAAAACCAGTGGTTCCCAAACTGCATACGTGGTGTTGGCAACGTCCAGAAGCTATTAATACCAAAGCCCCCCATCTCTCACCTGAATTTGCCCACAACCCAAACCCCTCGACCCCGGGCCTCCTGCCTTTGCCCAGCTTACCCTGCTGGAGAGTAGCCATGATGTGCCTCAGCCGTGTCTCTCTCTGGAGCTCACTCTATGTGTCCGCTGGGTGTGAAGGCCGAATTTAAGCACAATTTTGATACAATCAAGCCCCACCCTATCCCACCCTAAATTCACACCCTCTGCTAATCCAATATGACTTTTGAGAACCTATTCTATGCCTGGCGTGAGTAGGGCACTGGGATTCAAACTGGGATTCAAAACTGATTCCTGACCTCACATAGTGGAGGCAAAAATATAAAGGTCAAGGAACCAGAAAATGGGTTAAATCCTCAAAGATTTCACTTGGGACAAATGGGTAAATAGGGTATTGAGGGGCAGACTAGGTTCTGGGCCCGGGGTGGTGACTCATGCCTGTAATCCTAGCGGTTTGGGGGGCTGAGCTGGATCACTAGGGGCCAGGAGTTCAAGAACAGCCTGTGCAACACAGCAAATCCCGATCTGTGCAAAAAATGGAAATTAAAAAAATAGCCGGGGACTCCTGAGCTGACGGGATCCCTTGGTCCCAGGAATTTGTGGCTGCAGTGAGCTATGGTTGCGTCACCGCATTGTAACCTGGGTGACAGAGTGAGACCCTATATCAAAATGAAGTAATTAATTGTTTTATTTAATTTAATAAAGAATAAGTAGGTGAGAATACTCCAGGTTGGAAGGTAAGCAGGTACTCCGTGCTAGGGCAGCTTGTAGTGAAACCTGGAGTGCAGCCGGCACGCTGCAAGGAGCGTGGGGAGATGCCCGGTTCAGCCCTTCAACCACCCAGCGGTGCCTTGCCCAGTCCAGAGAGCGACAGATGACAGGAGAGACCTTGGCAGAGCCTGAATCATAGGGGACCTTGTAGCTTCGGTTGAGTTTGCATTTAGGGCGGTCGAGAGCCCATCAACAGTTTGAACAAGGGAACTCTCCATATGAATTGCATTTTGAAACAATCATGCTTCTCTCTTGCCTCTGAACATCCCTTTCTCTGTTCCTCTGCTACCCATTTTGTCCGCCTTCCAGGTGCCATATTTACCCAGTTAGTCGCTCTTCTTCCTGATGTTCTGTGTGACAGTTCTTATCTGTGAGGCTGGTGTAATTTGGAGGATCGAGCCCTTTTCCGTGAGGTCCTATGTGGACCTAGGTTCTCTGAAGTTATCCAGAGAAACGACTCTGCCTTTGACCCGTGTTTTCCTTCCCTCTCCATCCTCTCCCTCATCCTGCATCCCACCGACCACCAGCCTGGTTTGAGAAGGCTTGGACGAGCAGAAGAACTCCGGCTCTGGAAACATTGCAGGTAGCTCTAGGCAAAACGATGGAAAGAATCATCTGTGACTTTCAGAGGAAGAAAATTCTGGAAAATGTCTAAAGGTGTCAAGATTGGAAACGACCTTTTCAAATACTTATTTGAAAGGATAAAATGTGCCTCAGATTTTCTTAATAAATTTTAGAATCAGTCCCTGGAATCTCCCTATGGCACTAGCGAAGGTGAAAAGAGGGTGATATTTTCCAAGGGTGTGAGCCCCAAATTAGCAGGGGAGTTTGCAGGAGTGCAAGTTAAAACACCCCTGGCCCTTTTCATTGATTCCCTTAGCAATTCTTTTGGTGCCTGCTCTGCTCAGTTTTGTTTTGGTGAATAGGAAATCAGGATTTATAAAAATAGGACTCATCCCTGTCCTCCCAAATGCCGGCATTCTAGGGAGCAGAGGAGAACATTAAAAAAGCAAACAAGCCAATAAATAGTGTCTGATTATGATGCTACTGGAATCATGAAGGCCACCAACAGCACTGCGTTAGAGGGAGCACATTAGGTTGGAAAGCCGGGGAAGACATTTCTGAGGAAGTGTCATTTTCACTGAAGCACAAGGAAGAGCGTTCTAAGCAAAGGGAACATCCAATGCAAAGGCCCAGAGACACAGAAAACCTTTTAATCGACTGACTGCCACACTGGAAAATATTTTTTTCCTTGGGCCCATGGTGTTTAACTAGGAAAATACAATAAAAACTTTGAAAACAAAATGATCCTCTCTAATTTAAAAAATAATTTGTTATTTTTCCTTGTTTTGTAGTGTTTTTCTTTTCTTATTTTAAGCTTCACATACATACAGAAAATTTCGCACATGATTAGTGTATGGATCCATTATTTTTCACCCCTGTGTCGTAAGATCTAGAAACAGAACGTTTCCGGCATCCCAGAAGTCTCTGCTCATGCCATGGTAACTACGGACTTAGGACATCACACATCACTTATGCCTGCTTTCCAACTTCATGTAAAGCTCTTTCTTATTTTGAGTTGGCACGTAACAATTGTACATATTTATGGGATACAGAATGATATTTTGATACGAGTATACAATGTGTAATGATCAAGTCACAGTAATTAGCATATCTGTAGCCTCAAACATTTATTTCTGTGTTGTGAATATTCAAAACCCTCTCTTCTAGCTTCTTGAAAATATTCAATCAATTACAGTTAACCATATTCACCCTACGGTGCTGCAGAACACCAGAAATCATTCATTCCTCCTGTCTATCTTTAATCTTGTATTCGTTAACCAACCTCTACCCATTCTTGCCTCCCTCGTGCTCTTCCCAGCCTCCAGCACCCACAATTACCCTCTCTACTTCCATGAGCTCAATTGTTTTGAATGAGAACTCGCATTAGCTAATCTTTCTGTGCCTGACTTACCGTGATTAACATTGTGTCCTGCAGACTTATCCATGTTGCCACAAATGACAGGATTTCATTCTTTTATGGCTAAATAATATTCTATCGTGTATATGTACCACGCTTACTTCATTCATTCACCTGTTGATGGACATAGCTTAGCTATTGTGAATCGCGCTGTGATAAGTTCGGGGGTGCAGGGATCTCACTGATATACTGATTTTTTTTCCTTTCAATCAATATTCAGTTGTGGGATTGCTGGATCATAGGGTAGTTCATTTTCAGCTTTCTGAGAAATGGCCACACTGTTTTCCATGATGGCTGAACTAATTCAGATTCCCACCAACAGTGTATAAGAATTCCCTTCCAACCTCCTGACCACCAGAGGGTAATTTTTGTCTGTTGAGTAGTAGCCATTCTAAGTGGGGTAAGATGATATCTCATTGTGGTTTTGATTTGCATTTCCTTGCTGATTAGTGATGCTCAGCATTTTTTGGGAAATGTCTATTCAGATCATTTGCCCACTTTTCTTTTTTTTGAGACACAGTCTCACTCTATTGTCCTGGCTAGAGTGTTGAGGTATCAGCATAGCTCACAACAACCTAAAACTCCTGGACTTAAGCAATCTTTCTGCCTCAGGCTCCCGAGTAGCTGGAACTACAGCCGTGCGCCACCATGGCTGGCTAAGTTTTTCTATATAATTTTAGTTGTCCAGATAATTTCTTTCTATTTCTTAGTAGAGACGGGGTCTCCCTCTTGCTCAGGCTGGTCTCGAACTCCTGAGCTCAAGCAATCCTCCTGCCTAAATCTCCCAGAGTACCAGGCTTACAGGCGTGAGCCACCTCATCTGGCCTCAGGCTGGGATGTGTTACTGAGTGCCTCGGCTTTTCCTACCTGTCTGGTGTGGATTTGTTCTTAATTGCCTGTTTCTTAGGAGTCTCTCACCTCATTTCTGATTTTCTCTCTCAGAGAACTGAGTCATGTGTAGATATTTATTCCGTGCATCTGTTGGTCAAGGAAGAGTCAGGAACCTCCTGTTTTACCATAATGCTGACAATACTTCCCTGATGACTATCTTTAATACTGAAATTTGGGGCTGGCCCAGTGGCTCACTCTGAGAGGCCAAAGCGGGAGGATTGCTTGAGGTCAAGAGTTCGAAACCACATTAGAAACAGCGAGACCCTGTCTCTACTAATAAATAGAAAAACTTAGCCAGGCGTGATGGTGTTCTCCTGTAGTCCCTGCTACTCGGGAGGCTGAGGCAGGAGGATCACTTCAGCCCAGGAGTCTGAGGTTGCTGTAGGCTACAATACACCATTCTAGCTGGGGTGACAGAGTGAGACACTGTCTCAAAAAAAAAGATTACTGAAATTTGGGTGAGGAGGCAATCAAATGGAATACAGAAAATGCAGGCAATCATGAAAGAAAAGGAGATTTTATTTTTTTCTTACAGAAAAAGATAAATCCCTAGGCTCTGATCTGTTTAGACTTGATTCTCTCAGGTAGCCAGGATTTGGGTCACGGATCTTTCTCAGGAGCCGCGGGGGTGGATTTACCCTGCAGATCCGTGCCGGCCGTACCTCCCTGACCAAGGAGCGCTGGGAAGAGGTACTGATCCCAGGTGCTGGGATCCTCCGCACCAGGTAGTGCATATAGGTCTACTAGCTCTTCTATGTCATAGGGAAGGGAGGGCCAAGGAGGATCAGAATCCCCCAGATCGATCTGTTCAATGTCCCAAAGCTGAGAATCCCGTGATGAATTGCACACGGAAGCACCAGCCCCTCCAGCTGTCGCGACACCATAAGGCTCCTGTGGGTTCTGGTTAAATGCATCAGAAATTGCAGGACTCGTTGGAGGAGGGTTTGCTGCCCTTGTGGGGAAGGCGGTCTCCTCCTCCTTCTCTGCAACAGTCTGCTCTGATGCTCCAGCTGATGCACTTGGCTGCGTTTGCTGCTGCCGCTGCAGCTTCCTCTGTTTGGCACACTGGTTCTTGAACCACGTCTGCGGAGAGAGGAAGAGGATGGTTAAAATAGTGAATGGAGTCCAAAGGGGAATGTTGCTGTTCCTCAGAAATTGGGTTTTTTGGTATGAAAAGCTAGTCTCATCTGTTTCTACTTCTCTGAACAAGGTCAGTCCTTCCTATCCCCTGCTGTCCTGGGGAGCAGAGGGCAAAGTGGGTGTGGGACTGAGGTAGCAATGGGTGGGATGTGACAGACAGCTGAAACCCTGGATCATGATGTATGGAGTAGGGGGGGTCTGTATGAACGGGGGCTCTGGGTGTTCAGAGAAAGAGTTCTAAGGTCTGAGAGGATGGGGTGGGAGTGTCGCTTGGGATGCCCTGGGGTGCATCCAGGAGTTCTGCCCTGTTTACTCTGTGGGAACTTACTGGCCAGGCATCCGGAGGAGGATGAAGGTCCTGACTAAGCCGTCCCTAGAAATGCACAGGAACAGACTCCAATGGGAGTAGCTGGGATCTGGCCTCAGAGAGTCCCCTGTCACACTGTGGGTCTGGAGCTGGAAAGGCATGGAGGCAGATCCCAGCTCTTGTGTTTATAAACCTCGGAAGACAATTCCTCTATGTGAGCCTCACTGTGCCTCCATAAGGTGGGTGGTCATGAGAATAAACATAGAAGAGCTTAACGTCTGTCCCGCACATCGCAATAAACAGGGAGTGTGAGAATGATGATTGAAAGGGTAAGTGTGCTACTTACAGACACACCTGGGGACAGACCTGTATGACTGATTCCTCAAGGTGGAGCCTTGAAGCCAGGGCCTGTACGGCGTCCCAGCCTGGGTGCGTGGTCTTTGCGAACTGTGCTTCCAACACTCTGAGTTGTTCCGGAGTAAAGTGCGTGCGCGGCCGACGACTATAACGCTGAGGCTTTGCTGCAGAGAGAACAGACCAAGGGCTTTCATCAAACACAAACCCACAGAAAATCCACAGGCAAACTTCCTTCCTGACCTTGACCTGGGAATCCGGGGTTTAGGCTAAAAATTTGACTCATGGAATCCACTCCTCACCGTCTTCCTAGGATTGTTCTGTTCTCCCGCAAAATCATCTACCAACTTCCACGGAGTAATGTATGTTTTTACTTCTTGTGGCCTCGCTCTACAGCTCCCTGTCTCAGTCCATTTGTGTTTCTATAAAAGACGACCTGAGTCTGGGTAATGTGGAAAGAAAGGAGGTTCTTGGGCTCACAGCTCTGCAGGCTGTGCAAGAAGCAGAGCACCGGCATCTGCTTCCCGTGAGGACGCCAGGAAGTTCCAATGATGGTGGCAGGTGAAGGGGGAGCAGGTGTGTCCCATGCTGGGAGAGGGAGCAAGAGAGAGGGGAGAGGAAGGTGCCAGGCTCTGGCAAACAACCAGCTCTGAAGCGAACTCACAGAGCGAGACCTCGCTCACAGGCTTGGGGAGGGCACCCCATTCTTGAGGGATCCTTCCTCATGACCCAGACTCCTGCCACTAGAGCCACCTCTGACCCTGGGGATCAAATTTCAACATGAGATTTGGAGAGGACAGATAATTCTAAGCTCAGAAGCACCCAAATGTGTCCTTTGACGTGAGAAGAGGTAAGGACGGTTTCAGATACTCACGCACTCAGCAAACTCACCCCCCATGTACCTTTCAAAAAGCCCTGTGAGAATGTAGTTCAACTTGACAAAATAAAAAAGGGGGAGGACTTGTGTGGCAGGAAAGAAGGTCCGCACAAGAGAGCAGCACAGGGAAGTCCCGGGTGGGTGTCGGCACAGCAGCCCAGACGGCAAACTCGGCAGATCCAGGGGGGCAGAGGCAGTGCACTGGAGAAACAAAGTTTATGGGAAAAGAGTTTCCCTAGAAACATCATCATCCTCGATTTGTTGTCTGTTTATTGGACTGGCCTCCTGCACTGAGCCCCAACAGGCCCCATCAAATCAGAATGGAGTCCTTTGTACCAAGTGCCGGGTAACCAAACCGAGCTTTTGAAATGCACCAGGTTTCTCAGAAAACTGGAGATTCCAGTGGACCTGCAGCAGCAAAATAAGGAAGTCCCTCTGTTTTAACCCTTTAGGGAAAGTCCATGTCAAATGACCAATCCACTTTGTGTCTCCTGTTTCTGATTTCTTCAGGCCTTTTCTGCCTGTAAAGTCAACCCCTTTGGGTAGCTCATCAAACATTCACTCTGTTTTATACAATGAGGGGCCCCCATTCTAGAATTGCAAATAAGAGCCCCATAGCCAGCCTGAGCAAGAGGGAGACCCTGTCTCTACTAAAAATAGAAAGAAATGATCTGAACAGCTAAAAATATAGAGAGAAAAAATTAGCCGGGCATGGTGGCGCATGCCTGTTGTCCCAGCTACTCGGGAGGCTGAGGCAGGAGGATCTCTTGAGGCCAGGAGTTTGAGGCTGCTGTGAGCTATGCTGACGCCACGGCACTCTACCCTGGGCAACAGAGTGAGACTCTGTCTCAAAAGAAAAAAGAAAAAAAACAAAAGAGCCAATTAGATCCTTAAACTAAGTTTGTTGTAATTTTGCCTTTTGGTAGAGACAATTAGGATAACAGGTTCAACTGAATACCTGATAGATTTGGGTATTTAGGAGAAAATTCTGAATATATTCTGGGCAGAAATGATCAATCACGGACTTGAAAATCAAGATGAGTCTTAAGCATATGAGAAAAGGAAATTATTCACACCTCAGATTAGGAAGTTTGTGTTAGAGGAATCATTCTGGTGTTGACAGATTCATCTGTGAACCATATTTACATATCTAGATTAAAATAAATTGGTACTTATTTATTCAAATTTTTCATTTACCTGCCAGGCATGGTGGCTCACGCCTGTAAGCCTAGCACTCTGGGAAGCCAAGGCAGGAGGATTGCCTGAGGCCAGGAGTTCCAGACCACACTGAGCCAGAGGGACGCCCCATCTATACAAAAATAGAAAAATAAGCTGGGCGTGTTGGCACATGACTGTAGTCCCACCTTCTTGGGAGGCTGAGGCAGTAGAATCACCTGAGGCCAGAAGTTTGAGGATTCAGTGAGCTTCAGTGATGCTACTGCACTCTAGCCCTGGCAGCAGAGTGAGACTCTGTCTCAAAAAAAAAAAACATTTGTTTTAATGTCGCTGTGTTGGTAAATTGTAAGGGGGAGAAATTGAGCATGAATGTGGTTTTGAGTCTAAAATCATCATTTACCAAGCTGAGAAGTCAATATATAAAATTAATTAATACTTTCATAAAGTTAGTATTAAGCACTACGGAAAATGGATAAGAGGTACAAGCTTTGATAAGTGGGCTTGTTGCTGCACAATTTTTCTATTAAAATAAAATCATTTAATGCCGAGTGAGATGGCTCCCGCCTGTCATCCTAGCACTCTGGGAGGCCGAGGAGGGTGGATCGTTTGAGCTCAAGAGTAGGAGACCAGCCTGACCAAGGGGGAAACCCCGTCTCTACTAAAAATAGAAAGAAATGATATGGACAACTAAAAGCATATATAGAAAAATTTAACCGGGCTTGGTGGCGCATGCCTGTAGTCCCAGCTACTCGGGAGGCTGAGGCAGGAGGATCGCTTGAGCCCAGGAGTTTGAGGTTGCTGTGAGCAAGGCTGACGCCACGGCTCTGTAGCCCCAGCAACAGAGTGAGACTCTGTCTCAAGAATGAAAAAAATCATTTAAAAAACTTTTTTTAAGAATAAATAAAATTATGTTTGTATCCCCAGAGAAGAAATCAACTTCTAAACTAGGTTTTACAAATACTAGTTTAAAAGGAGAATACTGATAAATATCACATCAACCTTTAAAATATGTGCACAATAAAACTCATAAGCAAATTGAAAAACACAAGCCACAGACTGGGAGAATATATTGGCAACAGATACAAGAGATAAATGTTTAGTGTCTAGAAGACAACAAAAATATTCTACTAAGCGTCCGGGTGGAAAAGAAAAGGGAAACGATAGAAATAGGAAATTGGTTTAAGAGAAAAACAGAATGCAATTTAACATAGAGTGAAGAGGCTTAATCACACTGATTAATGAAGAAATGGAAATATGGTAAAAGACCAAGTACTACTTTATAGCGACCAACCGTTGACATTTAGAAAGTATTACAGTACCAGGCATTAAAAGGATATGGACCCAGGTACGCTGGCCTGCACCTGTCGTCCCAGCTACTCAGGAGGCTGAGGCGGGAGGATTGCTTGAGCCCAGGGGTTCAAGACCAGCCTGGGCAACACAGAGAGACCCTATCTCTAAATTTAAAAAAAGAAAAGGATGTGGAACTCCATCACAAATTGATTTTCAGATTCTCCGTGTGGTATAACCCAGTGGTTCCCAAACTGCATACCTGGTGTTGGCAAAGTCTAGAAGCTATTAATACCAAAGCCCCCCATCTCTCACCTGAATTTGCCCACAACCCAAACCCCTGGACCCCGGGCCTCCTGCCTTTGCCCAGCTTACCCTGCTGGAGAGTAGCCATGATGTGCCTCAGCCGTGTAGCTCTCCGGAGTTCACTCTATGTGTCTGCTGGGTGTGAAGGCCGTATTTAAGCACAATTTTGATACAATCGAGCCCCACCCTATCCCACCCTAAATTCACACCCTCCACTAATCCAATATGACTGTTGAGAACCTATTCTATGCGTGGCGTGCGTAGGGCACTGGGATTCAAACTGGGATTCAAAACGGATTCCTGACCTCACATAGTGGAGGCAAGAAAATGCAAGTCAAGGAACCAGAAAATGGGTTAAATGTTCAAAGATTTCAGGCTGACGCCTGTAATCCTAGCACTCTGGGAGGCCAAGGAGGGTGGATCCCTTGAGCTCAAGAGTTGGAGACCAGCCTCAGCAAGAGGGAGACCCCGTCTCTACTAAAAATAGAAAGAAATGATATGGACAACTAAAAGCATATATAGAAAAACTTAACCGGGCATGGTGGCGCATTCCTGTAGTCCCAGCTACTCGGGAGGCTGAGGCAGGAGGATCGCTTGAGCCCAGGAGTTTGAGGTTGCTGTGAGCGAGGCTGACGCCACGGCTCTGTAGCCCCAGCAACAGAGTGAGACTCTGTCTCAAAAAAAAATCCTTTAAAAAACTTTTTTTAAAGGTAAATAAAATTATGTTTGTATCCCCAGACAAGAAATCAACTTCTAAACTAGGTTTTACAAATACTATTTTAAAAGGAGAATACTGATAAATATCACATCAACCTTTAAAATATGTGCACAATAAAACTCATACGCAAATTGAAAAACACAAGACACAGACTGGGAGAATATGTTGGCAACAAATACAAGAGATAAATGTTTAGTGTCTAGAAGACAACAAAAATATTCTACTAAGCATCAGGGTGGAAAAGAAAAGGGAAACGATAGAAACAGGAAATTGATTTAAGAGAAAAACAGAATGCAATTTAAAATAGAGTGGAGAGGCTTAATCACACTGATTAATGAAGAAATGGAAATTTGGTAAAAGACCAAGTACTACTTTATAGCGACCAACGGTTGACATTTAGACAGTATTACAGCACCAGGCATTGAAAGGATGTGGAGCCAGGTGCGCTGGCCCGCACCTGTCGTCCCAGCTACTCAGGAGGCTGAGGCGGGAGGATTGCTTGAGCCCAGGGGGTCAAGACCAGCCTGGGCAACACAGAGAGACCCTATCTCTAAATTTAAAAACAGAAGAGCATGTGGGACTCCATCGCAAATTGATTTTCAAATGGTCCGTGTGGTATAACCCAGTGGTTCCCAAACTGCATACCTGGTGTTGGCAACGTCCAGAAGCTATTAATACCAAAGCCCCCCATCTCTCACCTGAATTTGCCCACAACCCAAACCCCTGGACCCCGGGCCTCCTGCCTTTGCCCAGCTTACCCTGCTGGAGAGTAGCCATGATGTGCCTCAGCCGTGTAGCTCTCCGGAGCTCACTCTATGTGTCTGCTGGGTGTGAAGGCCGAATTTAAGCACAATTTTGATACAGTCGAGCCCCACTATCCCACCCTAAATTCACACCCTCCACTAATCCAATATGACTGTTGAGAACCTATTCTATGCCTGGCGTGCGTAGGGCACTGGGATTCAAACTGGGATTCAAAACTGCTTCCTGACCTCACATAGTGGAGGCAGAAATATGAAGGTCAAGGAACCACAAACTGGGTTAAATGTTCAAAGATTTCACTTGGGACAAATGGGTAAATAGGCTGTTGAGGGGCAGACTAGGTTCTGGGCCAGGGCTGGTGACTCATGCCTGTAATCCCAGCAGTTTTGGAGACTGAGCTGGATCACTGGAGGCCAGGAGTTCAAGAACAGCCTGTGCAACACAGCAAATCCCGATCTGTGCAAAAAATGGAAATTAAAAAAATAGCCGGGGACTCCTGAGGTGACGGGATCCCTTGGTCCCAGGAATTTGTGGCTGCAGTGAGCTATGGTTGCGTCACCGCATTGTAACCTGGGTGCCAGAGGGAGACCCTATATCAAAATGAAGTAATTAATTGTTTTATTTCATTTAATAAAGAATAAGTTGGTGAGACTACTCCAGGTTGGAAGGTAAGCAGGTACTCCGTGCTTGGGCAGCTTGTAGTGAAATCTGGAGTACAGCCGGCACGCTGCAAGGAGCGTGGGGAGATGCCCCGTTTAGCCCTTCAACCACCCAGCGGTGCCTTGCCCAGTCCAGAGAGCGACAGATGACAGGAGAGACCTTGGCAGAGCCTGAATCATAGGGGACCTTGTAGCTTCGGTTGAGTTTGCATTTAGGGCGGTCGAGAGCCCATCAACAGTTTGAACAAGGGAACTGTCCATATGAATTGCATTTTGAAACAATCATGCTTCTCTCTTGCCTCTGAACATCCCTTTCTCTGTTCCTCTGCCACCCATTTTGTCCACCTTCCAGGTGCCATATTTACTCAGTTAGTCGCTCTTCTTCCTGATGTTCTGTGTGGCAGTTCTTATCCGTGAGGCTCGTGTAATTTGGAGGATCGAGCCCTTTTCCGTGAGGTCCAATGTGGACCCAAGTTCTCTCAAGTTATCCAGAGAAGCGACTCTGCCTTTGACCCGTGTTTTCCTTCCCTCTCCATCCTCTCCCCCACCGACCACCAGCCTGGTTTGGAGAGGGCTTGGAGGAGCAGAAGAACTCCGGCTCTGGAAACATTGCAGGTACCCCTAGGCAAAACAATGGAAAGACTCACCTGTGACTTTCAGAGGAAGAAAATTCTGGAAAAGGTCTAAAGGGGTCAAGATTGGAAACGACCTTTTCAAATACCTATTTGAAAGAATAAAATGTGCCTCAGATTTTGTTAATAAATTTCAGAATCAGTCCCTGGAATCTCCCTATGGCACTAGCCAAGGTGAAAACAGGGTGATATGTTCCAAGGGTGTGAGCCCCAAATTAGCAGGGGAATTTGCAGGAGTGCATGTTAAAACGCCCCTGGCCCTTTTCATTGCTTCCTTTAGCAATTCTTTTGGTGCCTGCTCTGCTGAGTTTTGTTTTGGTGAATAGGAAATCAGGATTTATAAAAATAGAACTCATCCCTGCCCTCCCAAATGCCGGCATTCTAGGGAGCAGAGGAGAACATGAAGAAAGCAAACAAGCCAATAAATGGTGTCTGATTATGATGCTACTGGTATCATGAAGGCCACCAACAGCACTGCATTAGAGGGAGCACATTAGGTTGGAAAGCCGGGGAAGACATCTCTGAGGAAGTGTCATTTTCACTGAAGCATAAGGAAGAGCATTCTAAGCAAAGGGAACATGCAATGCAAAGGCCCAGAGACACAGAAAACCTTTTAATCGATTGACTGCCACACTAGAAAATATTTTTTCCTTGGGGCCATCGTGTTTTGCTATGAAAATAGCATAAAAACTTTGAAAACAACAGGATCCTTTCTGATTTTATAAAAAATTGGTTATTTTTCCTTGTTTTTTAGTGTTTTTCTTTTCTTATTTTAAGCTTCACATACATACAGAAAGGTTCACCAATGATTAGTGTATGGATCCATTATTTTTCACCCCTGTGTCCTCAGATCTAGAAACAGAACGTTTCCAATATCCCAGAAGTCTCTGCTCATGCCATGGGAACTACTGACTTAGGGCATCACACATCACTTATGCCTGCTTTCCAACTTCATGTAAAGCTCTTTCTTATTCTGAGTTGGCACGTAACAATCGTACATATTTATGGGATACAGAATGATATTTTGATACGTGCATACAATGTGTAATGATCAAGTCACAGTAATTAGCATATCTGTAGCCTCAAACATTTATTTCTGTGTTGTGAATATTCAAAACCCTCTCTTCCAGGTTGTTGAAAATATTCAATCAATTATAGTTAACCATATTCACCCTACGGTGCTGCAGAACACCAGAAATTATTCATCCCTCCTGTCTATCTGTAATCTTGTATTCGTTAACCAACCTCTACCGATTCTTCCCTCCCTCGTGCTCTTCCCAGCCTCCAGCACCCGCAATTACTCTCTCTGCCTCCATGGGCTCAATTGTTTTGAATGAGAACACGCATTAGCTAATCTTTCTGTGCCTGACTTATTGCGATTAACATTGTGTCCTGCAGACTTATCCATGTTGCCACAAATGACAGGATTCTTTTATAGCTAAATAATATTCTATCGTGTATATGTCCCACGTTTACTTCATCCATTCACCTGTTGATTGACATTGCTTAGCTATTGTGAATAGCGCTGTGATAAGCTCGGGGGTGCAGGGATCTCATTGATGTACTGATTTTTTTTCCTTTCAATCAATATGCAGTAGTGGCATTGCTGGATCATAGGGTAGTTCATTTTCAGCTTTTTGAGAAATGGCCACACTGTTTTCCATAATGGCTGTAGTAAGTCACATTCCCACCAACAGTGTGTAAGAGTTCCCTTCCCACCTCCTCACCACCATAGGTAATTTTTGTCTTTTGAATTATAGCCATTCTAAGTGGGGTAAGATGATATCTCATTATGGTTTTGAATTGCATTTCCCTGATAATTAGTGATGCTGGGCATTTTTTGAGAAATGTCTATTCCGATTATTTACCCACTTTTTATTGTTTGTTTGTTTCTTTTGTGACAGAGTTTCACTTTTTTGCCCCGGCTAGAGTGCAGTGGTATCAGCCTAGCTCACAACAACCTCAAACTCCTGGGCTTAAGCAATCTTTCTGCCTCAGCCTCCCGAGTAGCTGGGACTACAGGCGTGCGCCATCATGGCTGGCTAAGTTTTTCTATATAATTTTAGTTATCCAGATAATTTCTTTCTATTTCTTAGTAGAGACGGGGGTCTCGCTCTTGCTCAGGCTGGTCTCGAACTCCTGAGCTCAAGCAATCCTCCTGCCTCAATCTCCCAGAGTACCAGGCTTACAGGCGTGAGCCACCGCGCCTGGCCTCAGGCTGGGATTTGTTACTGAGGGCCTGGGCTTTTTCTACCGGGCTGGTGTGGATTTGTTCTTAATTGCCTGTTTCTTAGGGGTCTCTCACCTCATTTCTGATTTTCTCTCTCAGAGAACTGAGTCATGTGTAGATATTTATTCCGTGCATCTGTGGGTGAAGGGAGAGTCAGGAACCTCCTGTTTTACCATAATGCTGACAATACTTCCCTGATGACTATCTTTAATACTGAAATTTGGGGCTGGCCCAGTGGCTCACTCTGAGAGGCCGAGGCGGGAGGATTGCTTGAGGTCAGGAGTTCGAGACCACCTTAGAAAGAGCGACACCCTGTCTCTACTAAAAAATAGAAAAACTTAGCCGGGCGTGATGGTGTTCTCCTGTAGTCCCTGCTACTCGGGAGGCTGAGGCAGGAGGATCCCTTGAGCCCAGGGGTCTGAGGTTGCTGTGAGCTACAATGACACCATTCTAGCTGGGGTGACAGAGTGACACACTGTCTCGAAAAAAAATTACTGAAATTTGAGTGAGGAGGCACTCAAATGGCATACAGAAAATGCAGGCAAATCATGAAAGGAAAGGAGATTTTATTTTTTTCTTACAGAAAAAGATCAATCCCTAGGCTCTGATCTGTTTCGACTTGATTCTCTCAGGTAGCCAGGATGTGGGTCACGGATCTTTCTCAGGAGCCGCGGCTGTGGATTTACCCTGCAGATCCGTGCCGGCCATACCTCCCTGACCAAGGACCGCTGGGAAGAGGTACTGATCCCAGGTGCTGGGATCCTCCTCGCCAGGTAGTGCATATACATCTACTAGCTCTTCTATGTCATAGGGAAGGGAGGGCCAAGGAGGATCAGAATCCCCCAGATCGATCTGTTCAATGTCCCAAAGCTGAGAATCCCGTGATGAGTTGCACACGGAAGCACCAGCCCCTCCAGCTGTCGCGACACCGTAAGGCTCCTGTGGGTTCTGGTTAAATGCATCAGAAATCGCAGGACTCGTTGGAGGAGGGTTTGCTGCCCTTGTGGGGAAGGCGGTCTCCTCCTCCTTCTCTGCAACAGTCTGCTCTGATGCTCCAGCTGATGCACTTGGCTGCGTTTGCTGCTGCCGCTGCAGCTTCCTCTGTTTGGCACACTGGTTCTTGAACCACGTCTGCGGAGAGAGGAAGAGGATGGTTAAAATAGTGAATGGAGTCCAAAGGGGAATGTTGCTGTTCCTCAGAAATTGGGTTTTTTGGTATGAAAAGCTAGTCTCATCTGTTTCTACTTCTCTGAACAAGGTCAGTCCTTCCTATCCTCTGCTGTCCTGGGGAGCAGAGGGCAAAGTGGGTGTGGGACTGAGGTAGCAATGGGTGGGATGTGACAGACAGCTGAAACCCTGGATCATGATGTATGGAGTAGGGGGGGTCTGTATGAACGGGGGCTCTGGGTGTTCAGAGAAAGAGTTCTAAGGTCAGAGAGGATGGGGTGGGAGTGTCGCTTGGGATGCCCTGGGGTGCATCCAGGAGTTCTGCCCTGTTTGCTCTGTGGGAACGTACTCGCCAGGCATCCGGAGGAGGATGAAGGTCCTGACTAAGCCGTCCCTAGAAATACACAGGAACAGACTCCAATGGGAGTAGCTGGGATCTGGCCTCAGAGAGTCCCCTGTCACACTGTGGGTCTGGAGCTGGAAAGGCATGGGGGCAAATTCCAGCTCTTGTGTTTATAAACCTCGGAAGACAATTCCTCTATGTGAGCCTCACTGTGCCTCCATAAGGTGGGCGGTCATGAGAATAAACATAGAAGAGCTTAACGTCTGTCCCGCACATCGCAATAAACAGGAAGTGTGAGAATGATGATTAAAAGAGTAAGTGTGCTACTTACAGACACACCTGGGGACAGACCTGTATGACTGATTCCTCAAAGCGGAGGCTTGAAGCCAGGGCCTGTACGGCGTCCCAGCCTGGGTGCGTGGTCTTTGCGAACTGTGCTTCCAACACTCTGAGTTGTTCCGGAGTAAAGTGCGTGCGAGGCCGACAACTATAACGCTGAGGCTTTGCTGCAGAGAGAACAGACCAAGGGCTTTCATCAAAAACAAACCCACAGAAAATCCAAAGGCAAACTTCCTTCCTGACCGGGACCTGGGAATCAGGGCTTTAGGCTACAAATTTGACTCATGGAATCCACTCCTCACCGTCTTCCTAGGATTGTTCTGTTCTCCCGCAAAATCATCTACCAACTTCCACGGAGTAATGTATGTTTTTACTTCTTGTGGCCTCGCTCTACAGCTCCCTGTCTCAGTCCATTTGTGTTTCTATAAAAGACGACCTGAGTCTGGGTAATGTGGAAAGAAAGGAGGTTCTTGGGCTCCCAGTTCTGCAGGCTGTGCAAGAAGCAGAGCACCGGCATCTGCTTCCAGTGAGGACGCCAGGAAGTTCCAATGATGGTGGCAGGTGAAGGGGGAGCAGGTGTGTCCCATGCTGGGAGAGGGAGCAAGAGAGAGGGGAGAGGAAGGTGCCAGGCTCTGGCAAAAAACCAGCTCTCAAGTGAACTCACAGAGCGAGACCTCGCTCACTAGCTTGGGGAGGGCACCCCATTCTTGAGGGATCCTTCCTCATGACCCAGACACCTGCCACTACAGCCACCTCCGACCCTGGGGATCATATTTCAACATGAGATTTGGAGAGGACAGATAATTCCAAGCACGGAAGCACCCAAATGTGTCCTTTGACGTGAGAAGAGGTAAGGACAGTTTCAGATACTCATGCACTCAGCAAACTCACCCCCCATGTACCTTTCAAAAAGCCCTGTGAGAATGTAGTTCAACTTGACAAAATAAAAAAGGGGGAGGACTTGTGTGGCAGGAAAGAAGGTCCGCACAAGAGAGCAGCACAGGGAAGTCCCGGGTGGTGTCGGCACAGCAGCCCAGACGGCAAACTCGGCAGATCCAGGGGGGCAGGGGCAGTGCACTGGAGAAACAAAGTTTATGGGAAAAGAGTTTCCCTAGAAACATCATCATCTTCGATTTGTTGTCTGTTTATTGGACTGGCCTCCTGCACTGAGCCCCAACAGGCCCCATCAAATCAGAATGGAGTCCTTTGTACCAAGTGCCGGGTAACCAAACCGAGCTTTTGAAATGCACCAGGTTTCTCAGAAAACTGGAGATTCCAGTGGACCTGCAGCAGCAAAATAAGGAAGTCCCTCTGTTTTAACCCTTTAGGGAAAGTCCATGTGAAATGACCAATCCACTTTTTGTCTCCTGTTTCTGATTTCTTCAGGCCTTTTCTGCCTGTAAAGTCAACCCCTTTGGGTAGCTCATCAAACAGTCACTCTGTTTCATACAATGAGGTGTCCCCCATTCTAGAATTGCAAATAAGAGCCCCATAGCCAGCCTGAGCAAGAGGGAGACCCTGTCTCTACTAAAAATAGAAAGAAATGATCTGAACAGCTAAAAATATAGAGAGAAAAAATTAGCCGGGCATGGTGGCGCATGCCTGTTGTCCCAGCTACTCGGGAGGCTGAGGCAGGAGGATCTCTTGAGGCCAGGAGTTTGAGGCTGCTGTGAGCTATGCTGACGCCACGGCACTCTACCCTGGGCAACAGAGTGAGACTCTGTCTCAAAAGAAAAAAGAAAAAAAACAAAAGAGCCAATTAGATCCTTAAACTAAGTTTGTTGTAATTTTGCCTTTTGGTAGAGACAATTAGGATAACAGGTTCAACTGAATACCTGATAGATTTGGGTATTTAGGAGAAAATTCTGAATATATTCTGGGCAGAAATGATCAATCACGGACTTGAAAATCAAGATGAGTCTTAAGCATATGAGAAAAGGAAATTATTCACACCTCAGATTAGGAAGTTTGTGTTAGAGGAATCATTCTGGTGTTGACAGATTCATCTGTGAACCATATTTACATATCTAGATTAAAATAAATTGGCACTTATTTATTCAAATTTTTCATTTACCTGCCAGGCATGGTGGCTCACGCCTGTAAGCCTAGCACTCGGGGAAGCCAAGGCAGGAGGATTGCCTGAGGCCAGGAGTTCCAGACCACGCTGAGCCAGAGGGAGGCCCCATCTATACAAAAATAGAAAAATAAGCTGGGCGTGTTGGCACATGACTGTAGTCCCACCTTCTTGGGAGGCTGAGGCAGCACAATCACCTGATCCCGGAAGTTTGAGGTTTCAGTGAGCTTCAGTGATGCTACTGCACTCTAGCCCTGGCAGCAGAGGGAGACTTTGTGTCAAAAAAAAAAAACATTTGTTTTCTGGGAGGCCGAGGCGGGTGGATCGCTCGAGGTCAGGAGTTCAAGACCAGCCTGAGCAAGAGTGAGACCCCGTCTCTACTAAAAATAGAAAGAAATTATATGGACAACTAAAATATATATATACAAAAAATTAGCCGGGCATGGTGGCGCATGCCTGTAGTCCCAGCTACTCGGGAGGCTGAGGCAGTAGGATCGCTTGAGCTCAGGAGTTTGAGGTTGCTGTGAGCTAGACTGACGCCACGGCACTCACTCTAGCCCGGGCAACAGAGTGAGACTCTGTCTCAAAAAAAAAAAAAAACATTTGTTTTAATGTCGCTGTGTTGGTAAATTGTAAGGGGGTCAAATTGAGCACGAATGTGGTTTTGAGTCTAAAATGATCATCTACCAAGCTGAGAAGTCAATATATAAAATTAATTCATATTTTCATAAATTTAGTATTAAACACTATGGAAAATGGATAAGAGGTACAAGCTTTGATAAGTGGGCTTGTTGCTGCACAATTTTTCTATTAAAATAAAATCATTTAAGGCCGAGTGAGGTAACTCCTGCCTGTAATCCTAGCACTCTGGGAGTCTGAGGACGGTGGATCGTTTGAGCTCAAGAGTTAGAGACCAGCCTGAGCAAGAGGGAGACCTCGTCTCTACTAAAAATAGAAAAAAATTATATGGACAACTAAAAGAATATATAGAAAAACTTAACCGGGCATGGTGGCACATGCCTGTAGTCCCAGCTACTCAGGAGGCTGAGGCAGGAGGATCGCTTGAGCCCAGGAGGTTGAGGTTGCTGTGAGCGAGGCTGACGCCACGGCTCTGTAGCCCGAGGAACACAGTGAGACTCTGTCCCAAAAAAAAAAATCATTTAAAAAACTTTTTTTAAAGATAAATAAAATTATGTTTACATCCCCAGACAAGAAATCAATTTCTAAACTAGGTTTTACTAATACTGTTTTAAAAGGAGAATACAGATAAATATCACATCAACCTTTAAAATATGTGCACAATAGAACTCATAAGCAAATTGAAAAACACAAGCCACAGACTGGGAGAATATATTGGCAACAGATACAAGAGATAAACTTTTAGTGTCTAGAAGACAACAAAAATATTCTACTGAGTGTCAGGGTGGAAAAGAAAAGGGAAACGATAGAAATAGGAAATTGGTTTAAGAGAAAAACAGAATGCAATTTAAAATAGAGAGAAGAGGCTTAATCACACTGATTAATGAAGAAATGGAAATTTGGTAAAACACATACTACTATTTTATAGCGACCAACCGTTGACATTTAGAAAGAATTACAGCACCAGGCATTAAAAGGATGTGGAGCCAGGTGCGCTGGCCTGCACCTGTCGTCCCAGCTACTCAGGAGGCTGAGGCGGAAGGATTGCTTGAGCCCAGGGGTTCAAGACCAGCCTGGGCAACACAGAGAGACCCTATCTGTAAATATACAAAAGAAAAGGATGTGGGACTCCATCACAAATTGATTTTGAAATGGTCCGTGTGGTATAACCCAGTGGTTCCCAAACTGCATACCTGGTGTTGGCAACGTCCAGAAGCTATTAATACCAAAGCCCCCCATCTCTCACCTGAATTTGCCCACAACCCAAACCCCTGGACCCCAGGCCTCCTGCCTTTGCCCAGCTTACCCTGCTGGAGAGTAGCCATGATGTGCCTCAGCCGTGTAGCTCTCCGGACTTCACTCTATGTGTCTGCTGGGTGTGAAGGCCGAATTTAAGCACAATTTTGATACAATCAAGCCCCACCCTATCCCACCCTAAATTCACACCCTCCACTAATCCAATATGACTGTTTAGAACCTATTCTATGCCTGGCGTGCGTAGGGCACTGGGATTCAAACTGGGATTCAAAACTGATTCCTGACATCACATAGTGGAGGCAAGAAAATGAAAGTCAAGGAACCCGAAAATGGGTTAAATGTTGAAAGATTTGAGGCTGACGCCTGTAATCCTAGCACTCTGGGAGGCCGAGGAGGGTGGATCGTTTGAGCTCAAGAGTTAGAGGCCAGCCTGAGCAAGAGGGAGACCCCGTCTCTACTAAAAATAGAAAAAAATTATATGGAAAACTAAAAGCATATATAGAGAAACTTAACCAGGCATGGTGGCGCATGCCTGTAGTCCCAGCTACTCGGGAGGCTGAGGCAGGAGGATCGCTTGAGCCCAGGAGTTTGAGGTTGCTGTGAGCGAGGCTGACGCCACGGCACTGTAGCCCCAGCAACAGAGTCAGACTCTGTCTCAAAAAAAAAAATCATTTAGAAAACTTTTTTAAAGATTATATAACATTATGTTTATATCCCCAGACAAGAAATCAACTTCTAAACTAGGTTTTACAAATACTATTTTAAAAGGAGAATACTGATAAATATCACATCAACCTTTAAAATATGTGCACAATAGAACTCAGAAGCAAATTGAAAAACACAAGCCACAGACTGGGAGAATATATTGGCAACAGATACAAGAGATAAACTTTTAGTGTCTAGAAGACAACAAAAATATTCTACTAAGCGTCCGAGTGGAAAAGAAAAGGGAAACGATAGAAATAGGAAATTGGTTTAAGAGAAAAACAGAATGCAATTTAAAATAGAGTGAAGAGGCTTAATCACACTGATTAATGAAGAAATGGAAATTTGGTAAAACACCTAGTACTATTTTATAGCGACCAACCGTTGACACTTAGAAAGTATTACAGCACCAGCCATTGAAAGGATGTGGAGCCAGGTGCGAGGGCCTGCACCTGTCGTCCCAGCTACTCAGGAGGCTGAGGCAGGAGGATTGCTTGAGCCCAGGGGTTCAAGACCAGCCTGGGCAACACAGAGAGACCCTATCTCTAAATTTAAAAACAGAAAAGGATGTGGGACTCCATCACAAATTGATTTTCAGATGGTCCGTGTGGTATAAACAGTGGTTCCGGAACTACATACCTCGTGTTGGCAACGTCCAGAAGCTATTAATACCAAAGCCCCCCATCTCTCACCTGAATTTGCCCACAACCCAAACCCCTCGACCCCGGGCCTCCTGCCTTTGCCCAGCTTACCCTGCTGGAGAGTAGCCATGATGTGCCTCAGCCATGTAGCTCTCCGGACTTCACTCTATGTGTCTGCTGGGTGTGAAGGCCGAATTTAAGCACAATTTTGATACAATCGAGCCCCACCCTATCCCACCCTAAATTCACACCCTCCACTAATCCAATATGACTGTTGAGAACCTATTCTATGCCTGGCGTGCGTAGGGCACTGGGATTCAAACCGGGATTCAAAACGGATTCCTGACCTCACATAGTGGAGGCAGAAATATGAAGGTCAAGGAACCAGAAAATGGGTTAAACGTTCAAAGATTTCACTTGGGACAAATGAGTAAATAGGGTGTTGAGGGGCAGACTAGGTTCTGGCCCAGGGCTGGTGACTCATGCCTGTAATCCCAGCAGTTTGGGAGGCTGAGCTGGATCACTGGAGGCCAGGAGTTCAAGAACAGCCTGTGCAACACAGCAAATCCTGATCTGTGCAAAAAATGGAAATTAAAAAATAGCCGGGGACTCCTGAGGTGACGGGATCCCTTGGTCCCAGGAATTTGTGGCTGCAGTGAGCTATGGTTGCATCACCGCATTGTAGCCTGGGTGACAGAGTGAGACCCTATATCAAAATGAAGTAATTCATTGTTTTATTTCATTTAGTAAAGAATAAGTTGGTAAGACTACTCCAGGTTGGAAGGTAAGCAGGTACTCCGTGCTTGGGAAGCTTGTAGTGAAACCTGGAGTGCAGCCGACACACTGCAAGGAGCGTGGGGAGATGCCCCGTTAAGCCCTTCAACCACCCAGCGCTGCCTTGCCCAGTCCAGAGAGCGACAGATGACAGGAGAGACCTTGGCAGAGCCTGAATCATAGGGGACCTTGTAGGTTATGTTGAGTTTGCATTTGGGGCAGTCGAGAGCCCATCAACAGTTTAAACAAGGGAACTCACCGTATGAATTGCATTTTCAAACAATCATGCTTCTCTCTTGCCTCTGAACATCCCTTTCTCTGTTCCTCTGCTACCCATTTTGTCCGCCTTCCAGGTGCCATATTTACTGAGTTAGTCGCTCTTCCTCCTCATGTTCTGTGTGGCAGTTCTTATCTGTGAGGCTCGTGTAATTTGGAGGATCGAGCCCTTTTCCATGATGTCCAATGTGGACCCAAGTTCTCTCAAGTTATCCAGAGAAGCGACTCTGCCTTTGACCCGTGTTTTCCTTCCCTCTCCATCCTCTCCCCCATCCTCCCCGCCACCGACAACCAGCCTGGGTTGGAGAGGGCTTGGACGAGCAGAAGAACTCCAGCTCTGGAAACATTGCAGGTAGCCCTAGGCAAAACGATGGAAAGACTCATCTGTGAATTTCAGAGGAAGAAAATTCTGGAAAATGTCTAAAGGGGTCAAGATTGGAAACCACCTTTCCAAATACCTATTTGAAAGAATAAAATGTGCCTCAGATTTTCTTAATAAATTTTAGAATCAGTCCCTGGAATCTCCCTATGGCACTAGCGAAGGTGAAAAGAGGGTGATTTCTTCCAAGGGTGTGAGCCCCAAATTAGCAGGGGAGTTTGCAGGTGTGCATGTTAAAACGCCCCTGGCCCTTTTCATTGGTTCCCTTAGCCATTCTTTTGGTGCCTGCTCTGCTAAGGTTTGTTTTGGTGAATAGGAAATCAGGATTTATAAAAATAGAAGTCATCCCTGCCCTCCCAAATGCCGGCATTCTAGGGAGCAGAGGAGAACATGAAGAAAGCAAACAAGCCAATAAATAGTGTCTGATTATGATGCTACTGGTATCATGAAGGCCACCAACAGCACTGCGTTAGAGGGAGCACATTAGGTTGGAAAGCCGGGGAAGACATCTCTGAGGAAGTGTCATTTTCACTGAAGCATAAGGAAGAGCGTTCTAAGCAAAGGGAACATCCAATGCAAAGGCCCAGAGACACAGAAAACCTTTTAATCGATTGACTGCCACAATAGAAACCTTTTTTTCCTTGGGGCCATCGCGTTTTACTACGAAAATAGAATAAAAACTTTGAAAACAACAGGAACCTTTCTGATTTTATAAAAAATTGGTTATTTTTCCTTGTTTTGTAGTGTTTTTCTTTTCTTATTTTAAACTTAACATACATACAGAAAAGTTGGCAAATGATTAGTGTATGGATCCATTATTTTTCACACTTGTGTCGTCAGATCTAGAAACAGAACGTTTCCGGCATCCCAGAAGTCTCTGCTCATGCCATGGTAACTACTGACTTAGGACATCACACATCACTTATGCCTGCTTTCCAACTTCATGTAAAGCTCTTTCTTATTTTGAGTTGGCACGTAACAGTTGTACATATTTATGAGATACAGAATGATATTTTGATATGAGTATACGATGTGTAATGATCAAGTCACAGTAATTAGCATATCTGTAGCCTCAAACATTTATTTCTGTGTTGTGAATATTCAAAACCCTCTCTTCTAGCTTGTTGAAAATATTCAATCAATTACAGTTAACCATATTCACCCTACAGTGCTGCAGAACATCAGAAATCATTCATTCCTCCTGTCTATCTGTAATCTTGTATTCGTTAATCAACCTCTAGCGATTCTTCCCTCCCTCGTGCTCTTCCCAGCCTCCAGCACCCGCAATTACCCTCTCTACTTCCATGACTTCAATTGTTTTGAATGAGAACACGCATTAGCTAATCTTTCTGTGCGTGACTTATTGCGGTTAACATTGTGTCCTGCAGACTTACCCATGTTGCCACAAATGACAGGATTTCATTCTTTTATGGCTCAATAATATTCCTTCGTGTATATGTCCCACGTTTACTTCATCCATTCACCTGTTGATGGACATAGCTTAGCTATTGTTAATAGCGCTGTGATAAGCTCCAGGGTGCAGGGATCTCACTGATATACTGATTTTTTTTCCTTTCAGTCAATATTCAGTAGTGGGATTGCTGGATCATAGGGTAGTTCATTTTCAGCTTTTGGAAAAATGGCCACACTGTTTTCCATAAAGGCTGTACTAAGTCACATTCCCACCAACACTGTATAAGAATTCCCTTCCCACCTCCTGACCACCATAGGTAATTTTTGTCTTTTGAATTATAGCCATTCTAAGTGGGGTAACATGATATCTCATTGTGGTTTTGAATTGCATTTCCCTGATGATTAGTGATGCTGGGCATTTTTCGAGAAATGTCTATGCCGATTATTTACCCACTTTTTATTGTTTGTTTGTTTGTTTGTTTGTTTGTTTTGTGACAGAGTTTCACTCTTTTGCCCCGGCTAGAGTGCAGTGGTATCAGCCTAGCTCACAACAACCTCAAACTCCTGGACTTAAGCAATCTTTCTGCCTCAGCCTCCCTAGTAGCTGGGACTACAGGCGTGCGCCACCATGGCTGGCTAAGTTTTTCTATATAATTTTAGTTATCCAGATAATTTCTTTCTATTTCTTAGTAGAGACGGGGGTCTCGCTCTTGCTCAGGCTGGTCTCGAACTCCTGAGCTCAAGCAATCCTCCCGCCTCAATCTCCCAGAGTACTAGGCTTACAGGCGTGAGCCACCGCGCCTGGCCTCAGGCTGGGATTTGTTACTGAGGGCCTCGGCTTTTCCTACCTCTCTGGTGTGGATTTGTTCTTAATTGCCTGTTTCTTAGGAGTCTCTCACCTCATTTCTGATTTTCTCTCTCAGAGAACTGAGTCATGTGTAGATATTTATTCCGTGCATCTGTGGGTCAAGGGAGAGTCAGGAACCTCCTATTTTACCATAATGCTGACAATACTCCCCTGATGACAATCTTTAATACTGAAATTTGGGGCTGGCCCAGTGGCTCACTCTGAGAGGCCGAGGCGGGAGGATTGCTTGAGGTCAGGAGTTCGAAACCACCTTAGAAACAGCGAGACCCTGTCTCTACTAATAAATAGAAAAACTTAGCCGGGCGTGATGGTGTTCTCCTGTAGTCCCAGCTATTCGGGAGGCTGAGGCAGGAGGATCGCTTGAGCCCAGGAGTCTGAGGTTGCTGTGAGCTACAATGACACCAATCTAGCTGGGGTCACTGAGTGAGACACTGTCTCGAAAAAAATTACTGAAATTTGGGTGAGGAGGCACTCAAATGGAATACAGAAAATGCAGGCAATCATGAAAGAAAAGGAGATTTTATTTTTTTCTTACAGAAAAAGATAAATCCCTAGGCTCTGATCTGTTTAGACTTGATTCTCTCAGGTAGCCAGGATGTGGGTCACGGATCTTTCTCAGGAGCCGCGGGGGTGGATTTACCCTGCAGATCCGTGCCGGCCGTACCTCCCTGACCAAGGACTGCTGGGAAGAGGTACTGATCCCAGGTGCTGGGATCCTCCTCACCAGGTAGTGCATATAGGTCTACTAGCTCTTCTATGTCATAGGGAAGGGAGGCCCAAGGAGGATCAGAATCCCCCAGATCGATCTGTTCAATGTCCCAAAGCTGAGAATCCCGTGATGAATTGCACACGGAAGCACCAGCCCCTCCAGCTGTCTCCACACCATAAGGCTCCTGTGGGTTCTGGTTAAATGCATCAGAAATTGCAGGACTCGTTGGAGGAGGGTTTGCTGCCCTTGTGGGGAAGGCGGTCTCCTCCTGCTTCTCTGAAACAGTCTGCTTTGATGCTCCAGCTGATGCACTTGGCTGCGTTTGCTGCTGCCGCTGCAGCTTCCTCTGTTTGGCACACTGGTTCTTGAACCATGTCTGCGGAGAGAGGAAGAGGATGGTTAAAATAGTGAATGGAGTCCAAAGGGGAATGTTGCTGTTCCTCAGAAATTGGGTTTTTTTGGTATGAAAAGCTAGTCTCATCTGTTTCTACTTCTCTGAACAAGGTCAGTCCTTCCTATCCCCTGCTGTCCTGGGGAGCAGAGGGCAAAGTGGGTGTGGGACTGAGGTAGCAATGGGTGGGATGTGACAGACAGCTGAAACCCTGGATCATGATGTATGGAGTAAGGGGGGTCTGTATGAACGGGGGCTCTGGGTGTTCAGAGAAAGAGTTCTAAGGTCTGAGAGGATGGGGTGGGAGTGTCGCTTGGGATGCCCTGGGGTGCATCCAGGACTTCTGCCCTGTTTACTCTGTGGGAACCTACTCGCCAGGCATCCGGAGGAGTATGAAGGTCCTGACTAAGCCGTCCCTAGAAATGCACAGGAACAGACTCCAATGGGAGTAGCTGGGATCTGGCCTCAGAGAGTCCCCTGTCACACTGTGGGTCTGGAGCTGGAAAGGCATGGGTGCAGATTCCAGCTCTTGTGTTTATAAACCTCGGAAGACAATTCCTCTATGTGAGCCTCACTGTGCCTCCATAAGGTGGGTGGTCATGAGAATAAACATAGAAGAGCTTAATGTCTGTCCCGCACATCGCAATAAATAGGAAGTGTGAGAATGATGATTGAAAGGGTAAGTGTGCTACTTACAGACACACCTGGGGACAGACCTGTATGACTGATTCCTCAAGGTGGAGCCTTGTAGCCAGGGCCTGTACGGCGTCCCAGCCTGGGTGCGTGGTCTTTGCGAACTGTGCTTCCAACGCTCTGAGTTGTTCTGGAGTAAAGTGCGTGCGCGGCCGACGACTATAACGCTGAGGCTTTGCTGCAGAGACAACAGACCAAAGGCTTTCATCAAACACAAACCCACAGAAAATCCAAAGGCAAACTTCCTTCCTGACCTTGACCTCGGAATCAGGGCTTTAGGCTACAAATTTGACTCATGGAATCCACTCCTCACTGTCTTCCTAGGATTGTTCTGTTCTCCCGGAAAATCATCTACCAACTTCCACGGAGTAATGTATGTTTTTACTTCTTGTGGCCTCGCTCTACAGCTCCCTGTCTCAGTCCATTTGTGTTTCTATAAAAGACGACCTGAGTCTGGGTAATGTGGAAAGAAAGGAGGTTCTTGGGCTCACAGTTCTGCAGGCTGTGCAAGAAGCAGAGCACCGGAATCTGCTTTCAGTGAGGACGGCAGGAAGTTCCAATGATGGTGGCAGGTGAAGGGGGAGCAGGTGTGTCCCATGCTGGGAGAGGGAGCAAGAGAGAGGGGAGAGGAAGGTGCCAGGCTCTGGCAAACAACCAGCTCTCAAGTGAACTCACAGAGCGAGACCTCGCTCACAGGCTTGGGGAGGGCACCCCATTCTTGAGGGATCCTTCCTCATGCCCCAGACACCTGCCACTAGAGCCACTCCGACCCTGGGGATCATATTTCAACATGAGATTTGGAGAGGACAGATAATTCCAAGCACGGAAGCACCCAAATGTGTCCTTTGACGTGAGAAGAGGTAAGGACAGTTTCAGATACTCATGCACTCAGCAAACTCACCCCCCATGTACCTTTCAAAAAGCCCTGTGAGAATGTAGTTCAACTTGACAAAATAAAAAAGGGGGAGGACTTGTGTGGCAGGAAAGAAGGTCCGCACAAGAGAGCAGCACAGGGAAGTCCCGGGTGGTGTCGGCACAGCAGCCCAGACGGCAAACTCGGCAGATCCAGGGGGGCAGGGGCAGTGCACTGGAGAAACAAAGTTTATGGGAAAAGAGTTTCCCTAGAAACATCATCATCCTCGATTTGTTGTCTGTTTATTGGACTGGCCTCCTGCACTGAGCCCCAACAGGCCCCATCAAATCAGAATGGAGTCCTTTGTACCAAGTGCCGGGTAACCAAACTGAGCTTTTGAAATGCACCAGGTTTCTCAGAAAACTGGAGATTCCAGTGGACCTGCAGCAGCAAAATAAGGAAGTCCCTCTGTTTTAACCCTTTAGGGAAAGTCCATGTCAAATGACCAATCCACTTTTTGTCTCCTGTTTCTGATTTCTTCAGGCCTTTTCTGCCTGTAAAGTCAACCCCTTTGGGTAGCTCATCAAACATTCACTCTGTTTTATACAATGAGGTGTCCCCCATTCTAGAATTGCAAATAAGAGCCCCATAGCCAGCCTGAGCAAGAGGGAGACCCTGTCTCTACTAAAAATAGAAAGAAATGATCTGAACAGCTAAAAATATAGAGAGAAAAAATTAGCCGTGCATGGTGGTGCATGCCTGTCGTCCCAGCTACTCCGGAGGCTGAGGCAGGAGGATCGCTTGAGCCCAGGAGTTTGAGGCTGCTGTGAGCTAGGCTGACGCCACGGCACTCAAGCCCGGGCAACAGAGTGAGACTCTGTCTCAAAAGAAAAAAGAAAAAAAACAAAAGAGCCAATTAGATCCTTCAACTAAGTTTGTTGTAATGTTGCCTTTTGGTAGAGACAATTAGGATAACAGGTTGAACTGAATACCTGATAGATTTGGGTATTTAGGAGAAAATTCTGAATATATTCTGGGCAGAAATGATCGATCTTGTACTTGAAAATCAAGATGAGTCTTAAGCATATGAGAAAAGGAAATTATTCACACCTCAGATTAGGAAGTTTCTGTTAGAGGAATCATTCTGGTGTTGACAGATTCCTCCGTGAACCATATTTACATATGTTGATTAAAGTAAATTGGTACTTATTTATTCAAATTTTGCATTTACCTGCCAGGCATGGTGGCTCACGCCTGTAAGCCTAGCACTCTGGGAAGCCAAGGCAGGAGGATTGCCTGAGGCCAGGAGTTCCAGACCACGGTGAGCCAGAGGGAGGCCCCATCTATACAAAAATAGAAAAATAAGCTGGGCGTGTTGGCACATGACTGTAGTCCCACCTTCTTGGGAGGCTGAGGCAGTAGAATCACCTGAGGCCAGGAGTTTGAGGTTTCAGTGAGCTTCAGTGATGCTACTGCACTCTAGCCCTGGCAGCAGAGCGAGACTCTGTCTCAAGAAAAAAAAACATTTGTTTTAATGTCGCTGTGTTGGTAAATTGTAAGAGGGAGAAATTGAGCATGAATGTGGTTTTGAGTCTAAAATCATCATCTACCAAGCTTAGAAGTCAATATATAAAATTAATTCATATTTTCATAAACTTAGTATTAAACACTATGGAAAATAGATGAGAGGTACAAGCTTTGATAAGTGGGCTTGTTGCTGCACAATTTTTCTATTAAAATAAAATCATTTAAGGCCGAGTGAGATGGCTCTCGCCTGTAATCCTAGCACTCTGGGAGGCCGAGGAGGGTGGATCGTTTGAGCTCAAGAGTTGGAGACCAGCCTGACCAAGGGGGAGACCCCGTCTGTACTAAAAATAGAAAGAAATGATATGGACAACTAAAAGCATATATAGAAAAACTTAACCGGGCTTCGTGGCGCATGCCTGTAGTCCCAGCTACTCGGGAGGCTGAGGCAGAAGGATCGCTTGAGCCCAGGAGTTTGAGGTTGCTGTGAGCGAGGCTGCCGCCACGGCTCTGTAGCCCCAGCAACAGAGTGAGACTCTGTCTCAAGAATGAAAAAAATCATTTAAAAAACTTTTTTTAAGAATAAATAAAATTATGTTTATATCCCCAGAGAAGAAATCAACTTCTAAACTAGGTTTTACAAATACTATTTTAAAAGGAGAATACTGATAAATATCACATCAACCTTTAAAATATGTGCACAATAGAACTCATAAGCAAATTGAAAATCACAAGCCACAGACTGGGAGAATATATTGGCAACAAATGCAAGAGATAAACTTTTAGTGTCTAGAAGACAACAAAAATATTCTACTAAGCGTCAGGGTGGAAAACAGAAGGGAAACGATAGAAATAGGAAATTGGTTTAAGAGAAAAACACAATGCAATTTAAAATACAGTGAAGAGGCTTAATAACACTGATTAACGAAGAAATGGAAATTTGGTAAAAGACCAACTACTACTTTATAGCGACCAACCGTTGACATTTAGAAAGTATTACAGCACCAGGCATTGAAAGGATGTGGAGCCAGGTGCGCTGGCCTGCACCTGTCGTCCCAGCTACTCAGGAGGCTGAGGCGGGAGGATTGCTTGAGCCCAGGGGTTCAAGACCAGCCTGGGCAACACAGAGAGACCCTATCTCTAAATTTTAAAAAAGAAAAGGATGTGGTTGTCCATCACAAATTGATTTTCAAATGTTCCTAGTGGTTCCCAGAGTGCATACCTGGTGTTGGCAACGTCCAGAAGCTATTAATACCAAAGCCCCCCATCTCTCACCTGAATTTGCCCACAACCCAAACCCCTGGACCCCGGGCCTCCTGCCTTTGCCCAGCTTACCCTGCTGGAGAGTAGCCATGATGTGCCTCAGCCGTGTAGCTCTCCGGAGTTCACTCTATGTGTCTGCTGGGTGTGAAGGCCCAATTTAAGCACAATTTTGATACAATCCAGCCCCACCCTATCCCACCCTAAATTCACACCCTCCACTAATCCAATATGACTGTTGAGAACCTATTCTATGCCTGGCGTGCGTAGGGCACTGGGATTCAAACTGGGATTCAAAACTGATTCCTGACCTCACATAGTGGAGTCAAGAAAATAAAAGTCAAGGAACCAGAAAATGGGTTAAATGTTCAAAGATTTCAGGCTGACGCCTGTAATCCTAGCACTCTGGAGGCCCAGGCGGGTGGATCGTTTGAGAGCAAGAGTTAGAGACCAGCTTGAGCAAGAGGTAGACCCCGTCTCTACTAAAAATAGAAAGAAATGATATGGACAACTAAAAGAATATATAGAAAAACTTAACCAGGCATCGTGGCGCATGCCTGTAGTCCCAGCTACTCAGGAGGCTGAGGCAGGAGGATCGCTTGAGCCCAGGAGTTTGAGGTTGCTGTGAGCGAGGCTGACGCCACGGCACTGTAGCCCGAGCAACAGAGTGAGACTCTGTCCCAAAAAAAAAAAAATCATTTAAAAAACTTTTTTTAAGAATAAATAAAATTATGTTTATATCCCCAGACAAGAAATCAACTTCTAAACTAGGTTTCACAAATACTATTTTAAAAGGAGAATACTGATAAATATCACATCAACCTTTAAAATATGTGCACAATAGAACTCATAAGCAAATTGAAAAACACAAGCCACAGACTGGGAGAATATATTGGCAACCAATACAAGAGATAAACTTTTAGTGTCTAGAAGACAACAAAAATATTCTACTAAGCGTCAGGGTGGAAAAGAAAAGGGAAACAATAGAAATACGAAATTGGTTTAAGAGAAAAACACAATGCAATTTAAAATACAGTGAAGAGGCTTAATCATGCTGATTAATGAAGAAATGGAAATTTGGTAAAAGACCAAGTACTACTTTATAGCGACCAACCGTTGACATTTAGAAAGTATTACAGCACCAGGCATTGAAAGGATGTGGAGCCAGGTGTGCTGGCCTGCACCTGTCGTCCCAGCTACTCAGGAGGCTGAGGCGGGAGGATTGCTTCAGCCCAGGGATTCAAGACCAGCCTGGGCAACACAGAGAGACCCTATCTCTAAATTTACAAAGAAAAGGATGTGGGACTCCATCACAAATTGATTTTGAAATGGTCCGTGTGGTATAACCCAGTGGTTCCCAAACTGCATACCTGGTGTTGGCAACGTCCAGAAGCTATTAATACCAAAGCCCCCCATCTCTCACCTGAATTTGCCCAAAACCCAAACCCCTCGACCCCGGGCCTCCTGCCTTTGCCCAGCTTACCCTGCTGGAGAGTAGCCATGATGTGCCTCAGCCGTGTAGCTCTCCGGAGTTCACTCTATGTGTCTGCTGGGTGTGAAGGCCGAATTTAAGCACAATTTTGATACAGTCGAGCCCCACCCTATCCCACCCTAAATTCACACCCTCCACTAATCCAATATGACTGTTGAGATCCTATTCTATGCTTGGCGTGCGTAGGGCACTGGGATTCAAACTGGGATTCAAAATTGATTCCTGACCTCACATAGTGGAGGCAAGAATATGAAGGTCAAGGAACCAGAAAATGGGTTAAATGTTCAAAGATTTCACTTGGGACAAATGGGTAAATAGGGTGTTGAGGGGCAGACTAGGTTCTGGGCCAGGGCTGGTGACTCATGCCTGTAATCCCAGCAGTTTTGGGGCCTGAGCTGGATCACTGGAGGCCAGGAGTTCAAGAACAGCCTGTGCAGAACAGCAAATCCTGATCTGTGCAAAAAATTGAAATTAAAAATATAGCCGGGGACTCCTGAGGTGACGGGATCCCTTGGTCCCAGGAATTTGTGGCTGCTGTGAACTATGGTTGTGTCACTGCACTGTAGCCTGGGTGACAGAGTGAGACCCTATATCAAAATGAAGTAATTAATTGTTTTATTTCATTTAGTAAAGAATAAGTTGGTGAGACTACTCCAGCTAGAAGGTAAGCAGGTACTCCGTGCTTGGGCAGCTTGTAGTGAAACCTGGAGTGCAGCCGGCGCGCTGCAAGGAGCGTGGAGAGATGCCCCGTTAAGCCCTTCAACCACCCAGCGCTGCCTTGCCCAGTCCAGAGAGCGACAGATGACAGGAGAGACCTTGGCAGAGCCTGAATCATAGGAGACCTTGTAGCTTATGTTGAGTTTGCATTTGGGGCGGTCGAGAGCCCATCAACAGTTTAAACAAGGGAACTCTCCATATGAATTGCATTTTGAAACAATCATGCTTCTCTCTTGCCTCTGAACATCCCTTTCTCTGTTCCTCTGCTACCCATTTTGTCCGCCTTCCAGATGCCATATTTACTCAGTTAGTCGCTCTTGTTCCTGATGTTCTGTGTGGCTGTTCTTATCTGTGAGGCTGGTGTAAGTTGGAGGATCGAGCCCTTTTCCGTGAGGTCCAATGTGGACCCAAGTTTTCTCAAGTTATCCAGAGAAGCGACTCTGCCTTTGACCCGTGTTTTCCTTCCCTCTCCATCCTCTCCACCATCCTCTCCCCCACCGACCACCAGCCTGGTTTGGAGAGGGCTTGGAGCAGCAGAAGAACTCCGGCTCTGGAAACATTGCAGGTAGCCCTAGGTAAAACAATGGAAAGACTCACCTGTGACTTTCAGAGGAAGAAAATTCTGGAAAAGGTCTCAAGGGGTCAAGATTAGAAACGACCTTTTCAAATACCTATTTGAAAGAATAAAATGTGCCTCAGATTTTGTTAATAAATTTCAGAATCAGTCCCTGGAATCTCCCTATGGCACTAGCGAAGGTGAAAAGAGGGTGATATGTTCCAAGGGTGTGAGCCCCAAATTAGCAGGGGATTTTGCAGGAGTGCATGTTAAAACGCCCCTGGCCCTTTTCATTGCTTCCTTTAGCAATTCTTTTGGTGCCTGCTCTGCTGAGTTTTGTTTTGGTGAATAGGAAATCAGGATTTATAAAAATAGAACTCATCCCTGCCCTCCAAAATGCCGGCATTCTAGGGAGCAGAGGAGAACATGAAGAAAGCAAACAAGCCAATAAACCGTGTCTGATTATGATGCTATTGGTATCATGAAGGCCACCAACAGCACTGCGTTAGAGGGAGCACATTAGGTTGGAAAGCCGGGGAAGACATCTCTGAGGAAGTGTCATTTTCACTGAAGCATAAGGAAGAGCGTTCTAAGCAAAGGGAACATGCAATGCAAAGGCCCAGAGACACAGAAAACCTTTTAATCGATTGACTGCCACACTAGAAAATATTTTTTCCTTGGGGCCATCGTGTTTTGCTATGAAAATAGCATAAAAACTTTGAAAACAACAGGATCCTTTCTGATTTTATAAAAAATTGGTTATTTTTCCTTGTTTTTTAGTGTTTTTCTTTTCTTATTTTAAGCTTCACATACATACAGAAAGGTTCGCCAATGATTAGTGTATGGATCCATTATTTTTCACCCCTGTGTCCTCAGATCTAGAAACAGAACGTTTCCAATAACCCAGAAGTCTCTGCTCATGCCATGGGAACTACTGACTTAGGACATCACACATCACTTATGCCTGCTTTCCAACTTCATGTAAAGCTCTCTTTTATTTTGAGTTGACAGGTAACAATTGTACATATTTATGGGATACAGAATGATATTTTGATAGGTGCATACAATGTGTAATGATCAAGTCACAGTAATTAGCATATCCGTGGCCTCAAACATTTATTTCTGTGTTGTGGATATTCAAAACCCTCTCTCCTAGCTTCTTGAAAATATTCAAAAAATTACAGTTAACCATATTCACCCTACGGTGCTGCAGAACACCAGAAATCATTCATTCCTCCTGTCTATCTGTAATCTTGTATTCGTTAACCAACCTCTACCCATTCTTGCCTCCCTCGTGCTCTTCCCAGCCTCCAGCACCCGCAATTACCCTCTCTACTTCCATGACCTCAATTGTTTTGAATGAGAACTCGCATTAGCTAATCTTTCTGTGCCTGACTTATTGCGATTAACATTGTGTCCTGCAGACTTATCCATGTTGCCACAAATGAGAGGATTTCATTCTTTTATGGCTAAATAATATTCTATCGTGTATATGTACCACGTTTACTTCATCCATTCACCTGTTGATGGACATAGCTTAGCTATTGTGAATAGCCCTGTGATAAGCTCGGGGGTGCAGGGATCTCATTGATGTACTGATTTTTTTTCCTTTCAATCAATATTCAGTAGTGGGATTGCTGGATCATAGGGTAGTTCATTTTCAGCTTTTTGAGAAATGGCCACACTGTTTTCCATAATGGCTGTACTAATTCACATTCCCACCAACAGTGTATAAGAGTTCCCTTCCCACCACGATAGGATAATTTTTGTCTTTTGAGTAACAGCCATTCTAAGTGGGGTAAGATGATATCTCATTGTGGTTTTGATTTGCATTTCCCTGATGATTAGTGAAGCTGGGCATTTTTTGAGAAATGTCTATTCAGATCGTTTGCCCACTTTTTTTTTTTTTTGAGACAGAGTCTCACTCTTTTGCCCTGGCTAGAGTGCTGTGGTATAAGCGTAGCTCACAGCAACCTCAAACTCCTGGGCTTAAGCAATCTTTCTGCCTCAGCCTCCCGAGTAGCTGGGACTACAAGCATGCGCCACCATGGCTTGCTAACTTTTTCTATATAATTTTAGTTGTCCAGATAGTTTCTTTCTATTTCTTAGTAGAGACGGAGTCTCACTCTTGCACAGGCTGGTCTCGAACTCCTGAGCTCAAGCAATCCTCCCGCCTCAATCTCCCAGAGTACCAGGCTTACAGGCGTGAGCCACGCTGCCTGGCCTCAGGCTGGGATTTGTTACTGAGGACCTCGGCTTTTCCTACCTGTCTGCTGTAGATTTGTTCTTAATTGCCTGTTTCTTAGGAGTCTCTCCCCTCATTTCTGATTTTCTCTCTCAGAGAACTGAGTCATGTGTAGATATTTATTCCGTGCATCTGTGGGTGAAGGGAGAGTCAGGAACCTCCTGTTTTACCATAATGCTGACAATACTCCCCTGATGACTATCTTTAATACTGAAATTTGGGGCTGGCCCAGTGGCTCACTCTGAGAGGCCGAGGCAGGAGGATTGCTTGAGGTCAGGAGTTCGAGACCACCTTAGAAAGAGCGAGACCCTGTCTCTACTAATAAATAGAAAACCTTAGCCGGGCGTGATGGTGTTCTCCTGTAGTCCCTGCTACTCGGGAGGCTGAGGCAGGAGGATCGCTTGAGCCCAGGAGTCTGAGGTTGCTGTGAGCTAAAATGACACCATTCTATCTGGGGTGACAGAGTGAGACACTGTCTCAAATAAAAATTACTGAAATTTGGGTGAGGAGGCACTCAAATGGAATACAGAAACTGCAGGCAATTCATGAAAGGAAAGGAGATTTTATTTTTTTCTTACAGAAAAAGATAAATCCCTAGGCTCTGATCTGTTTCGACTTGATTCCCTCAGGTAGCCAGGATTTGGGTCACGGATCTTTCTCAGGAGCCGCGGGTATGGATTTACTCTGCAGATCCGTGCCGGCCATACCTCCCTGACCAAGGACCGCTGGGAAGAGGTACTGATCCCAGGTGCTGGGATCCTCCTCACCAGGTAGTGCATATAGATCTACTAGCTCTTCTGTGTCATAGGGAAGGGAGGCCCAAGGAGGGTCAGAATCCCCCAGATCGATCTGTTCAATGTCCCAAAGCTGAGAATCCCGTGATGAATTGCACACGGAAGCACTAGCCCCTCCAGCTGTCTCGACACCATAAGGCTCCTGTGGGTTCTGGTTAAATGCATCAGAAATTGCAGGACTCGTTGGAGAAGGGTTTGCTGCCCTTGTGGGGAAGGCGGTCTCCTCCTCCTTCTCTGACACAGTCTGCTTTGATGCTCCAGCTGATGCACTTGGCTGCGTTTGCTGCTGCCGCTGCAGCTTCCTCTGTTTGGCACACTGGTTCTTGAACCACGTCTGCGGAGAGAGGAAGAGGATGGTTAAAATAGTGAATGGAGTCCAAAGGGGAATGTTGCTGTTCCTCAGAAATTGGGTTTTTTGGTATGAAAAGCTAGTCTCGTCTGTTTCTACTTCTCTGAACAAGGTCAGTCCTTCCTATCCCCTGCTGTCCTGGGGAGCAGAGGGCAAAGTGGGTGTGGGGCTGAGGTAGCAATGGGTGGGATGTGACAGACAGCTGAAACCCTGGATCATGATGTGTGGAGTAAGGGGGGTCTGTATGAACGGTGGCTCTGGGTGTTCAGAGAAAGAGTTCTAAGGTCTGAGAGGATGGGGTGGGAGTGTCGCTTGGGATGCCCTGGGGTGCATCCAGGACTTCTGCCCTGTTTGCTCTGTGGGAACTTACTCGCCAGGTATCCGGAGGAGGATGAAGGTCCTGACTAAGCCGTCCCTAGAAATGCACAGGAACAGACTCCAATGGGAGTAGCTGGGACCTGGCCTCAGAGAGTCCCCTGTCACACTGTGGGTCTGGAGCTGGAAAGGCATGGGTGCAGATTCCAGCTCTTGTGTTTATAAACCTCGGAAGACAATTCCTCTGTGTGAGCCTCACTGTGCCTCCATAAGGTGGGTGGTCATGAGAATTAACATAGAAGAGCTTAACGTCTGTCCCGCACATCGCAATAAACAGGAAGTGTGAGAATGATGATTGAAAGGGTAAGTGTGCTACTTACAGACACACCTGGGGACAGACCTGTATGACTGATTCCTCAAGGCGGAGGCTTGAAGCCAGGGCCTGTACGGCGTCCCAGCCTGGGTGTGTGGTCTTTGCGAACTGTGCTTCCAACACTCTGAGTTGTTCCGGAGTAAAGTGCGTGCGCGGCCGACGACTATAACGCTGAGGCTTTGCTGCAGAGAGAACAGACCAAAGGCTTTCATCAAACACAAACCCACAGAAAATCCAAAGGCAAACTTCCTTCCTGACCTTGACCTCGGAATCAGGGATTTAGGCTACAAATTTGACTCATGGAATCCACTCCTCACCGTCTTCCTAGGATTGTTCTGTTCTCCCGCAAAATCATCTACCAACTTCCACGGAGTAATGTATGTTTTTACTTCTTGTGGCCTCGCTCTACAGCTCCCTGTCTCAGTCCATTTGTGTTTCTATAAAAGACGACCTGAGTCTGGGTAATCTGGAAAGAAAGGAGGTTTCTTGGGCTCACAGCTCTGCAAGCTGTGCAAGAAGCAGAGCACCGGCATCTGCTTCCCGTGAGGACGCCAGGAAGTTCCAATGATGGTGGCAGGTGAAGGGGGAGCAGGTGTGTCCCATGCTGGGAGAGGGAGCAAGAGAGAGGGGAGAGGAAGGTGCCAGGCTCTGGCAAACAACCAGCTCTCAAGTGAACTCACAGAGCGAGACCTCGCTCACTAGCTTGGGGAGGGCACCCCATTCTTGAGGGATCCTTCCTCATGACCCAGACACCTGCCACTAGAGCCACCTCCGACCCTGGGGATCAAATTTCAACATGAGATTTGGAGAGGACAAGTAATTTCAAGCACAGAAGCACCCAAATGTGTCCTTTCACGTGAGAAGAGGTAAGGACGGTTTCAGATACTCATGCACTCAGCAAACTCACCCCCCATGTACCTTTCAAAAAGCCCTGTGAGAATGTAGTTGAACTTGACAAAATAAAAAAGGGGGAGGATTTGTGTGGCAGGAAAGAAGGTCCACACAGGAGAGCAGCCCAGGGAAGTCCCGGGTGGGTGTCGGCACAGCAGCCCAGACGGCAAACTCGGCAGATCCAGGGGGGCAGGGGCAGTGCACTGGAGAAACAAAGTTTATGGGAAAAGAGTTTCCCTAGAAACATCATCATCCTTGATTTGTTGTCTATTTATTGGACTGGCCTCCTGCACTGAGCCCCAACAGGCCCCATCAAATCAGAATGGAGTCGTTTCTACCAAATGCCAGGTAACCAAACTGAGCTTTTGAAATGCACCAGGTTTCTCAGAAAACTGGAGATTCCAGTGGACCTGCAGCAGCAAAATAAGGAAGTCCCTCTGTTTTAACCCTTTAGGGAAAGTCCATGTGAAATGACCAATCCACTTTTTGTCTCCTGTTTCTGATTTCTTCAGGCCTTTTCTGCCTGTAAAGTCAACCCCTTTGGGTAGCTCATCAAACATTCACTCTGTTTTATACAATGAGGTGTCCCCCATTCTAGAATTGCAAATAAGAGCCCCATAGCCAGCCTGAGCAAGAGGGAGACCCTGTCTCTACTAAAAATAGAAAGAAATGATCTGAACAGCTAAAAATATAGAGAGAAAAAATTAGCGGGGCATGGTGGCGCATGCCTGTTGTCCCAGCTACTCGGGAGGCTGAGGCAGGAGGATCGCTTGAGCCCAGGAGTTTGAGGTTGCTGTGAGCGAGGCTGACGCCACGGCTCTGTAGCCCCAGCAACAGAGTGAGACTCTGTCTCAAGAATGAAAAAAATCATTTAAAAAACTTTTTTTAAGAATAAATAAAATTATGTTTATATCCCCAGAGAAGAAATCAACTTCTAAACTAGGTTTTACAAATACTATTTTAAAAGGAGAATACTGATAAATATCACATCAAACTTTAAAATATGTGCACAAGAGAACTCATAAGCAAATTGAAAAACACAAGCCACAGACTGGGAGAATATATTGGCAACAAATACAAGAGATAAACTTTTAGTGTCTAGAAGACAACAAAAATATTCTACTAAGCGTCAGGGTGGAAAAGAAAAGGGAAACAATAGAAATACGAAATTGGTTTAAGAGAAAAACACAATGCAATTTAAAATACAGTGAAGAGGCTTAATCACACTGATTAACGAAGAAATGGAAATTTGGTAAAAGACCAACTACTACTTTATAGCGATCAACCGTTGACATTTAGAAAGTATTACAGCACCAGGCATTGAAAGGATGTGGAGCCAGGTGCGCTGGCCTGCACCTGTCGTCCCAGCTACTCAGGAGGCTGAGGCAGGAGGATTGCTTGAGCCCAGGGGTTCAAGACCAGCCTGGGCAACACAGAGAGACCCTATCTCTAAATTTTAAAAAAGAAAAGGATGTGGGACTCCATCACAAATTGATTTTGAAATGGTCCGTGTGGTATAACCCAGTGGTTCCCAGAGTGCATACCTGGTGTTGGCAACGTCCAGAAGCTATTAATACCAAACCCCCCCATCTCTCACCTGAATTTGCCCACAACCCAAACCCCTCGACCCCGGGCCTCCTGCCTTTGCCCAGCTTACCCTGCTGGAGAGTAGCCATGATGTGCCTCAGCCGTGTAGCTCTCCGGAGTTCACTCTATGTGTGCGCTGGGTGTGAAGGCCGAATTTAAGCACAATTTTGATACAGTCGAGCCCCACCCTATCCCACCCTAAATTCACACCCTCCACTAATCCAATATGACTGTTGAGATCCTATTCTATGCCTGGCGTGCGTAGGGCACTGGGATTCAAACTGGGATTCAAAACTGATTCCTGACCTCACATAGTGGAGTCAAGAAAATAAAAGTCAAGGAACCAGAAAATGGGTTAAATGTTCAAAGATTTCAGGCTGACACCTGTAATCCTAGCACTCTGGAGGCCCAGGCGGGTGGATCGTTTGAGAGCAAGAGTTAGAGACCAGCTTGAGCAAGAGGTAGACCCCGTCTCTACTAAAAATAGAAAGAAATGATATGGACAACTAAAAGAATATATAGAAAAACTTAACCAGGCATCGTGGCACATGCCTGTAGTCCCAGCTACTCAGGAGGCTGAGGCAGGAGGATCGCTTGAGCCCAGGAGTTTGAGGTTGCTGTGAGCGAGGCTGACGCCACGGCACTGTAGCCCGAGCAACAGAGTGAGACTCTGTCCCAAAAAAAAAAAATCATTTAAAAAACTTTTTTTAAAGATAAATAAAATTATGTTTATATCCCAAGACAAGAAATCAACTTCTAAACTAGGTTTCACAAATACTATTTTAAAAGGAGAATACTGATAAATATCATATCAACCTTTAAAATATGTGCACAATAGAACTCATAAGCAAATTGAAAAACACAAGCCACAGACTGGGAGAATATATTGGCAACCAATACAAGAGATAAACTTTTAGTGTCTAGAAGACAACAAAAATATTCTACTAAGCGACAGGGTGGAAAAGAAAAGGGAAACAATAGAAATACGAAATTGGTTTAAGAGAAAAACACAATGCAATTTAAAATACGGTGAAGAGGTTTAATCATACTGATTAATGAAGAAATGGAAATTTGGTAAAAGACCAAGTACTACTTTATAGCGACCAACCGTTGACATTTAGAAAGTATTACCAGGCATTGAAAGGATGTGGAGCCAGGTGTGCTGGCCTGCACCTGTCGTCCCAGCTACTCAGGAGGCTGAGGCGGGAGGATTGCTTGAGCCCAGGGATTCAAGACCAGCCTGGGCAACACAGAGAGACCCTATCTCTAAATCTACAAAGAAAAGGATGTGGGACTCCATCACAAATTGATTTTGAAATGGTCCGTGTGGTATAACCCAGTGGTTCCCAAACTGCATACCTGGTGTTGGCAACGTCCAGAAGCTATTAATACCAAACCCCCCCATGTCTCACCTGAATTTGCCCAAAACCCAAACCCCTCCACCCCGGGCCTCCTGCCTTTGGCCAGCTTACCCTGCTGGAGAGTAGCCATGATGTGCCTCAGCCGTGTAGCTCTCCGGAGTTCACTCTATGTGTGCCCTGGGTGTGAAGGCTGAATTTAAGCAAAATTTTGATACAATCGAGCCCCACCCTATCCCACCCTAAATTCACACCCTCCACTAATCCAATATGACTGTTGAGATCCTATTCTATGCTTGGCGTGCGTAGGGCACTGGGATTCAAACTAGGATTCAAAATTGATTCCTGACCTCACATAGTGGAGGCAAGAAAATGAAAGTCAAGGAACCAGAAAATGGGTTAAATGTTCAAAGATTTCACTTGGGACAAATGGGTAAATAGGGTGTTGAGGGGCAGACTAGGTTCTGGGCCAGGGCTGGTGACTCATGCCTGTGATCCCAGCAGTTTGGGGGGCTGAACTGCATCACTGGAGGCCAGGAGTTCAAGAACAGCCTGTGCAGCACAGCAAATCCCGATCTGTGCAAAAAACGGAAATTAAAAAAATAGCCGGGGACTCCTGAGGTGACGGGATCCCTTGGTCCCAGGAATTTGTGGATGCAGTGAGCTATGGTTGCGTCACCGCACTGTAGCCTGGGTGACAGAGTGAGACCCTATATCAAAATGAAGTATTTAATTGTTTTATTTCATTTAATAAAGAATAAGTTGGTGAGACTACTCCAGGTTGGAAGGTGAGCAGGTACTCCGTGCTTGGGCAGCTTGTAGTGAAACCTGGAGTGCAGCCGGCACGAAGCAAGGAGCGTGGGGAGATGCCCCGTTAAGCCCTTCAACCACCCAGCGCTGCCTTGCCCAATCCAGAGAGCAACAGATGACAGGAGAGACCTTGGCAGAGCCTGAATCATAGGGGACCTTGTAGCTTCAGTTGAGTTTGCATTTGGGGTGGTCGAGAGCCCATCAACAGTTTAAACAAGGGAACTGACCATATTAATTGCATTTTGAAACAATCATGCTACTCTCTTGCCTCTGAACATCCCTTTCACTGTTCCTCTGCTACCCATTTTGTCCACCTTCCAGGTGCCATATTTACCCAGTTAGTCGCTCTTGTTCCTGATGTTCTGTGTGGCAGTTCTTATCTGTAAGGCTGGCGTAATTTGGAGGATCGAGCCCTTTTCCGTGAGGTCCAATGTGGACCCAAGTTCTCTCAAGTTATCCAGAGAAGCGACTCTGCCTTTGACCCGTGTTTTCCTTCCCTCTCCATCCTCTCCCTCATCCTCCATCCCACCGACCACCAGCCTGGTTTGAGAAGGCCTGGACGAGCAGAAGAACTCCGGCTCTGGAAACATTGCAGGTAGCCCTAGGCAAAACGATGGAAAGACTCATCTGTTACGTTTAGAGAAAGAAAATTCAGGAAAATGTCTACAGGGGTCAAGATTGGAAACGACCTTTTCAAATACCTATTTGAAAGAATAAAATGTGCCTCAGATTTTGTTAATAAATTTTAGAATCACTCCCTGGAATCGCCCTATGGCACTAGCCAAGGTGAAAACAGAGTGATATTTTCCAAGGGTGTGTGCCCCAAATTAGCAGCAGAATTTGCAGGAGTGCATGTTAAAACGCCCCTGGCCCTTTTCATTGGTTCCCTTAGCAATTCTTTTGGTGCCTGCTCTGCTGAGTTTTGTTTTGGTGAATAGGAAATCAGGATTTATAAAAATAGAACTGATCCCTGCCCTCCCAAATGCCGGCATTCTATGGAGGAGAGGAGAACATTAAGAAAGCAAACAAGCCAATAAATGGTGTCTGATTATGATGCTACTGGAATCATGAAGGTCACCAACAGCACTGCGTTAGAGGGAGCACATTAGGTTGGAAAGCCGGGGAAGACATCTCTGAGGAAGTGTCATTTTCACTGAAGCACAAGGAAGAGCATTCTAAGCAAAGGGAACATCCAATGCAAAGGCCCAGAGACACAGAAAACCTTTTAATCGATTGACTGCCACACTAGAAACCTTTTTTTCATTGGGGCCATGGTGTTTTACTACGAAAATAGTTAAAAACTTTGAAAACAACAGGATCCTTTCTGATTTTACAAAAAATTGGTTATTTTTCCTTGTTTTTTAGTGTTTTTCTTTTCTTATTTTAAGCTTAACATACATACAGAAAAGTTGGCCAATGATTAGTGTATGGATCCATTATTTTTCACACCTGTGTCGTCAGATCTAGAAACAGAACGTTTCCGGCATCCCAGAAGTCTCTGCTCATGCCATGGTAGCTACTGACTTAGGACATCACACATCACTTATGCCTGCTTTCCAACTTTAGGTAAAGCTCTTTTTTATTCTGAGTACGCACGTAACAATTGTACATATTTATGGGATACAGAATGATATTTTGATACGTGCATACAGTGTGTAATGATCAAGTCACAATAATTAGCATATCTGTAGCCTCAAACATTTATTTCTGTGTTGTGGATGTTCAAAACCCTCTCTCCTAGCTTCTTGAAAATATTCAAAAAATTATAGTTAACCATATTTACCCTACGGTGCTGCAGAACACCAGAAATCATTCATTCCTCCTATCTATCTTTAATCTTGTATTCGTTAACCAACCTCTACCCATTCTTGCCTCCCTCGTGCTCTTCCCAGCCTCCAGCACCCGCAATTACCCTCTCTACTTGCATGAGCTCAATTGTTTTGAATGAGAACACGCATTAGCTAATCTCTCTGTGCCTGACTTATTGCGATTAACATTGTGTCCTGCAGACTTATCCATGTTGCCACAAATGACAGGATTTCATTCTTTTATGGCTAAATAATATTCTATGGTGTATATGTCCCACGTTTACTTCATCCATTCACCTGTTGATGGACATAGCTTAGCTATTGTGAATAGCGCTGTGATAAGCTCGGGGGTGCAGGGATCTCATTGATATACTGATGTTTTTTTCCTTTCAATCAATATTCAGTAGTGGGATTGCTGGATCATAGGGTAGTTCATTTTCAGCTTTTTGAGAAATGGCCACACATTTTGCCATAATGGCTGTACTAATTCACATTCCCACCAACACTGTATAAGAGTTCCCTTCCCACCTCCTCACCACCATAGGTAATTTTTGTCTTTTGAATTATAGCCATTCTAAGTGGGGTAAGATGATATCTTATTGTGGTTTTGAATTGCATTTCCCTGATGTTTAGTGATGCTGGGCATTTTTTGAGAAATGTCTATTCAGATCGTTTGCCCACTTTTTTTTTTTTTTTTTTTTTTTTTTGAGACAAAGTCTCACTCTTTTGCCCTGGCTAGAGTGCTGTGGTATAAGCTAGCTCACAGCAACCTCAAACTCCTGGGCTTAAGCAATCTTTCTGCCTCAGCCTCCCGAGTAGCTGGGACTACAAGCATGCGCCACCATGGCTGGCTAACTTTTTCTATATAATTTTAGTTGTCCAGATAATTTCTTTCTATTTTTTAGTAGAGATGGAGTCTCGCTCTTGCTCAGGCTGGTCTCGAACTCCTGAGCTCAAGCAATCCTCCTGCCTCAATCTCCCAGAGTACCAGGCTTACAGGTGTGAGCCACCGCACCTGGCCTCAGGCTGGGATTTGTTACTGAGTGCCTCGGCTTTTCCTACCTGTCTGGTGTGGATTTGTTCTTAATTGCCTGTTTCTTAGGAGTCTCTCACCTCATTTCTGATTTTCTCTCTCAGAGAACTGAGTCATGTGTAGATATTTATTCCGTGCATCTGTCGGTGAAGGGAGAGTCAGGAACCTCCTATTTTACCATAATGCTGACAATACTCCCCTGATGACTATCTTTAATACTGAAATTTGGGGTGGCCCAGTGGCTCACTCTGAGAGGCCGAGGCGGGAGAATTGCTTGAAGTCAGGAGTTCAAGACCAGCCTGAGAAAGAGTAAGACCCTGTCTGTACTAAAAAATAGAAAAACTTACCCGGGCATGATGGTGTTCTCCTGTAGTCCCAGCTACTCGGGAGGCTGAGGCAGGAGGATCGCTTGAGCCCAGGAGTCTGAGGTTGCTGTGAGCTGTGATCACACCACTGCACTGCAGCTTAGGAAACAGAGCAAGACCCCACCTCTAAAATAATTAATTAATTCATTAAATTTATGAAAATCAATGTTTGCAATAGCCCAAAATGGACCACTCAGTGTCCATCAAGAGTGAAATTGGTATGTATGTCTTGGCATGGAGCAGTAAAAATGAAGGAATTACAGCTACACACATCGGTATGGATGAACCATAAAAACAAAACAGGAACAAAAGTTGCATGAACCCAAAAAAGACCTCCAAGACAAAGCATATACAAACAAACTTCAACCAAGTGGTGAAACTCAAAGGAAAGCGAAGAATCAAGGCAAGAGAGCAATGATAGCCTGGGGGTGTGAGGAACTCAAGTAGTCAGGAAGGAACACCGAGGAGCTAAAGGTGTTAGCAACATCTCATGCCTTGAACGTGGAGGTGGTTACCTGGGTGCTAGTTTAATAGATACTTATCAAAATATACATTGTGTGGTAACTTGGATCAACTTTTCCATAAATGCTTTAAATTCACAGTCAATAAAACTGAAGAGATAAAGAGAGAGAGAGAGGGATGGCAGAAGGAAGGGAGGGAGGGAGAACTCTAATTCAGTCCTTCTTTAAATTCCCAATTCAGGTTTTAGGAATGTTTCCTCTCATCCCAAAAGGAGAACTTGAGAATGGGTCCTCAGTCCTCCATCCCAGGTGAAGACTGCATTACGGTTGCGGTCACACCACCTGGACCTGAGCCTGTCCTCAGACAGGTCTGCAAACAAGGATCACACAAATGAAGGGCTAGAACTTAAAGATGTCACCCTTCTGCCAGAATCTGTGGGAGAAGCAGGGTGTCTGAGATTTTGATGCACCTGGCCCCCCAGACAGAAAGGACAGGGTGCGGCTAGAGCCCAGTGTGGGGGACAGAGTGTGGGGCCCTCACACGGCAGAGCCAAGGGGCCTGGGTGGGGTGGAGATGGCACAAGGACTTCTCTACCTCTCTCTCCAGTCCTGCTGAGGTCAATTTCTATGCTCTCCCATGACCTCTGGAAGACAAAGGAGGAGGATTCCCTCCCAGGGCCAAAGGCCTTGTTCCGGGACCACCAGGCAATTTAGAAAAATGTGCACCTGGTGGATTCTGCACTGTGGGGAACAGGCTACGTGAGAGGGGAGGAGGCTGGACATTGTCCCTGCTCAACCCTCACCCCATCTGTGCACTTCCCCTCCCCCTCCTTCCTCCCCTGCTCCACCCACCCCCACTGGCATTGCTGCTGCCTCACAGACACTGGCCTGAGTCCCTTTCTGACACCCCACCCCTTCTCGCCCTGCTGGGAGGGGCTTGGGAACAGGAATGCAGCCAGATGCAGGGCTGCAGGGGTTATTTATAGGCTGCAACTCCAGGAGGCTCACGCAGAAGAGGAGACCCAACTCGGAGGAGCCCTCTGGAAGAAGACAGCGATGCAAGGGCTACCGGTGGGTTGCAAAGGCACAGCCATCAGTGATCCCAAGTCGCATAAAGAAAGGAAGGGAAACGGGGAGATTTTAGGAGATGAAAATATGAGCATTTCTAGTTTGAACGTTTTCCTGAGAGTTGTGGGTGTGTGGAAGAGAGCCCCTGGGGATACGGTGTGTGAGATCGTCGTGGGGCACGGTGTGTGGACCCTGGACCAGCGTGACCCTGTGTCCGCATGTGCTGGTGTCTGACTGAGAGTGAACGCTGTTGACACGAGGCGAGTTAGTGCGGGAGGCGGACAGCCCACCGGGATGGGCGGTGTGGGGAGGGTGGCGGTGGGACTGTGCTTTGCCGTGGTGACAGCGACTGTGAGCCTGTGTCTGAGTACAGCCGGGACAGTGCCCAAGCAACTGCGCACGTCTCAGTGAGCAGGAGTGTGGGGGGAAGTGTGTGACACCGAGTCACATGTCCCTGTGTGACTGTGAGCCCATGTGTGATGATCTGTGACTGGGTGTTGAACTGTGAACACGTATGTGGCTGTCTGTGCACGTGAAGGTTCTTCCCTACGTAGCAGCGACTCTGATTAAGTGCCTATAGGTTTCTCCATGTGTGGCGGCTTTGTCCTTCAGCAAGGACCCACAACTGCAGGTGGATTTCCACACTGGGACAACCGAGAGTTCAGACATCGCCTTCCACATCCGAGTGTACTCTGGTCACTTCGTGGTGATGAACAGCCGTGAGGATGGGGGCTGGAGGTGTGAGGTGCGGTCCTCCCACATGCCCTTCGTGGACGGCAGAGCACCTGACCTGCGCATCCTGGTGCTGCACAATGAGTCCAGGTGAGTGTCCCCAGGAACGTCCACACGCCGCCTCCGTGGGCTCTCAGAGGAGGACGCAGCTCCCCCTGGCCTGGTCCGGAGGGTCCCTTGGGGTCCATCTCCCATAACGACTCCTGCCCCAGGCTTTTGGTCACAGAGCACACCCTGCTGGTACTGCCATTCTCAGCTCTTTCCTAAACCTGACATTGTCAAGGTCGGGTCACATGCCCTTTCCCCCAAGGTGGAGAATCTCCTCTGTCTTCACCCGTAGCTATCCTTTCTGCATATGCTTTTATTTAAACTTTCATGTAGTTAAACGGTTGAAACATGCATATGAATAAAATTATATTAATCAGCCCCAAATTAAGTCTTTCTCTCACCCCTGAACCCCAATCCTCCGCCCCAGAAGAGCAACGATTATTAGCTTCTCTACTTTCCTTCCACAGATGATCTATGCTTGTGCAAGCAGTCATTTCTTTTTATTTTTATTTATTTATTTTTTTTTTTGAGACGGAGTCTTGCTTTGTTGCCCTGGCTAGAGTGAGTGCCGTGGTGTCAGCCTAGCTCACAGCAACCTCAAACTCCTGGGCTTAAGCAATCCTCCTGCCTCAGCCTCCTGAGTAGCTGGAACTACAGGCATGCGCCACCATGCCCGGCTAATTTTTCTATATATATATTTTAGTTGTCCAGATAATTTCTTTCTATTTTTAGTAGAGATGGGGTCTAGCTCTTGCTCAGGCTGATCTCGAACTCCTGACCTCAAGCGATCCTCCCACCTCGGCCTCCCAGAGTGCTAGGATTACAGGCGTGAGCCACCGCACCCGGCCTCATCTCTTTTTAAACAAACGGTGGCATAAGTTTCTCTATGCATTACAGCTTGGGAGCTAGAGTTTGTTGTTGTCAAAGACTATTCTTAGATAAATCATCTATCTGTGGCACTGCCTCACTTTGGAGTGATTGCATAGCATTCCAAAAAGATTACCAAAATTTATTGAACTTAACCCTTTTCATGGGCATTTAGGTTGTTATTTTGCTCTCACAAATGATGCTGTATTAGGGTTTCTGTACAACCATTTATTATGATCAACCTCCCAGTACTTATATTGGAAGATAATTTCAAAGAAATGGAATAACTGGTTCAGAAAGTGTGTGCATTTTTAATTTGACAAATTAACACCTAACAGTGACTTTTTCCAAAGCCTCAGCAATAAAGAATATGTTCAAATTTTCTTTTGCAAACGGGTGGGCCAAAAGATTGACATTTTATTAAGATTTAGATGGGGTGGGCATCTTTTCGTATACTTATAAACTGTTAAAAATATCCTTTTTTAAAAAAAAAATCTGTACTATTCTACCTCTTTAAGAACACTCAGGTTTTATTCTCTGCCACCACTAGCCCAAATCTGGGCTACTCAAAAGAGAAAATGGGCCATCAGCAGTACATGGCAGTTGCGGTTTGTGGAACTGAAACTTATGCACTCAGTGAAGGTGGTTGGAGCACTGACCCTGCAGTGACCTCTGTGTGAGACACAGGGATTCCAGGTTCAGGAGACACAGCCCCTGGCCATCGGGATCTTCCAGGCTAGTGAGAGGCTGAGCAAACAGAGACCTTGCAATACCGAGTGGTAGAACCTCACTGGAGGAATCAGAGGAAACACAGAAAACAGAGTAGAGCCACTGTCTGAAACAGTCACAAAAAGTAGTCTATTCAAAGAAGCATGTCTACTGGGTTCTGAAGTGTGAGTAGGAGTTTTCTGGGTGGATAGTGTAGACAGGTACAAGGGCAAAGTGGAAAACAAGGCTGAAAGGTGGTTTGGTGGCATGCTGTGTTTCTGACACATTTTCCCTTTTGTAGGTGGTGGTAAACGGCTAACACTGTTACAGCTTTGCCCATCGACTCCAGCCAGGGGATGTGAGGATGGTGCAGGTGTGGAGAGATGTCTCCTTGACCTCAGTGGATACCTCCTAGAGAAGGAGGAGGTGACCAGACTCTCCCTTGTCAAGGAGTCCCTCTTTCTACGTGATCATGGATTCCCAGAGCCTGTCTACAGAATAATGCCTCCTCACCCCTTCCCCAACACTTGGTCATTAAAATGTCACCAAACTTCACAGGATTTGGTTCTTGCATTAAGGGAAAAAAGGGAAGTGGTCATCACCAAAAGGGACCTGGAGGTTCCATGGGAGACATCAAGAAACCAAAGAGAGGGCTGGGTGTGGTGGCTCACACCTATAATCCCAGCACTCTAGGAGGCTGAAGCAGGAGGATTACTTGAGCCCAGGAGTTCAAGACCAGCCTGAGCAAGAGTGAGACCCTGTTAGGTTGGGACAAGGAGGAAGGGGAACAGATGCTTTGTCTAGGGGGTGTCCACTGGGGAGCAGATGGAACTAGGAGATGCTTTGTCAACTAGAAGGAACAAATTGACCAGAGGAGGCTTCAAAGGACTGAACGGATGTTTGGTCTACCATGGCGGGTCTCCAAAGACTGACCAACCAGAAAGAGGTAGAAAGGCCACAGAGTGGAGATATGAACAAGGCCACAAAAGAGGATCTTTGGAGCATGCGTACAAGTAAGGTAACAGTGTCCTTAAATGAACCACCCGCATTAGCACAGTAAAAATCACACCCACCTGTGCCATGGCAACCCCCGGAACTTGCCTTACAAGGTTAAAAACGGGAAGGGTTCCCAGTTCCAGGAATCCTCCACCCCCTCCAAGAAAAGCCTTCAGTAATATTATAGCTCTCCACATGTAGCATAAAAATTTTATAATAGTATATTTCCATTTCTCACCTCACAGACTTTGTACTAGTGTTGTCGTGTATGCTATAAATCTCACCATATATTATTATTTTTTAAATAACATTTTATTTTATTGGTTAACCACAACTTTGATATTATTTTTATTTTGCATATTCAGTTATCTTTTAAAGAGATCTAAATAATAACAAAAAAACATTTAGCCACAGATCGCCATTTCCAATGCTCTTTATTTCTTTGTATGGTAGCATTTTTCTTCTGTCTGGGACTTCCTTTAGCATTTCTTATAGCGTAGGTCTCCTGATGATGCATTCCTTCAGCTTTTGCATATCTGAAAAAGTCATTATCTCACCTTGATCTTTGAAAGTTATTTTCCAGTGTCTAGAACACGAGGGTGACAGAGTTTTTAGGTTTTTTGTTTTTTCTTTCAGTACTTTTGGCTTGCATTGTTTCCAACAAGAAGCAATGTTGCTGTGATCTTGTCATTGTTTCTTAATGTGTGATGTTTCCCGCCCCCCTCCTGGGGCAATTTTAGGGCTTATTTCATTTCTTCTTTCTTGGGAATCGCTGTTCTTTGTTGCCTGATGTCCAAAGTCTTAAAAAGTGTTGCTTCAGATGTTTTTGTCCAGTTTTCCAATTGTTTTATACAGGAAAGTAAATCCAGTCCCTGTTGCTCCATTTTGGGCAGAAAAGTATTACCATGCTGGTTGGATTTTAAAGGCAGTGGGGATCTTGTTCTTGTTGGAGAATAGGTGCCAGGAAGTCTCTGATCCTGAGTAGTAAAAACGTTATTTGGATGGTCTCTTGAAAGGAAGTGCCTAGAAAATGCAAGCTTTGGTAGATAAAGTAGCTGCTGTGATAGAACATTATGAGGTCAAATTAGGGCAGCCCCGGAGGTGCACCACTCAGATCCCTGTTCAAGAAAGAAATTTGTTTAGCTGCAAGGATTGCAGCTAGTTGACAGCCAATGATTGAGCATGGCGGGGGATACTAGGGCCTGGCCATTTCTGCCCAATGCGGGACCCCTCTAATGGGCAGTCTCTGCTCTGGAGCCCCCTATTGAGTTGTATGAATTTTTTTTCAAATCTGTGTCACTTGTGTGAGGCTCTCCCTGCCCAATCCTGCCTTGTCCTTTCTTTTTCTCTCTCATTAGTATTAACTTTAACAAGTCTCTTCCACTCCCGTCTCAGCATATGCCTCCTGGAGGGCTCAAATGACATAACAGTAAACGTGAGATGATCTGTGAGATGATGTGGCTGCTTCTTATGTCCTTGAAGCACCATCGAAGAAAAGTAAATAACAGACTCATGGATAAAAATTCTCAAAGTTCAGGGCATGGTGATTATGGTTAATAATATATTGTATGCTTGAAAATTGCAAATAAATAAATGCAAAAATTCTCAGTTCAAGGTATAGGAAGATAATACAATGCAATTTCCATATTTCTGTCCCACGAGCAAGACCTCATCTCTACAAAAAACAAAAAATTAGTTGGGCGTGGTGGCGCACGCCTGCAGCCTTGGGAGGCTGAGGCAGCAGGATCCACTTGAGCCCAAGAGTTAGAGGTCGCTGTGAGCTATGATGACAGCACTGCACTCCAGCCTGGGCAACAGAGTGAGACCCTGTCTCCAAAATTAATTAATTAGTTAATTAATAATTGCCATAGGAAACTCTTTTATTTTTCATCCTTGTATGGTAGATTGTCTCCAAATATAAACTCCTATCATTTCTTTTCTCTCATAAACATGCAGCTACTTCCATCAATAGGGGTAATCTATGTCCTCTCTCCCTAATAGTGTGTGGACCTGTGACATGCTTTACCACTAGAATGTTGTAGAAAGGTGACATGGTTGCCATTATCATCCTTGGAATTTCCATACTAACCCACAGGAAACAAACAGCATCAAAAAGCCTGGAATCTTGTTTGGGGTTCTGGAGTCTTCACTAACTCTCCCCTCCTCACTTCCCTGTAATTCTTAGGCTGGTTACAGAGGAGGGGTGTAAAAAGAATGAAAAGAAATGAAGCTCATGCAGCAGAAGAACATCACAAACTCTTGGCTAAGCTGGAGCCATGGAGGAGGCCCTCCCCGGTTCCAGAGGCTCTGCTTGTAGGGTCTCAGTCTGTGGGTAGCACTGACAGCTGGAGAACACTGCCAGGGCTCAGGACATGACACCCCAAAGTATGGCACCTTGGCATGCTGTGACTTTGAACTAAAGGCGATTGGGAGGGCCTCAGAAGGCTCTCTGACCTTCTTCTACTCTCCTTTCTCTCCCAAGTGGGTCACAGAAACTAGAATTCCTCTCCCCAAAGAAAGCCATAAGACCTAGAGAGACCACCCTCTGACCTCCCCCTCTCCTATGCCCCAAAGGTACACGTGTGGCGGGTGCCCTACCCTATACTCAGAGGAAAGAAATGCTACACAGGCCAAGAAGGTCAAACAAAAGGTCTCACATATTTATTACTGAACCAGCTTATGAGTGCAGAGCATATAAACAAAGAGAAAAATCACTTCCCCAGTGAAATGTGTCTGATTGTCCGGATAGTAATGACATTTTCAGCTTGTTATGGTAAGATGACAGTGACCTTGATACAGCACAAATATGTGTGCTATCTCACGTGCAATTCTTTATAGACCCAGCTTGGTTCTTCTCCAGTGTCTCCTCTTGGAGTTGTACCTGATTTTATGATCAGTTTTCATCCAGATCCACTGGGGAATGGGACGATTTTGCTTTTGTTTCTTGGCCAGAAATTGCTTGATCCTGAAAGTCTTGTGAGAAGACATGGTGAGAAATGGAGTCAACCGCACACACCACTATGGCAGAGAAGGGGAGAGAGAGTGAATAAGGACAATTCATTACCATTAGATCCTACCCTTTTGTCCAGTCATGGCTGTCCACAACTACCCTCTTCTTTCAACAGACCTGGCATAAAAATACTGTTTTCCCTGAGTCTTTGGTCTTCATTTCTAAAGGCTCCCATGTCACATAAAACTTTGTTGAGTGGCCGGGCACAGTGGCTCACGCCTGTAATCCTAGCACTCTGGGAGGCCGAGGCAGGTGGATCGCTCGAGGTCAGGAGTTCGAGACCAGCCTGAGCAAGATCGAGACCCCATCTCTACTAAAAATAGAAAGAAATTATCTGGCCAACTAAAATATATATAGAAAAAATTAGCCAGGCATGGTGGCACATGCCTGTAGTCCCAGCTACTCGGGACGCTGAGACAGGAGGATCGCTTGAGCTCAGGAGTTTGAGGTTGCTGTGAGCTAGGCTGATGCCACGGCACTCACTCTAGCCTGGGCAACAAAGCGAGACTCTGTCTCAAAAAAAAAAAAAAAAAACTTTGTTGAGTAAATTTGTTAATACTTTTCTCTCATTAATCTGTCTTTTGTTATAGTGCCAACCATGAACACTAGCTTTCTCCCCTACCAAGGCAAGAAGTTCATCATCAGAGACTATTTCTCCATGTTTTCAGTGGAAGCACTGGGCTTCAGTACAACAATTTGGCCAACAAAACTGCTCACGACTTGACCCGACTTGCATATTTCTTTGGAATGTCCCAGTTTGTCCAGAGAGAATGAAGAAAGACTGATGCCCAGGGAAGCTGCATCAGGTTGCTGTCTACGGATAAGTGTTGTGAAGTTTCCAGACCAGCTAGATAGAAACCAATCCCCGCTTCTTGTGTGTGTCTTTCACCTGCCACTCAAGGTTTTAAAATATTCAGAGGAGAGAACTCACCGCATAGAGACAGGGCTGCCCTGAGCTTCGGTGAACCACCCCTCTACCCACACGCCAATCCTCCTGGAGTAGCAGGGTCCTGCCCTCAAGGATACAGGTTTACCTCTTAGAGTTTCTCCCCTGCTAGCCCTGAGCAGAAACACTCACTCCATCAGGCCTCATCTCTCACAAAAAAAGAAAATCAGAATGATTTCCAAGCCGATCAGTTCCCAAACATCACACGCTATTAGAGCAGCATTGAATTTTTTAAATTCTCTTTGGCTCCACTTCCAAGGACTCATATGTGGACTCCCGCTAAATTCCATGGATCAATATTCAGGATCACGGGCCACAAGAAGATGAAAATGGCATTGAATGTGATACACGTGTAATTTTCTTACCCAATTTTCTTTTTCTCAGCACTTTCTCTCAGGAAAATGGTGTTTCAGTGGTCTTGGCCAAGCTGGTTACAGACAGACCGGCATCCCTGCTGGGACACAAAGGGCAGCGGGTCTCTCCCCTCCCTGAGAGCTGTTATTTAGCCACGTCAGGGCACTGGATTTTCCGTAGCTGAGCTCTCAGCGCCTTCTATCTGCTCAGTGTCAGAGCAGCATTTGGAATGTAAATGAGGTAGGCTTCCATATTCTTTGTTACATAGGAAATAGAGCAGAATCCTGGGATTTATTTTTTCATTCTCACATGTGGGAGAAAAGGATGGTGCCATAATCTTCATCAGATTTGCTGTAGAAGCCCTACAGTTAGCCATACCTTTTAAGAACACAGCAACGGCAGAGCATTAGTCAGCCAGTCAGAACCACAGACTGGGGGAGGGGAAGTATTACTAGCAACTTCCACATCACAAAGAGACAAATTCTAAAGTCCAGGTGTGTTTCTAGAATTCTTTGTTCCATTGAAATTTCCAAAAATATAATAATTTATATTAGCAGACAATTAAACACATAGAATCCATTTTACTCCAAAGAACAAGTCTGATATTTTTGTGAGTGCTCTTAATTTAACACCTTTTCAAATCAACTTATATGAGCTGGCATTTATTCTTCTTCAAGCTGCAGGGGAAAGGGGCTTCTTCCTGTGCTTCTTGCTTCCACCATGCTGAGACTCCTTTTGTTTGTTGACTAGGATGATTTAACTTTTTAGGATAGGGTCTGTTGTTGCATTTTGCTTTTTTCACTAAAAGAAAAGATGAATTGGCCTAAGATGATTTTATTTTAAAATAAGGGAATAATGAGCAGGTATTGTGCTTCAATATATATAAGGCAAGAATCTCGCAACCCACCACCCAAATGTTCACGATGGAAAGACAGAATGGTGCTACAAGAGGGACTCAGATTAGATGTTGGGAAGGACTTCCCAGTGAGGAAATGTAAGAGTTGGGAGGACTAGGCCAATTGAGTGGCCTGCTCAAAGCTCTCTGTTTGTGCTGTCAAAGTAGAATAGTTTAAAAGTTAAAAAACATTCTCATGCAAATATAAAGTGAACATGGTTCAAAGATTTATTTAACTCATTTATCAGGGAACCAGCAAGATATTGAAACCGGTTCAAAGAAAATTTGAGGAATTAGGCCAGGCGCGGTGGCTCACGCCTGTAATCCTAGCACTCTGGGAGGCAGAGGTGGGTGGATCGCTCGAGGTCAGGAGTTCGAGGCCAGCCTGGGCAAGAGCGAGACCCCGTCTCTACTAAAAATAGAAAGAAATTATATGGACAACTAAAATATATATAGAAAAAATTAGCCAGGCATGGTGGCACATGCCTGTAGTCCCAGCTACTCAGGAGGCTGAGGCAGTAGGATCGCTTAAGCCCAGGAGTTTGAGGTTGCTGTGAGCTAGGCTGATGCCACAGCACTCACTCTAGCCCGGGCAACAAAGCAAGACTCTGTCTCAAAAAAAAAAAAAAGAAAAAGAAAAAGAAAATTTGAGGGATTGAGGATATGATAGACTGAATATAGAATGTTAGAGTAAGAGTGCTGGGTTGGACACAAAATTGGTTTATATCCTGCAGAGCATTAACTCTCTAATCTTTGGGGTTATCTTTTAACTGTACAGAAATAACTTGTATCTTTATCAAGCAAAAATCTACAGGTTAACATGTAACTTACAGAGTCTGGGCCTAATCAGTAGTAAATAGCAAGTCAAACAACATTTCATTGCCCTGGGGCTTTGCTGTTCACTATGTAGCTATTATCCATATGACAATTTATATTTAAATTAAAATTAAATAAGATTTAATTTTCAGTTTCTCAGTCACACTGGCCACATTTCAAGTGCTGAACAGCCACATGTGCCTAATGGCTACTGTATTGGGTAACACAGAAAACATTTCTATCATCACAGAAAGTTCTATTGTACAGCGTTGCCCTAGAAAGCTAAATAACCCTTCAGTGGTCTGTTAGAGAATGCTCCAGCATGATAGTAAAGGGACATGCAGGAATCCTTTTGCCTTTTTTCCAAGTTTTGGATAATTCTTAACACTCTCTCCAAGAGCTTGGAGATTTTCTGTCAAGGTTTCTGAGGCTCCAACATCATGTTTTGTCTTCCCCTGAACAGAGATCCTGGGTGTCATGGCACTACTATTAAGCAAGGGGTCGAGAGGGAGGAAAGAGATAATTTTGCATCTTTTAGAGTTTGAAGTCCATTACAGCTGTACTTTCATGTTGTGAAAAATCAGTACGAAGTGTAGGGGGGAGTCTAGGTAGAACAGAGACTATTAGAGGAGGATTAGATGAGGTTATGTGTGTAAAGCTTTCTGGCATGTAGTACTGGAATAAATGTAGCAATGATGATGAGGGAGGCCAATGAGGTAGGAAGAAAAGCAAGAGTGTAGTATGGCCTTTCCTGTGGCTTGGGCTGCACACGGAATGGTAGCTGGGTTCCTGGATGAAGCAACCCACAAAAGAAGGTCTGAAGAAGGAGCATTTTAAGAGAGCAAGGCAGGAACTACAAGGATGCTTCTGACCTAGCCTCTGAAGTCACCAGCATCACTTTCACTGCATTTTATTGACTACAAGTGACTCCCTAAGGCCAGCCGGGTTTCAAGAGGAAAGAGATTAGACTCCACTTATCAATGGGAAGAGCGTCAAAGAATTTGTCACTATCCTTCATTAGTCACACCATCCTACTCAGAGTCAACGTCCTTAGTGTGATCTAATAACCAGAACAGCATGGTACTGGCATAAAAACGGACACATACACCAATGGCACAGAATAGAGAACCCAGAAATAAATGCATACATTTATGGTCAATTGATCTTCAGCAAAGTTGCCAAGAACATACAATGGGAAAAGGACAATCTCTTCAATAAATGGTGCTGGGAAAACTGGATATCCACATGCACAACAATGAACTTGGACCCTGATCTTACATCACATAGAAAAATCAACTCAAAATGGATTGAAGACTTAAACACAAAACCTAAAACTGTAAGACTACTGGAAGAACACAGGGAAAAACTTCTTGACATTGATCTAGGCAATGATCAACTTGGAAGCATCCTAGGATGTAATCTTGGGAACGCCTAAAGGAAAATATCTTGCAAAACTTTCCTTATAAACATTAAACTGGTTGAAACATAAACTATAGTCCCATCCTTTGACGTTCTGCTGTTCTGGTGCCTTGGCACTTCTGGCCTCCAGGTGACATCTGGAAGGGCGCGGGCGCCGGGATTACGCATGCGCAGTACTGCCGGGCTGCGCCGCACTGCCGGGCTGCGCCGCAGACTCTGCGCTCGCGCTCGCGATTGTGCACACGGCGCGTACCCGTGCGCCCGGCGCTCACGCACGCGCGCTTGCGTGGACGTGCGCGATCGCGCTGTCCCGTTGTTCCTGGTTTCCTGGGAGCAGTGGAGCTGACCCTGCGGTCCAAGATGTCCGAGCTCCCGGCAGACAACACTGTCCCGCAGACAGGCGAGGCAAGCGGTGACAGAGACGTCCCGCAGGCGGAGGTAGGCGGCGGGAGTCAGGAGCCGGCCCCAGCGCAGCCTGAGGAGGCCGGGGAAAGCCCGATGGCGGCGGCTCAGGAAAGCCCGATGGCAGCGGCTCGGGAAAGCCCGGTGGCGGCGGCCAGGGAGGGCCCGGTGGCGGCGGCTGAGGAGGGCCAGATGGCGGCGGCTTTGGAAAGCCCGATGGTTGCAGCTCAGGAGAGCCCGGTGGCGGCGTCTCTGGAGGGCCCGGTGGCGGCGGCTCTGGAAAGCCGGATGGTTGCAGCTCAGGAGACCCCGGTGGCGGCAGCTCTGGAAAGCCCGATGGTTGCAGCTCAGGAGGGCCCGGTGGCGGCGGCTCTGGAAAGCCCGATGGTTGCAGCTCAGGAGGGCCCGGGGGCGGCGGCTCAGGAGGGCCAGATGGTTGCAGCTCAGGAGGGCCCGGTGGCGGCGTCTCTGGAGGGCCAGATGGTTGCAGCTCAGGAGGGCCCGGTGGCGGCGTCTCTGGAGGGCCAGATGGTTGCAGCTCAGGAGGGCCCGGTGTCGGCGTCTCTGGAGGGCCCGATGGTTGCAGCTCAGGAGAGCCCGGTGTCGGCGTCTCTGGAGGGCCCTATGGTTGCAGCTCAGGAGGGCCGGGTGGCGGCGTCTCTGGAGGGCCCGATGGTTGCAGCTCAGGAGAGCCCGGTGGTTGCAGCTCAGGAGGGCCCAGTGGCGGCGGCTCAGGAGGGCCCGATGGTTGCAGCTCAGGAGGGCCCGGTGGCGGCGTCTCTGGAGGGCCCGATGGTTGCAGCTCAGGAGGGCCCGGTGGCGGCGTCTCTGGAGGGCCCGATGGTTGCAGCTCAGGAAGGCCCGGTGGCGGCTCTGGAAAGCCCGATGGTTGCAGCTCAGGAGGGCCCGGTGGCGGCGGCTCAGGAGGGCCCGATGGTTGCAGCTCAGGAGAGCCCGGTGGCGGCGTCTCTGGAAAGCCTGATGGTTGCAGCTCAGGAGGGCCCGATGGTTGCAGCTCAGGAGGGCCCGGTGGCGGCGTCTCTGGAAAGCCCGGTGGTTGCAGCTCAGGAGGGCCCAGTGGCGGCGGCTCAGGAGGGCCCGATGGTTGCAGCTCAGGAGGGCCCGGTGGCGGCGGCTCAGGAGGGCCCGATGGTTGCAGCTCAGGAGGGCCCGATGGTTGCAGCTCAGGAAGGCCCGGTGGCGGCATCTCTGGAAAGCCCGATGGTCGCAGCTCAGGAGGGCCCGGTGGCGGCGGCTCAGGAGGGCCTGGTGGCGGCGGCTCTGGAAAGCCCGGTGGTTGCAGCTCAGGAGGGCCCGGTGGCGGCGGCTCAGGAGGGCCCGGTGGCGGCGGCTCAGGAGGGCCCGATGGTTGCAGCTCAGGAGGGCCCGGTGGCGGCGTCTCTGGAAAGCCCGATGGTTGCAGCTCAGGAAGGCCCGATGGTTGCAGCTCAGGAGGGCCCGGTGGCGGCGTCTCTGGAAAGCCCGATGGTTGCAGCTCAGGAGGACCCGGTGGCGGCGGCTCAGGAGGGCCCGGTGGCGGCGGCTCAGGAGGGCCCGATGGTTACGGCTCAGGAGGGCCCGGTGGCGGTTGCTCTGGAAGGCCCGGGGGCGGCGGCCCGAGAAGTCCCCGTGGCAGCAGCCAGGGAGGGCCCGGGGGCGGTGGCCAGGGAAGGCCGGATGGCAGCGGCCAGGGGAGGCCCAGTGGCGGCGGCCAGGGGAGGCCCGGTGGCCAGGGAAAGTCCGGCGGCGGCAGCCAGGGATCCCCGGGTGGCAGAGGTCGCCCGATTGTTCGGGGAGCCAGTGGATGAGGAGGTTCCTGAGCCCAGGCCCAGGTCCAGGCACGGCATCCCCGGGAGCCTGGCTGCGTTGCCGTATCTACGCCTCCGTCAACCACTCAGCGTTTTAGGCCTTAATTACCAGCAGTTTCTCCGCCAATATCTGGAAAATTACCCGATTGCTCCGGGCAGAATACAGGAGCTTGAAGAACGCCGCAGGCGATTTGTGGAAGCCTGCAGAGCAAGGGAAGCAGCGTTTGATGCCCAATATCTGCGTAATCCTCAGAGGATGGATTTTGATATTTTAACATTTACTGTAGCTCTGACTGCATCTGAAGTTATCAATCCTCTGATAGAAGAACTTGGTTGTGATAAGTTTATCAATAGAGAATAATTAAGTGATGAATACTTCAAGAGAATCTCTGCATTCAAGACAGGTTTACCAATTCTGTAACTTGATGTTAAGAAGCCGGAGTATATTGAGAATAAGGCAATGCACAGTTGGGGAGGGGAGGGGGGAAAGAAGCTTATCACAAAAAAGCATCACAAAAGAAATAGAAAGCATTATAAGATTCCTGTGACGTTCTTTGAGTTTGTGATTGATCCACATTCTTTTCCCTGCATTATGGAAAATGTCTCTCAACATTGCTTCATTCAAAAGTGTAGAGTGGTTTTATAAAATTGAGACTCGATGAAGAAAAATCAATAATACAGCCAATGATGATGAAAGAAATGAGGAATAAAGAAAGACTAGATGAAAGGAATAAAGAATTACAGCTGAGACTTGAAGGCTATGGCCAGAACTTGAAATTGTCAGAATATGTGCTCTCTTCATGTCAGATTCAACAAAGTTTCTAGTGTAAGATTGATTTTGTGTTTTCTGAGGCATTTCAAGTGGCAAGCAAAGTAAATATTGTATATATTACATGACAAATCATGTTTTCAGGAATACCAAATTTCTGGATTTTTTTCTTTCAATTTTTATTTTTATTTAAAGTAGGTTTTTTTGGTATATAATGTATTCACAAGCCAAAAATATATAAAATATACTATGAAAAGTCTTCCGTTCTTGTCCTCCTTTACCCAGTACCCACCACAACCATTCCCCTTCTGCCCTTCTAGTTTCCTTAGGTATACACAAGCAAATACACATCTGCGTTTATTTGTTCCATTTCTTTACAAAACTTGGTATATTTACTGGTTGGTACATTGCTTTTTCATTGAGAACATATCTTAACCTTCCAACCCATTGTATTTACCCATTCTTTTTTAGAGCTGCATTTTATTCCATTCTGTAGTTATGTTGGAATTTACTTAACCAGGAACGTATTGATGGACATTAGGTTATTAGGTTATTTAGGACATTAGGTTATTTCGCGTCTTTTCGTACTGGCAAAAATAATAGAGCAGTCCATCTTGTGTGCATATCATGTGGCATGTTGCACAAATACAGTATTGCTTCGGTTCTAAATGCACTTTTCATATTTTATCATTTCTGAAATTGAGTTATATCTTACAGCTGATGGTGTAATACCGCATTTTTCCTTAGGTTTTCATAAAACTAATGATGTGTCTTTAGCTTCTTAGATTTTTTTGTTATATATAATATCTGTAGGATGAATTCCCAGAAGTGGGAATTCTGGCATAAAGGTACTCATTTGAAATTTTATAGATATTGCTAAATTGCCTTTCATACATGTACTGCTTTACATTCCCACCAGCATTTGATGAACGTGGATATTTACCTAGCCAACACAAAAAACCATCAAATATATCTGGATTTTGGCAATCTGATAGTTGAAAAAATGGCATATCAGTTTTAATTTGCTTTTATCTTACTATGAGTAAAAATAGATATCTTTTCATTTAAAGAATCAAATATATCCCCTTTTCCATGAACTATTATCTGTTCATCACCTTTATCCATTTCTCTCCTGAATAATTTTGTCCTTTATTGACTCTGGTAGCTATTTATGTGTTAGTGAAATGAGGCATGTAGCTTGTGAGTTCCAAATATTTTTTCCCCAATTTGTCATTTGTCTTTGGCCTTTCTTTCTTTCTTTCTTTCTTTTTTTTTTTTTTCAGAGACAGGGTCTTGCTCTGTCACCCAGGCTGGAGTACAGTGGCATGACCACAATTCACTGCAGGCTCCAACTCTTGGGCTTAAGTGATCCTCCTGCCTCAGCCTCCAAAAGTGCCAGGACTACAGGCATGAGCCACCACACCCAGCCCGTGTTTGGCTTTTATGAAAGCCTTTTGGGTGTAGAGGTTTTTATTTGTTTCCTGTTTTCCATTAAACCTGCAAGATTTTCAATCTCAAGGTTTTCTCAGTATGTGTGGGTATGTGTGGATTGGTTTCATTGTTCATATTTGAATCTTTGAATCATTTGGAATTTATCCTGAAGTACAATATAAAGTAAAGATTCAGTTGTTTTTTTTTTTTTTTACAGATGGCTGCCTGGTTGCTCTAACACCCGTTACTAAGTAGTCCATCTTTTCTCCATTAGTTTTATTTTAAGATGCCTTTTCATATAGGAACTTTTAGATTGTACTGGTTCTAAATCTAGTAAATCTGGTAATGCTCTAGGCCCTCATTATACTTCTTTTTCGTAGTGTTTCTGGCTTTTCTTGTTATTGTTGTCCATTATATTACTATATCAACCTTAAAGTCAACTTACTTTAAACAAAACATTTTATTAAAATCATGTTACACTTAATTAACTCAAGGATAAATACTATCTTTAAGATACTGTCTTCCTATCCAAATGATCTATTTTTCAAAAGACTTCCCTTGTATCCTTCAGGAGAGCATTAATGTTTGTCCTTAAATTAGTGTCCTTAAGGTAGGTCTTTCTCAGGTCTAGTCATTTATTTCTATTCTTTTGTGCTTTTTCTGTAGTACAGAGTATATTTCTATTTTCCAAAAGCTTGCCTGCATTTGAAAATAATTGATTTCTGCATATTTATTTGATAGTCTGTTTTAATGTACTGAGTTCTCTTACTGTTTAATTTTTCAAATGATTCTCTTAAGTTGAGGAATTAGTTATGTGCAAATAGTGATAGTTTTGCCTCTTTTACTTTTTTTTTTTTTTTTGAGACAGAGTCTCACTGTGTTGCCCGGGCTAGAGTGTCTTTTACAATTTTTAATACCTCTAATTTCTTTCTCTTTATTAGTTCTTGACTAATACCTTCTGTCCAGTGTAAAATAATGATGAATGACAGTGAAGCATCTTTGTCTTGTTCCTGATTTTGTGGAAATTCTTTACATATCCATCTATTATTATTTGTGTGTGTATGTGTGTTTTATCAAGAATGGTTGTTGAGTTTTGTCAAAGGCCTTTTCAGAATCTGTAAAGATCATCCTAGGGTTATTTCATATCCACCTTGATGAATTATGTTTAGAGTTATTGGTAATGCATGATCTTTGCATTCTTCAAATTTACTAAGGAAGTATTATTCTTTTAATGTGCTACTGGATCTCTTGGCTTTTTTTTTTTTTTTTTTTGTAGGCAGGAGCATCCCTTGAGCCCAGGAGTTTGAGGTTGCTGTGAACTAGGCTAACGCCACAGCACTGTAGCCTGGGCAACAGAGCGAGACTCTGTCTCAAAAAAAAAAAAAAAAAACACCCCACATATTTCCCATAATTACAATCATAAAAACTGGAGAGTCTATAAAAAAATTTTTAGCTCATCAGAGAGCTGAGGTCACAAGGCAACAAGTGAACTGAATCCTAAAGGGTGACAAGCCACCTTGAGAAGGAGGAAGCAACAGACAATGAAACAGGCAAGAAAAAAGCAACTGGAACTGTAATAATTTTTTTTTAGAGAGAGACAGGGTCTCACTCTCTTACCCAGGCTGGAACTCCTAGGCTCAAGGAATTACACAAAAGGCATGAACACCAGGTGGCAGGGATCATTGGGGGTCACCTTATGGTCTGTCTGCCACAGCATCAGCCTAGCAATGTTCCTAGAGGAACAACATTTTTTATCTTTTTAAAGAAAAATGATAGCTAATATTTATTAAATGCTGACTTTGTATCAGGCATTCTAAATTCTTTACACATTCTAATGCAGTGAACCTTCATAACAACTCTTTTTGTTTTATTTTTACTTAATACATAATAATTGTACATATTTATGGGGTACAGTGTGATGTTTTAATACGTTTATACATTGTGTAATGATCAAATCAGGGTATTTAGCATGTCTGTCACCTCAAACATTTATCATTTCTTTGTGGTGAGAACATTCACAATCCTCCCTTTATAGTTCTTTTGAAATATACAATACAATATTGTTAACTATAGTCACCCTATTGTGCAATAGAAACCAGAATTTAAGTTGGTACCTGTTGACCAATCAATCTCTCCCCATCCTCTACTCTCCCCTCCCCAGCCCCTGGTAACCACTACTATACTATATACTTCTGTGAGATCAACTTTTTTAGATTCCACAAATGAGTGAGATCACATGATATTTGTCTTTCTGTGCCTGGCTTATTTCACTTAGCATAATGTCCTCCACGTTTATCCATTTTGTCACAAATGACAGAATTTCATTCTTCTTATGGCTAAATAGTATCCCATTGTGTATATATCACATTTCCTTTATCCATTCATCCGTTGGTGGACACTTGGGTTGCTTGCACCAAAAACAGCATGGTGTTGGCAAAAATAAATACATAGATCAATGGAACAGAGAACACAGAAATAAATCCACACATAGCTGTACCAAGAGCACACATTAGGAAAAGGACAATCTCCTCAAAAAATGCTGCTGGGAAACTGGATAATCACATGAGACCCCCCTACAACAATAACGTTTTTTAAAGAGTAGCCAAAGAAGAGGTGCCTATGAGGGAGAAGACCCAATCTTGAGAAATTTTAGGAGAGAAAAGAGGAATGAGTTTCCCCAAGCAAAAGAGGGATTGTTTCAAGTTTACAGAATTAAAATACGCAGAGTGTCATTAAGATAGGAGCTGGAAAGTGATCTTAAAATGAACTCTACAGGAATGCCGAACTGTTTGCAATTTACAGAGCGGCTTATCGCACTCAGGACTGGAGGCGGCTACAGCCGTAATGGCACCCAGAACCGCCAGGGGGCGCTCGGGGATTGCGCAACGTACTCACGCATGCGCGCGCCCTTTGGCACGCACGGCGTTTGCGCGCACGCAGAGACCTACGCATGCGCACAGCCTTCATATAACGTCCCAGACTGTTATTCCGATTTCTGTGGAAACGCTCGGGCGGTTGCAGAGCTCACTGCGTTATTTAGGATGTCCGGGCTGCCAAGAGAGAGCAGTGTCCCAGAGATGGGAACAGCGAATGGCGTCAGCTACGTCCTGCGGGCGGCAGTAGGCGGCGGCAGTCGGGCACAGGAGGTCCGGGAAGGCCCAGAGGCCGAAGCCGCCCGACCCACGGCTTGGGTGCCGGACCCTGCTCTCCGGCACATCCCCCGCAGCGCCGCGGGCCTGCTGTGGATGCCCAGCTTACATCAGCAGCTGTTGTTCCGCGAGTACATGCAGAATTGCCCCTTGATCCCGGTCCGAGTGCTGCGAGACTTCGAAGAACGCCGCAGGGTGTTTGTGGAAGGCTGCAGGGCGAGGGAAGCCGCCTTTGACGCGAACCCGCCGCAGATGGACTTGGATGCTGCAGCTTTCACCCTGGCTCTGACCACATCGGAGGCCATCTCCCCTCTGGCCGACTGAGTCGGCTGTGACGAGATTGGTGGCAAGGGAGAGTCGGGTGCCTGTTCGGATCGAAAGGACAGACGGAGGCCTGTGCCGATGCTTTAGTCATCGGGGGGGAGAAATGCAAAGTAGGCGAGAATATGGCAATACACAGCTGAAAGGAGGAAGCGCACTCAGAAAAAAAAGAAACAGATACTCGAGAATGTCGTAGCTTGTTTTCAAAGAGATCCTGAGACATTTCTGACTTACTACTTGTCAGCGATTCTTTTTCCTGCATTTGTGGAAAATGTTTCAAGATTGTTTCACCGTACAGGATGGTTTTGCAGAGATAAGATCTGAGAAAAATTGCCAATAATGGAACCCATTGAAATTAACCAAGATGATGAAAGAGGTTAAGGAAATACAGTTGTTAAGAATCCGGTTGGGTATGCATTATAAGAACTGGAAGGCTATTGAGAAAACTCTGAAATTTCAGAATTTGTGGTCATACCATGTCAGTCAACAACTCTTAGACTAATGTTTGTGTTTCCTGGAGTACTGTAAATGAATAGTAAATATTCAAATAGAAAAAAACATGTCAGATAAATATGTTTTCAAGTCCGTGTGAACTTGGGTAGGTGTGGGAATAGATTTGTTTTTGTTAATTTTAAGCTTTTTGTTTAATTCTAGAATATGTAATCTCACAAGACTCAAAAAACGAAGTATCAAAAGATGCTGTGAGAAGTCTCTCTGATATTCATATCCTCTGTCAAATTCAACACTATTCCTCCTAATAAGTATCATTGTTAGTGGCTTGGGGGTTTATTTATTTGCTTATTTTGATTTTGTTCGTTTTTACTGTATGCTTTTCAGCATTTTCCTAATGTACATGCGAATAAATATCAATCTAAATATTTTGCATTTTTCCCTTTTTAAATCAAGGTAGCATATTGTATACCTCCATCAACATCTTGGGTTTTTTCACTTTCGTTGGAGAGATTTCTATATTAGTTTTTTGTTTTGTTTTGTTTTGTTTAGCAACCTCAATATAAGGCTGTATCATATAATGAACTAGTCATCTTTTGGACATCTGGGTTGTTTCCAAAATGTTTTAACATTTTCTATATATTTATACATGTTTACTCATTGTCCATAGAGTAGACTTCTATAAGTGAAAGCTCTTGACTCAAGGGCATATGCGTGGTATTTTGTATGGTTACTACAAGAGTGCTGTCTTTGGGTAATGGTCTGCCGGTGTACCTTCCATGCAACCAGTGATGAGCATGCCTCTTTCTCCACAGCGTGGCCAGCCAGACTTGGCTTTGGGAGAATCTGACAGTGAAAAATGGTTTCTCAGTGTAGTTTTAATTTGTGTTTCTCTGATTATGATCAAAGATGCACATGATTTCAAATTCTTAAGAGCCGTTTGTTTTTGCTTCTCAGTGAACTACCTGTCCATATCCTTTACTCACTTTTTTATTGGCTTGTAAGTTTATTTATATAGCAATCACTAAAGAAGTTAGCCCATTGTGATACGAGATGGAAATATAGTATCTCAGTTTTGACTGTTTATGATCCTTTTGCCATGCAGGGAAGTGTGTGTTTGTTTTAACGTAGCTGTATATATTCCGTTTTTTTCTTTTGTGGCTTCTAGACTTTGAGTCATGGTTAGAAAGGCCTTTGCCACTCCAGAATCATGAAGGACTACTTTTAAGTTTTAAATGTTAACATTAAAATTTTTTATTCCTTTGGGATGTTTTAGGTTCTGGTAGTGCTATTTCACCCACGTTGCTCTCCTTTTCCGAAGTTTTTCTGGCTATGTGCTTTTTTAATTTTTCTGTTGTGGAATTTTAGGATCAACTTGACTGGTTTCAGTTTTTACAAAAGCTGTTAGTATTTTTACTTGGAGTGCATTAAATTCATATACTTATGAGTGAGAATCGAGATGTTTATGCTATCCAATAATGTGGTAAGTCTTTCCATTTATTCAGGTACTTTTCCATGTCCCCACATGTGGTGGTGATTTTGTTGTTGTTGTTGTTGTTGTTTTTAACATGCTCCCTAGAAAAGTACCAGATGGGTTTTATAATTTCCTTTATATAGTTCTTACACACTTTTTGTTTAAAATATTCCAAGGGTACTTGGTTTGTTTGTTTATGGCTATTGTGAATGAGGTTTTGTTTGTAAATTTGAATGCTGTTGATTTCTTTATTTTTTTTTTTTTAGTGCTCTATTAAACTTACTCTATTCTCTTATTGTTTGTATTACTTTGGTATAATCATATTATTTACAAAGAGCAATGGTTTTATCTCCTCCTTTCTAGTTTTAGTATCTCTGATTCTTTTCTCTTGTATAATTGCTTTGGCTAGAAGCTCCATCCCAACATAAATAATAAAGTAAGAAGACATCCTTGTCTTTCTGGCTTTAGTGTTTCCCCACTAAGTATGATACTGACTTTTGAGTTGAAATCAATACATTGCATCATGTTGAAGTATACATCTATTCCTATTTATTGTTTTTTTTTTCCTCAAGAACAGTTTAGAATTTTGTTAAAGGTCAGTTCCATGTTTATGTATTTCTTTCCTCCCGTGATGTACTTATATGTTGAATTATGTTCAGAGGTTTTCTGGTAATCCTTTGGAATGACCCTGACTTAGACATGATACATTATTCCTTGGTATGACATTGGGTTCTGTGAAGATTTTATTTAAGATTTTATATTAGAATTCATAAGTGAAGTTGGTCTATAGTATATGAGCCTTTTCAATGTTTAGATCAGTTGTATACTCATTTCATACAAAGAATGTGGAAGTAATTTTGTTTTTTTCTGCGCTGGAAAAAGCTAGCATTGGATTATCTGGCTCCTAACGTTTCACAAATTTTTCTTATGAAAACAAGACTAGCCTTGTATCCCCCTCCCTCCCGCCCCTCAAGTCCAGAAGGTCAAAGACGCCGGGAGCACCACGGCAGGCGGCTTCCACAGACTTTAGCAGTGAGCGTGGTGACAGCAGACACAATCAGACCAGCACACAGGGAGGCAGACTCTATGTATTTTCCTCTTGACCCCTCCCCGACCCCGCCCCAGACCCAGCCACCGTCAGAAAAGGACCTGACTGGCGACATTTCAGCCCTTCTCATCATCCCGCTGAGGCTCCTGAGATGGGAGAGAGCAGAGAAAAACATTTAAAATAACAACGTTAACAACTCCATAAAAATAACAGTGTTTATATAGGATTTACTGTCTAGCGTTTGCCATAGATTACAATGTCCGCTCTAGTTTCCTTGCTATTTTTCAAACACATCGAGCACACTCCCGCCATAGGGCCCTTGCATGTGCTGCTTCCAATTTCTGGAATGCTTTTCCCCAGATATCTACATGGTTCAATCCTTCACTTCTTTCAAGTATTCAGATATCACCTTCTCAATGAGGTCTTCCCTGCCCATTCAGTTTAGAGTTGCAAAAAAACTCCCAGCAATCCCCACCCCTCTTCCCTGCTTTATTTTTCTTCTTAGCACCTATCACCCTCTAAAATGCCTTCTATTCACCCATGTCTGTTCCCCCCACTAGAAGAACCTCAGCGCCACTAGGGCAGAGGTTCTGAGGTTTTTTATCTGTAGGGCAGGGTTTGTATCTGTTTTGTTCACTGCTGTATCCTCAGGGCCCAGAACAGTATCCAGCACATAGTAGGTACTCAGCAAATATTTGTTGTATAAAGAAAAAATCCAATGAGGTAAAGGCTATTATAATCTCTCCTTTACAGAGAAGGAAACTGAAGCACAGAGAGTTGAAGGCATTTGCCCCAGGTCACACAGCCAGTGAATGGCAGAGCTAGGACTCAAACCCAGGCAGCACGGGCTTACCATTACTCCTCCTCCAGAACCCTAATGTAGTTAATTGCGGTTCTTGTCCACCCAGCACCTGGCCCCCACATGGTTCAGAAGGACTAACTCATCCCCAGCTCCAAGAATGGGCACGTGGCTCAAGATTGGCCAATGAGAGCACCACATTCCCTTGGGACTCAGTGGTTGGTTCAGGGATGGACATGTAACCTAATCTAGGTCAATGGGAACCTTCTGCAGGATTTATGCCACCAGGTGGGGGAGGCTGCCTGAGAATGATGCCAGCCCAGGAAAAAAAGCAGAACTCTAAGGAAAAATCAGGTTTCCAGTGGCAAGCTTATGGTACCCAGATGCAGCCATGCCTGAAGCCAGCAAAATTATACACTTGACTTTATTGTCAGGTGTCAATCTTTTTTTGTCTAAAGCCAGTTTGAGCTAAGTTTTCTGTTGCAATCAGAACCATCCTGACTTGTTCCAAAAACAACAGCTGTCACTTACTGAAGGCAGCCTTCGGCAAGCCCTTACCTCACAACATCTAACCTCACCCTACTTCAACCTCGCGTGGCTGATAGACCCAGGATCTGAACCTCAGTGTCCGTGACCCTGGAAACTGCATATGTTACCACAACCGTATTCTGCATATTGGCAGATGTAAGAAACAGACTTCTCCCCTGCCTCCCACCCCACTCCCAGCTTGGCTGCTGAAAAAATAGATCTACAGCACTTTGAGAGGCTGAGGTGGAAGGATCACTTGAGGCCAAGAATTTGAGACCAGCCTGGGCAACATAGCAAGACCCCATCTCTACAAAAAAAATAAAAAATTAGCTAGGTGTGGTGGTGTGTGCCTACAATCCCAACTACTCAGGAGGCTGAGGCAAGAGGATTGCTTGAGCCCTGGAGCTGGAGGTTGCAGTGAGCTATGATCATGCCACTGCACTCCCACCTGCAGCGACAGAGCAAGACCCTGTCTCTAACCCTGCTACCCCGACAGCTCCCCGCTCACCTCCAGTTCTGCCAGTCACCTGCTACCTTTTCTTGATCTCCTCATCAATAATGCTCACAATTTTCTGCAGCCTGGCCTCATCTACAAAGCCATCACCTTTCTGGGCACAGAGGGCAAAGAGGACAGGCATGTCCCCCCACCCCAAGACCCCATCACCACCCTTCCTCCCTGTCCCGGACCCTTGCCCAGAATCACCTTCTTGGAATGGACCAGTTTCCCTTCCACAAACACTTCAAACTCCCCTGTAGCCTGGGCAGCTATTTCCTCCTCCTGGGGAGGGAAGGTTGCAGGGCGGAGGCTGAGAGCTCCCCTCCAAGCCCCTGGGAGGCCTCAGAGCCCTGATCCCCCTCCCCCAGGCCACCAGCACACTCACAAAGAGCAGATGATTTGGAAATTGCTGCTCCAGACTCTTTTTCAACAGAATGTACTGAGGGGAGGAGATGGGGTCATGTGGTCATGGGCTCACAGGGTCATAGGGTCACAGGGAAGGGGACATAGGACATAGGAACTCCTCCCAGTCTTCATGCCCCACACTCCCCCCACCTCCAAAGCCAAAGCTACTCACCCGAAGGCCATAGCTTCAGAGCCCACTGGAGGCCGAGGGCGGGAGGAGGGAGGTAGAGAGACCAGGGTAGACACTGCATCAGTATCTTCCCAAGACCAGGGCAACCTTATAGACACTGAGTCAGATCGTGTCAGGACCCTGCTCAGAGTCCTCCAGTAGCATCATCTTACTCCCCAAGGCTCACAGGCCACCATGTGATCTGCCCCCCACCCCTCTGTCCCAGTCTCTTCCCACTCCCCCCATTCATTCACCTGCTCCAGCCAGAGACCTCCTTGCTTCTCTTCCAACACCCCAGGCACGCCCTGCCTCAGGGCCTTTGCACTGAGCTCCCTCTGCAGAATGCTCTTCCCCCTGTACCCACACGGCTCCTCCTCTCCCCTCCTCCAGGTCTTTGCTCACATATCAGCTTCTCAGTGAGGCCTTCCTGACCACCCGACTAAAACTGCAACTCCCGAGACATCATCTTTTGTGCACAGCACTGATCACCTCCTCACATACAAGATCATTCTCTATGTGTCGCACTGTTTGTTGCCTGCCCCTCCACACCAGCATGTCGGCGCCACAAGGACAGGGATCTCTGTCTTGTTCACTGCCGTGTCCCTGATGCCAAGCACAGGGCCTGGAACATGCTAGATGCTTAAGAAGTAGTTGTTGAATGAATTAATTAATGACTCCGTGGAGTCAGAGAAAAAGGAGAGATGGGGAGAGAAGGGGGAGGAGGGAATGACGGAACCAAGCAAGGGAGGAGAAAGAGACACACACACCCTGGGGAAGGGAAAAGAGAGTGAAGAAGGGAGGGAGACAGGGAGTGGAGACAGCCAGGGCAGAGATGGGAAACAAAGGCAGGAGAGAGGCCCAGAGATCAGAGAGGAGGACAAAGCCCCCGGCCCGGGCCACATTCAGCCCTGAGTCTCCGGGAGGTCGAGGAAGGTTATTACTATTACTGTTGTTATTGTTGCAGTTGACCCAAAGAGCTCTGGGATTGCAAATGAGAACTTTGGCCTTTGCACTTGCTGCCACCACTACTTGCTACCCTGACCACCCTCCTGCAGCTCAAGCACCTCCTGAGAAGGGCTGCCCCTGACCGCCTGTCTAAAGGCCCCACCCGCCGCCGCTGCTGCTGCTCCTCCTCCCTCTCCTCCTCCTCCTCCTCCCCCTGGGGGCAGCTCGTCTCCCCTCACCGGCACGTAGCTGTCTACGGGCCTGTATCCTGGCCTCGCCCAGGAGCGAGGCAGGCTGCTCCGCCCAGCACTCCATCCCAGCACAGGCCGGGCACACGGCCGCAGGGCACTCAGAAATGAATGAATAAATGAACGAATGAATGAGAGTGAATGAATGAAGCGCAGAGCAGAGCAGGGATTTGAATCCAGAGCTCTCTAGCCCCAAAGAGAATGAGCGTTGAGCCAAGTGTGCCACCTGCGAATAGGGACTCCCGGGTTCTACCCGACTCCCCGCCTCGTCCTGCCGCGGACCCGGCCCTCCATCCCCGCAGGGTCCCAGCACCGCCGCCACCGGAGAGGAGAGCAGGGGGTGGGGGGCCCCTCACCAGTAGATCACTCGAATCAAGATTTTGTTGTCCATTTGCAAGTTCTCGCTGGTGGAAGCGAACGTGTCGGGAGAGATCGGTAAGGAGCCGGTGCCCAGCAAGGGCGCCCCGATGAAGGGCTTCAGCTTGGTGGCCGACGGGTCCGCCCTCGGGGTGGGCTCCAGGGTGAGCTCCGGGACGGGAGCGGCCGGCGGGGTGAGCGCGGGAAGGGGCTGCGGGCCCGGGCTGGCGGAGCCGGCGACCGACGACCAGACCTGCCTCAGACCCGACGCCGGAGCAGGATCCTCGTCGGGCAAAGTGGGCTCCGGAGCAGGTTCCGGGGGCGGATCCAAAGGTAGGGCTGGGTTCGGGAAGGATTCCGGGGCAGGGACGGTGGCCTGGACCCAGGCCGGGGCTGGGATCCGGACCGGAGTCTGAGCTCGGACTGGAGTCAGGGTCCGGACCAACGCGGGAGTCTGGACCGGAGTCAGGGTCCGGATCCGGGTCGGAGTCTGGACTAGGGTCGTGGTCCGGACCGGGGTCGAGGCCTGAGCCAGAGGTGGGATCTGGACCGGGGTCGAGGCCTGAGCCAGAGGTGGGATCTGGACCGGGGTCGAGGCCTGAGCCAGAGGTGGGATCTGGACCGGGGTCGAGGCCTGGACTAGAGCTGGGGTCCGAGCCGGGGTCGAGGCCTGAGCCAGAGGTGGGATCTGGACTGGGGTCGAGGCCTGAGCCAGCGTTGGGGTCCGAGCCGGGGTCGGGGCCTGGACCAGAGCTGGGGTCCGAGCCGGGGTCTGGGTCTGGACCAGAGCTGGGGTCCGAGCCAGAGTCGGGGCCTGGACCAGAGCTGGGGTCCGAGCCGGGGTCGGGGCCTGGACCAGAACTGGGGTCCGAGCCGGGGTCGGGGCCTGGACCAGAGCTGGGGTCCGAGCCGGGGTCGAGGCCTGAGCCAGCGTTGGGGTTCGAGCCGGGGTCGGGGCCTGGACCAGAGCTGGGGTCCGAGCCGGGGTCTGGGCCTGGACCAGAGCTGGGGTCCGAGCCGGGGTCGGGGCCTGGACCAGAGCTGGGGTCCGAGCCGGGGTCGAAGCCCTGAACCGGGTTGAGGTCCGGGCGGAGGAGGGGGCTGGAGCCCGCGCCCGGTTGTTCATGGGGGCAGGTGAGACCCGGGTAACCCGGGTTGGGAGTCCCGCCCCGCCCCCCCGTCCTAGGGCGGGGAGAGCATCTCCCGCACCAGGGTTCTAAAATGGGGGCGACAACAAGGGGGCACTATGACACCGCGTTCCACTCTGGGGCGGAAGTTCCACAGCTCCGCACGGGGATGCGGCATGACCTCTAGATCCACCAGCAGGGTAAGAAACAGCAGATTGCCCCGGTGCTTCCCGCAGCTGTCGCTGACATTCAGTCGTTCAGTGTATGCTTACTGAGTGCCGACTGTGTGCACAGTCCTGTGCTGGGTGATTCTGCGGGCAGAGCAGTGATCAGGGAAGCCGGGGTCCCCGCCCTCCCCAGGCTCCCTGTCCAGTGGGAGACATGTAAACCATTACCAAAGAGTGACAGCCCCGAGTGTTCAGGGCCAGGTGAGCGAGCACAGGGACCTGTGGGATCCCAGGAGAGGCGCATCCAAGCCCTTCCTGCAGCAATCGGAGAGGGCTTCCTAGCATTGGTTTTCTTCCCTAATATTTTCATTTTGTGATTGGTTAAATCCACGCACATGGAACCTGTGGATACAGATGGCGGACTGTACTTACACGTTTACAAAGCAGAATTTATTAATCCCACTTTATAGATAAGGAAATTAAGGCACAGAGAGGTGAAGTGACCTGTCCTAGTATGGGGCAGAACCAAATTCTGAACCCAGGCAGTCTGGGTCACTTGGAGGCTTTTTATTTTTCAGTGGTATAAGTAGTATTAAGGAATTACAGTCTTAGGATATTCCCCCAATTAGAGAAGATTCCCTCTCTCTGCTAGCTCTTGGGTTTGTTCCATCTCATTTGGAAATCTTAGGACATGGAGAGACAGACACAAATCAAAGTGCTCACACTTTCCCTTTATTCCACACCCGAAACATCGCTAACCAACGTCTAGTCACTGCCAGTCTTGCTCCTGCCACTTGCCAAGAACTGGATTCAACCGTCTGAATGAATCCACGATTGCTGTCTTGTATTTTTGTTTTTGTTTTAGGCTTTTTTGTTTTGTTTTGTTTTCAGTAATTTGAGGGCAGACAAGAGAGGGGTGTCTGCGTCCAACAGCCTGGATGGTTTTACTTCCAAAGTGGAAAGGTGCTCCAGTGCTAGAGACTGAAGGCCCCAATTCTCCACCCTTCCCCGATCCGTGCCCTTGGAGATGTGGCTGTGTACCCTCTCCCATCAAAAGGTGGAGTCTATTTCCCCACTTCTAGAATCCGGGCTGGCCTTGTGACTGGCTTTGGCTAGTAGGATACAGGGCATGTGAAGCTGTTCCACAGAGTCCGCCTTCTCTCCAGGACCCCCACCTCAGCCATGGGAACACTCCAGAGCCAGCCTGCTGGGAGACAAAGGGCCCTGGAGCCCAGCAGAGCAGCCAGCCCCCAGCGGACCCCCGAGCTTGCTACATGCACAGTGGTCAGCCCCTCTCTCCTGGGCCCGGCCCAGCGCACAGAAGCCCAGCCAACCTGGAGACACGTGAGCAAAAACAAATGTTCAGTGCTTTACGCCACTGTGTTTATGCAGTGTTGCAACAACAGAAAACTGACACAACTGGCCACACTTGTTTTAAATGTTTTGTTGTTAAATATAATATGAATGCAGAAAACTGCATAAAACAACTTATATAACAACATAATGAGATATCATAAGGCAAACATCCCTGTAACCACCACCCATCAGAAGACAGAAGCTTCCCATGATCCGCCCGCAGGCCCCTCCGAAACACAATTCCCAGCGTTCCCCTACCACGAGCAACCATGACACTGACTTTCATGGAAGCCACTTTCTTACTTGCTTTATATAATGGTTTTCAAATATGCGTTCCTAACACAATAGCTTAATTTTGTCTCTTTCTGTTAATGTGTCTTTTAAGTCTCGTTTTATGATCTACAGTTTCCCCCTTCATTCCTTTTCCTCCATTGCTAATTATTTGCCTTTTAAAAACCAACTTTATTGAGGTATAATTTACAGACCATAAGATTCATCTGTTTTAAATGTACAGCTCAAAATAGTTTTAGCAAATTTACCAAGTTGTGCATCGTCTCCACCATCCAGTTTTAGAACATTTTTGTCATAGGCTCCCTCCTGCCTGTTTACATTTAACCCCCAATCCCACCCCCAGACCCAGGCAACCACTAACCAACTTTCTGTTTCTACAGAGTCGCCGCTTCTGGACATTTCATACAAGTGGAATCACACAATGTGACTGGCTTCTTTCCCTTGGCATGATGTCTTCAAGGTTCATCCATGTGGAAGCAGGTAGCAGTCCTCCACTCATTCCTTTTTTTTTTTTTTTTTTTTTTTTTTTTTTTTGAGACAGAGTCTCACTCTGTTGCCGGGGCTAGAGTGAGTGCCGTGGCGTCAGTCTAGCTCACAGCAACCTCAAACTCCTGGGCTTAAGCGATCCTACTGCCTCAGCCTCCCGAGTAGCTGGGACTACAGGCATGCGCCACCATGCCCGGCTAATTTTTTGTATATATATATTTTAGTTGGCCATATAATTTCTTTCTATTTTTAGTAGAGACGGGGTCTCACTCTTGCTCAGGCTGGTCTCGAACTCCTGACCTCGAGCAATCCACCCGCCTCGGCCTCCCAGAGTGCTAGGATTACAGGCGTGAGCCACCGCGCCTGGCCACACTCATTCCTTTTTATGGCTGAATAATATTTCATTGTATGCGGCCAGGTGCAGTGGCTCATGCCTGTAATCCTAGCATTCTGGGAGGCCAAGGCAGAAGCATTGCTTGAGGGCAGGGGTTCAAGACCAGCCTGAGCAAGAGCAAGACCCTGTCTCTACAAAAAAATAGAAAAATCAGCTGGGCATAGTGATGCACACATAGTCCCACCTACTCAGGAGGCTGAGGCAGGAGCATCACTTGAACCCAGGAGTTTGAGGTTGGAGTGAGCTATGATGATGCCACTGCACTCTGGCCCAGGTGACAGAGCAAGACGCTGTCTCAAAAAAAATAAAATATATTCCATTGTATGGATAAGACCACATTTTGTTTATCCGTTCAGCAGTTGATGGAGTTTTCACATTTTGGGTGTTCTGAATCATGCTGCTAGGAACATCTGCATGCATGTCTTTGTACGTACATATTTTTTCTCTTGAGTAGATACCTCAGAGTGGAATTGCTGGGTCATATGGTATCTATGTTTAATTTTTTAAGAAACTGCCACACTGGGCCGGGCGTGGTGGCTCACGCCTGTAATCCTAGCACTCTGGGAGGCCGAGGCAGGTGGATCGCTCAAGGTCAGGAGTTCAAGACCAGCCTGAGCAAGAGCGAGACCCCGTCTCTACTCAAAATAGAAAGAAATTATATGGCCAACTAAAATATATATAGAAAAAATTAGCCGGGCATGGTGGCGCATGCCTGTAGTTCCAGCTACTCGGGAGGCTGAAGCAGAAGAATCGCTTGAGCCCAGGAGTTTGAGGTTGCTGTGAGCTAGGCTGATGCCACGGCACTCACTCTAGCCCGGGCAACAAAGCGAGACTCTGTCTCAAAAAAAAAAAAAAAAAGAAACTGCCACACTGTTTTGCAAAGTGACTTCACCATCTTACATTCCCACCAGGTGTGTATGAGGGTTCCCATTTTTCCACATCCTTGCCAACGTTTGTAACTGTCATTTTGGTCATATTCTAGTGAGTCTGAAGTAGTATGCTAATTATTTCTTTTTTTTTTCTATTTTGTTTGTTTTTTATTTTATTAGATTTACTTCTCATTCTTTTTTTTTAATTCTTTTTTCAGCATATTGTAGGGGTACAAAAGTTTAGGTTACATTTATTGCCCTTGCCCTCCCCACCTCCCAAGTCAGAGCTTCAAATGTGTCCATCCCCTAGACTGTGCACATCGCACTCATTATGTATGTATACACCCATCCCCTTCCCCACCCACATCTGGCCGACACCTGATCAATGTCATTCCTAAATGTGCTCTTAGGTGATGATCAGTGAAACCAATTTGATGGTGAGTACATGTGGTGCTTAGTTTTCCATTCTTGGGATACTTCACTTAGTGGAATGGGTTCCAGCTCTTTCCAGGAAAATACAAGAGGTGGTATATCACCATTGTTTCTTATAGCTGAGTAGTACTCCATGGTATACATATACCACATTTTATTAATCCACTCATGTATTGATGGGCACTTGGGTTGTTTCCACATCTTTGCAATTGTGAATTGTGCTGCTATAAATATTCGGGTGCAGATATCTTTGTTGTAGAATGTCTTTTGTTCTTTTGGGTAGATGCCCAATAATGGGATTGCTGGATCAAATGGTAGGTCTATTTGTATCTGTTTAAGGTATCTCCATATTGCTTTCCACAGGGGTTGCACTAGTTTGCAGTCCCAAGCTAATTATTTCTTGAAGAAACCAATTGTTTGTTTATCCCGTAGAGTTCCCACAGTCTGGATTTTCTTCATCCTGTGGTGTTTTTTAACATGTCCTTCTGTCTCCTGAATTTCCTGTATTTCAGTGTTAGATTGAGCCATAGCAAAATGCCAATATTCCACCTTTTTACCTGGGCAGATCTCAGCACACCTCCCTGAGGAATAACAGAATCAGTCTGCTATTCTACCTGCTACCTGTGAGAGAAGAAAAGTTGTTGCCTGGTGATGTTGGAGGGAACCTTCCCGAGATGTTCCAAAACAGTATGTGCACATGGGGACATATTGGGGGCAAAAGTTTAAATACAACAAAGTTGTGCACAGTGAAAAGACAGTGTCCCCAGGAATTCTTGCGCAAGCTGGTGGGAATAAGGACAAAGGAAGCATCTGTCAATACCTGGTGACACCGGTAGCTATGCCCTATGACCATGCAGTCTCTCTACTGGGTACACATCTGTGGCAGACCCTCCTCTGTTCAAAATATTCACTGTCCCTCCCTGACAGTGGATTATAGTACTGCCCCACTGACACCAGGCTTAGCCTTGTGGCTTGCTTTAGCCCATGAAATGTGGGCAGAAGTTTTAAAAGCCTCAGCATGGGGCTCACTGTTCTTCCCTCTTCCATAGTGCCTGGCAATGTTCCAATAGACGCTGCTCTGTTTGCCTCGGTCCTGGAGAAAAAGCAACGTGGAGCAGAGCCTAGTGGGGGGGGGGGGTGTCATGCAGAGGAAATAAACCTGTGTTTTTGTAAGCCACTAAGATTTGAGGGTCATTTGTTTTTTGTTTTTGTTTTTGTTTTTTTTTTTTGAGACAGAGTCTTGCTCTTTTCCCCTGGCTAGAGTGCCATGGCGTCAGCCTAGCTCACAGCAACCTCAAACTCCTGGGCTTAAGCGATCCTCCTGCCTCAGCCTCCCGAGTATCTGGGACTACAGGCATGCGCCACCATGCCCAGCTAATTTTTTATATATATTTTTAGTTGTCCATATAATTTCTTTCTATTTTTTTTAGTAGAGATGGGGTCTCGCTCTTGCTCAGGCTGGTCTCAAACTCCTGAGCTCAAGCAATCCGCCCACCTCGGCCTCCCAGAGCGCTAGGATTACAGGCGTGAGCCACCGCGCCCGGCCCGGAGGGTCATTTGTTACTGCAGCAAAACCTAATGTCTTAGCCAGCTCAGGCTGCTATAACAAAATACCATTATCTGGGTGGTTTAAACAATACACATTTATTTCTCACAGTTCTGGAGGATAGAAGTCTGAGATCCGGGTGCCAGCACGGTCGGGCTCTGGTGAGGGCCCTCTTGCAGGCTGTAGACCTCACTTCTTTTATCCTCACATAGTGGGAAGACAGCCAGCCAGCTGCTTCTTAGAAGGGCACAATCCTATTCATGAGGCCTCCATCCTCAAGACCTAACCACCTCCCAAAAGCCCTATCTCCAATATCATCACATTGGGGATGAGATTTCAACATGTGAATTCTGGGGGGTGGGCACAAATGTTCAGCCCATCACACTGGCCCATCCTGAGTGATCTGACAGCCCAGAGAATTCAACTGATACAAATGCTTTTTAAACCAAGTGAAAAAAGGAAAAGAAACATGCATGTATACAATAGCCCCCCCTTATCTGCAGTTTTCCTTTCTGAGGTTTCAGTTACCCTCAACCACAGTCCAAAAATATTAAATGGAAAATTCCAGAAATAAACAATTCATATGTTTTGAATCGTGCACCATTCTCAGTGATGAAATCTCGTGCTGTCTGCTCCATCCCACCTGGGACGGGAACCCTCCCTTTGTCCAGTGTGTCCACACTGTCTAAGCTACCCACCCATTAGTCACTTCGTAGCCCTCTTGGTTGCAGATTGACTGTCGAGGTGAGGTACTGGAGTGCTTGTGTTAACCCTTATTTTACTTAACAATGGCCCCAAAGCACAAAAGTAGTGATGCTGGCAATTTGGATATGCCAAAGAGAAGCTGTAAAGTGTTTCTGTTAAGTTAAAAGGTGAAAGTTGTCGACTTAAGGAAACGAAAAAAAATTGTATACTGAGGTTGCTAAGATGGAATCTTCTATTTGTGAAATTGTGAAGAAAAAGAAACTCATGCTAGTTTTACTGTCACACCTCGAACTGCAAAAGTGCATGACAAGTGCTTAGTTAAGATGAAAAAGGTGGCCAGGTGCAGTGGCTCACGCCTGTTATCCTAGCACTTTGGGAGGCAGAGGTGGGAGGATCACTTGAGGCCAGAAGTTTGAGACCAGCCTGGGCAACACAGCGAGACCCCATCTCTACGAAAATTTTTTTAAAAATTAACCAGGCATGGTGGTGCGCCTGTAGTCTCAGCTGCTCAGGAGGCTGAAGCAGGAGGATCATTTGAGCCTAAGAGTTTAAGGTTACACTGAGCTATGACTGCTCCACTGCACTTCAGCTTGGGCAACAGAGTAAGACCCTGTCTAGAAAAGAGGCTTTCAGTTTGCCTACCCAGTACAGTGCTCATTTCTGGTAAGAAACCTTGATCGGAGGAGGAAGGCAGAGATACCCTCTTGCCCAGACAGTGCACATCATTTGGGCAGGCTGACCTCACTTCCTGCCACAGGGCAGGCACGTGACCAAGCCAGGCCAGAGTAAGCCATGATGCTACTGGTTCCGGAGGCCTCCTGACAAGCCAAGGCCAAGGAGAGGCTGCCTACATTGACGTGGATCCAAAGGTTAAAAAAGCCAAGTGGAGAAAGACCCTGAGCCCAAACCCAGCCCTGCCTGAAGCCACACCTACCACAGGATTTTTCCTTTTTATGAACTAATAGATTATCTGTTTAAACCAGTTTGAGTTGTTTCTGACCCCTGCGACATAAAGCGTCCTATCTATTATTGTCCCAGGAGACAAAATCTCCTCCCCTCAGCCCCAACACCAAACACAAAGTATTCACCCTGGTAAGTCACAAATGACCAAAGTAGGAGCCTTTATAGATGTTTCTGGAGAGATGGGGAGAGAAAAAAAGAAGACATAAATAATCATTATTTACAACTTCCACAGTAAAGTTCTCCCAGCTACCCCTTCCAGCTTGAACTCCAAGGCGTCTGGGGTAGAGACTGGGCACCACCAAGCGAACACAAAACTATCCGGGCTCCGACTCCAGGTGCGGATGGAGAAGGGCAGGTCAGGCCTGGAAAGGAAGCGAGTAGGAAGCATCAGAAAGGGCTCCCCCTCCCCGCCCCTCATGCCCTGAGAGCAGAAATCAGAGGAGGAGCTCTGGCCAGGGCTCCCCGCGGTGACTTCTTCAAGCCCATAGCTTTTCCTAAGAGAAGACCGACCGCAAGCAGGTCAGAACGACAGCAAGAGGGACGCAGAACAGAATTAAATTAAGTCAGAATTGAGACGTGGGCTTAAAAACCTTCCAGAGACTCTGCCCTCCTCCTTTCACAGACAGAACGGAGGAGGCCCGAGCGGCAGCAGGGGCCGCGTCCCCAGCGCGCGCGGTGCGTGTGTGGCGGGGTGGGAGGGCTGCGGCTACCTCCCGGGCATAGATCGCAGGAGCAGAGATGACGTAAATCGTTCGAGAGTCTCCGTCTTCAGGACGACTCCAGTCTACGGACGAACTGTGGAAAGAAAGGAGGAAAGGTCCAGGCCCTTTAAATCCTCAGGCCTTGTTTTCCCGACCCATCCGGAGAGGTGAACCAAAGCCACCTGGGGATAAAAGAGACCCATCAGGAAGATGCATCAGGAGTGACATGGAGATTGCTGCAAGTAGCCAACAGCGACAAGACGACAAGACGTACGTCTGCGCCCAGCCCCTCACCTCGGGCCATCCTCGGAACCCTCCTGCGTTCTCAGGTTGTTGAGTGCTTCAGGGAGCGCGTGCACCGATGGCTCCGGGGTTCCCGCCAGCAAGCGAGACCCAGTATCCCGGGCGAGGCCACGGCGGCGCACGTGGACCAGCAAAAGCGCAGCCCCGGCCAGGCCCGCGGCCGCCAGGAGTCCCAAAGCCGGCGGCAAAAGGAAGCGCTGCGCGTCCCCCTGCCTGAGGCCTGGCGGAGCTGCAGGCAACGCGCCAGCGCCGTCCGCGCCACTGGGGCGAACGGGGAATTCGCACCGCGCGCCCATGTAGCCGGGCGCGCAGGCGCAGACGAGGCCGGAGAAGTGGGCGTAGCAGCGGCCTCCGTGGGCGCAGGGGCGCGCGGCGCAGGGGTCCGCGCGCTCGCGGCAGTCGCGGCCGCCGAAGCCCAGCGCGCAGGAGCAGCGGCGCGCGCCGCCGCCCTCCACGCAAGTGCCGCCGTTGGCGCAGGCCCGGCCGGCGCAGTCATCGAGGTCGTGCTCGCAGCGGGGACCGGCGAAGCCGGCGCGGCAGCGGCAGCGCAGGGCGTGGCCCAGGTCCAGGCAGAGCCCGCCTGTGGGGAAGGGGACATCAGGGGGCGCAGGCCGGGGACAGGGGACCCCACGCCTGTCCTTGCTGTTTCTCAGCTCTGCAATCCCCTTCCTGGGTCCTCTTTCTCTAACTCAAGGGCCAACCTCTGGGAGTTTGCCTGGAAAACCAGCTCGCTTCTTTTTTTTTTCCCTGATGAAGTCTTGGAATAATTCAGTGTCACCTCTTTGGCTCTCTGTGCCTGTCTCTCTCTCGGCTTCAATCATACTTAAACAGTTAACAGTTCCCAGAAGCACCTGGCCTTTGCCCATGCCGCCTACCCAGAATGCTCCCCCTTTCCCCTCCCTCCTTTTCGCCCATCTTTTTCACCTTTTCTCTTCCCTAGTTCAGATCTCTGCGCAGATGTACCTTTCTCCAGGAAGCCTCTCTGACTCCCCCATCCCAGCCCTGATCACTGTGCCCTGGGCTTCTCCAGCCCAGCCCTGACCACTCTGGGCTGAGGATGAATCTGTCTTGCCCTCTAAGCTGGTACCCCCCGGAGGGCATGGGGTCACTGCGGTGTCCCTAGTACCATTCATCCCAGAGTGTTTTGGAGAAAATTAGTATGTCCACTAGCAAGAATTTGCCAGACCCTTTACATTCATGATCTCCTTTAATCTTTTAACACCTGTATCAGATCAGGTCTCTCCCCTGCTCACAACTCTCCTATGGCTCCATCTCACACAGAGTAAAAGTGAAGGTTCTCCTTCTGGCCCAGGAGGACCCACAGGATTCACCCCAGTCACCTCCTTAACCCCATCTCTCACCCTTGAGCACCTGCTCCAACCACAGTGGCTTCCCAGCTGACCCACAACACACCAGGCAGGTCCTACCATATCAGCTCCCCCAGGGCAGGGTTCCCTGCTGTAGCACCAGTGCCTAGGATAGGGCCTGATACACAGTGAATTCTCAGTAAATATTTACGAGATAGGGACTATCCCCTTGCCCTTTTGCAGAAGAATAGGTTGGGCAGAGGGGGGGAAGGCCACGTCCCCAGGCCCTAGGGCTAGAAGAGGCAAAGTCACCCAGGACTGTCTGAGCCATGCAGGGTCCCCCACCCTCGTCCCTAGCTGTTCTAGTCCCCTGACCTCACCATTGCGGCACGGCTGCAGGCTGCACCGGTCCACCCTCTTCTCACAGTTGGAGCCTTGGAAACCAGGCGGGCAGTGGCAGATGTAGGCAGAGTCAGGGTCTGCGCCGCCGACACACAAGCCCCCGTTGAAGCAGGGTCCATCGGCGCATGTCACCCCGCTCACCTCACACCGCAACCCGTAGAACCCACGGGGGCAGGCACATTCAAAGGACCCGGGTGTCTCCTGGGCAAGGGCAAGAGGACTTTGGAAGGGAGTTTCCTTGGAGCAAAAGCCCATCCCCCTCCTCAATTGGGGGCTGCTCCTTGTCCAGTCCCAGGTCCCAGTATGCAGGGGCCTCGCCCTGGAAGTCCTCCCCAGACAACCCCGCGCTCCACTCCATGTTTCCGTGTCTGCCCTTGTAACCCCGCAGGGAGGAGGCTCTGGAGACCCAGAGGGATCTCATTCCCAGTGTCACGCCTATCCCACCAAATGCTGCTCACCACTCTGCCCTTCTTCCGACTCCCCCCACATGCAGGAATCCTGCTTTGACGTCCTAGAACTCAGCCCATCTCCTCCATGAAGCAGTCTCTGGATCGCCCTTTCCCAGGCCCTCCCCTTAACCTGAACCTGAGAGTTTCTCACTCTCCCATGGTGGCAGTGTCCAGGGGGCCCACCTGGGCTCCACTTTATCCCAGTACTACACACCAGGCTCATTCCCACCTCCTCACCTTTGCTCCCCGCAAGCCACTCACCTGGCTACCCTCTCTAATCACCTCCCCGAAGCCAAATCACACTTGAGAAGCCCCAGCCCTGGGCCATCTCTAGGAAGTCTTCTCTGATGTCTCCGCCACCCCCCCCCCATTTCCCATCCCAAATCCCCAACCCACCTGGCCTCACCACTTCCTACCTTGGGTCCTGAGTTCTCTATCTCCCTAGGAGGTGGGGGGGCAGTTGTGACCCCACATAAATCCTTATCATTCCACACCTTTCGGCACCACCCACTGAGTCTGTTCTCCCCAGTCCCAACCCCATCACCTAACCCTACTGCAAGGCCCCGGATGCAGGCTAGACAGCTCCGGGGGGGCCTTCCTGACAGCTACTCCCAGACCTCCTCCCCAGGAGCCCCAGAGAGGGCGCCTTGGGAACTCCCAGGTAAAGTCCTAATCAGGATGAGGTGGGAAGGGGTGATACTGACACTACAGCTGCCCCCATTGGCACACGGGTTCCCATCACAGGGCCCAGGCCCAGGTATGAGGCATCCGGCGGTGGCAGAGGATGGACCCCTAGGGCCAAGGCAGCTGCTGGCTGAGACAGGAACCGTGCAGAGGGGCCCAGTCCAGCCCTCCAGGCATCGGCATTCGTTGGGCTGCTCACAGAAGCCGTGCTCTGGGCTGCAGCCTGCTCGACACACTGCTGTGGGGGACAGAGAAGCAGAGAGAAGAGGAATGGCACTGTTGGAGAAGGCCAGCATCAGGATGGGAAGGAGAGAAGTGTCTGGGCACTTTCCATGTACCACCTTGTTTCATCTTTGTGACAAACTTCTGGCCTAGATGTGTGACCCCTGACCCCCGTTTTCCAAACAGGGAAACTGAGGCTGAGAGAGGTGAGGTGATTGATCTGCCCAGCTAGGAAGTGGAGGAGTGAGGAGGGGAACTCAGGACGCTGGGCTCGAGTCTGTGCTCTTGGGAGGAGGATGGGGTAGGGGCCCCCAAGTCAGAGCATGCAGAGGGGAGACTGAGGGGAAAGGGAACTGGGGAGGGACCCCGCCCCTTCAGGGAAGATGGGAGAGTCTTGGATTAGGGCAGGTCTGGGAAGATCTGGATTAGCCTTGGGGTCCTGGGGACCTTCGTGGGGCTCTGGAATTTGGGGAGGGGCCTGAGGGGACCCAAGGTGGAGGTTGGGGATCCCAAGTTTTAAAAAGCAGTGAGTTCTGGCCTGCAATCTCAGGGAGGGGATGGAGTGGACTAGGCAGAGTTTCCGAAGCTCCTGGGTGGGAACAGGACGGGCCCCAGAATGAGAAGAGCTCTGGGATCCTAGCGTCAGGAGAGGGTGCGGGTATGGTTAGGGAGGGAACTGGAGGGTACCGGCGTGGGAAGTGGGTGTGGGCTTCCTATTTGGGGCAACAAGAGTGTGGGAAGGGGGCAAGGCTGGAGCGAAGTCTATTGTCCGTCCTCAGTTTCCCCGAAGGCGGTGGCTGGATCGTGGGAGGGGACTGAGGGGGCTGCCGTCAGCGGCTTTCCCCGGTTCACCGGATAGGGGTGTCTGGGGTACGCGGAGAGGGCTCTAGAGTCCCCCAAAGAGGGTAACAGGGTCGTGAGAGGTGACGGGGGGCCGCAAATGACGCTAAGGAGGGGCCGGGTTCCCCGGTGGAACGGGGTGGGACGCGGGACTCACTGGGCGCCTCACACTCGTCCTCGACGGGCGCGCAGGGGCGCAGTCCTGGGCCGCACCGCGAGGGGGCGCTGCGCGGGCGGCAGAGGCGCGCGCACGCGGCCCCGACGGCGGGCGGCTCGCAGCGCGCGCGGTACGAGAAGCGCAGCTCCCAGGCGCCCGCGCGCCGCACGTCCCGGGCCCACGGGCTCCCGGCAGCCAGGCGCCGCCGGCCGGCCACGCGCGCGAGCAGGCTCCAGGCTGGCCCTGCAGGGAGAGGGGAGGGAGGGACGCTGGGGTGGACCCGGCCGGACCCAGGTGTTGCGACGGACGCCGAGCGCGCCGGCTCGCGCTCCCCCGCCCCTCCTAGCGAGGCCAAAGCACCTTTGTCAAGCCAGTTACCCTCCTTACTTAGCAAGGCTGTCAACTCTGCTAATGCACCTGGGACTTTCCATGTCGCGATCCCCTCTAGTACCCTAGGACCCTCGCGATGGTGACATTCTCTCACGGAAACCGTAATACCGGCCCGGCGCGGTGACTCACGCCTGTAATCCTAGCACTCTGGGAGGCCGAGGCGGGAGGATCGTCTGAGATCAGGAGTTCGAGACCAGCCTGAGCAAGAGCGAGACCCCCCCCCCCCTTACTAAAAACAAAAATTAGCCGGGCATCGTGGCGCACGCCTGTAGTCCCAGCTACTCAGGAGGCTGAGGCAGGAGGAGCCCAGGAGTTTGAGGTTGCAGTGAGCTATGATGATGCCACTGCACCCTAGCTGGGGCAACAGAGCAAGACCCTGCCTTGAAAAATAAAAATAAATAAATAGGAAATAAAGTAATAAGGCCTCTAGCACCCCGTGATATTTAATATCTTCATATGGACAAAGGACAACAACAGGTCTCCTGAAGTGAGGTCATGACACCTCAAATTAGGCCTCAGGATCTTCCTATATCGAAATGGTGGCAGAGACCTCAATTACTAGACCATTAATTAGCCCCTATTGCCTGAGACCTTGGCATACTGGGAGAGTGACAGTTTGTGCCACACTTTTCTGTATCTAAACAGTGACCAAACCCCGACTGCAGGGCCTTACATAGCAACAGAGTTTCCCAAATTGAGGCTATAAATCAGCCTGTATAGTTCCCTGGAACTTTTGCTCAATATTCTCCCTGGTGAAGCTGCAACATCCCTTAGGGCTCCCTGGGACCAACATATGAAGAAGGTGGCACAGCCTCACATAGAAGAGCCAAAAGTAACTCATATTGTGTCCTGGGTTCTCAAAATCATATGGCGCTAGAGCAGGGCTGTGAAATGCTGTATCCTGCTCTGGTGGCTTGATCCCAAGATAGTAAGAGAGCTTCTCCCACTCCGCCTGGTACCAGGACCATGGACTCCTACATCCAGTACCTGGGCATCTCTCTGCCTGAGATGCCAAGAGCCCTTGAGTTGTTAACACCCAGCACCACGCTCCAGGAGCTGCAATGACATCATAGGACCCACCCTACAGACAACCCCCCATGTCACTATCCTGGACCTCATATTGGACCCCAATTCCCTGGAGTCCCCTCAACCCCACCTCACAGTCCCAAGATTGAAGACACTCACCTCCAATGTGCTCTCCTAACTCCTCTCTCCAGGTTTCAATGATGAGAGAGAAGGTGCCCTGCTCGGGTGGAGGAAGGGGGAGAGGAAAGAGTGGAAGACTCCAGTTAGGGCGGGTACTCAGTGAAGGCCAGTGTTCGGGGGAACAGTTCCCAGAGGGACTAGCCCAGGGAAGGAGTGACATCTGTGGCTTTCTTTATTGAGCACTTTACTCAAGATACCTGGCTGAATCCCTCAAAAGGGACCCTTATGAGATACCAGGATGATCCCTCCCACTTTTTTTTTTTTTTTTTAAAGATAGAGTCTCTGTCACCCAGGCTAGAGTGCCCTGGCGGCGTCAGCCTAGCTCACAGCAACCTCAAACTCCTGGGCTCAAGCAATCTTCCTGACTCAGCCTCCCGAGTAGCTGGGACTACAGGCACGTGCCACCATGCCCGGCTAATTGTTCTACTTTTTGTAGAGATGGGGTCTCGCTCTTGCTCAGGCTGGTCCCATTTTACAGCTGAGGAAACTGTGGCTGGAAAACAGAAAGTCACTTGCTCAAAAGGACAAGGGTCTAGAATTCCAATACAGGTCTGTTCAGCTCTGTGCCTTTGGGTGGTGGGGAAGGGAGATAGGATTTTGGAGGTGAAGGAGTAACGAATACAGGTCCCCACTGGAGACAGTGAGGACAGAAAAGGTGAGAGATTAGTGGTCCCCAAGACAAGGTGTGGGGGATCCCTAGGTGCAAGGAGATTGAGGGAGAAAGGGGAGAATCCTAGGTTTTAGGGATCCTTAGGGAGGAGAGGTAGGGTTTTTTGAATTTAGGGTTTCCAGAGGTTGGGTTTGGGGTTCTGGGAATTTGGGGCCCCCAGCATGCAGGGGACCGCCAAGGGTAGGGTTCAGGGGTCTGGGAATGTGCGGTTCCAGGTGGTAGAGTTACTGGTCTGTCAATTTTCTCCCCCGTCCACGCCCCCGCAGCAGGGTTAGAGTCTCGGAAGCTGAGGGGCAGAAGGGGGTGGAGGTTTGGGTGGCAGAGTTAGGTCTCCAGCACCAGGACTGCCCCAGGGCCAGGTCTCACCGGCCAGCCGTCCCGGAAGGGCACCCGCATGAATCCGTTGGGCAGCGGCAGGTCAGGTGCGGGCGCTCCGGGCTGCTCGGTGTAGACGGGTCCACGCGCACTCAACGCCGCACCCAAGGCGCACGGGGACTCGGCGGCCTCCTCGGAGACCCCCGGCTTCAGGCAGACTCTGAAGAAGAGGCGGCAGGGCCCCCGGGTGCTGCAAGGGGACCGCGGGGCCCCCGGGCCTGGTCCCGGCCCGAAAGAGTGGATCTGCAGCTCGAAGACGCCAGCGGGCCGAGCCTGGGGCGGAAAGGGGAGCAAGGTGAGGCGGCGGGGACCCAGGCGTCCTGTCTGCCCCGCGCTACCTCCCCAGGACCTCCAGGTCGCGCCCCAACCCCGATTCATCCCTTTCTACGCCACCTCTCGCCCGGCTCTGACCTGGGGGAGGAAAAAGAGCGCTAGGATCACCGTCCGGAACCGGAGCCGGGGCATCCGTGGGAAGACCATGGCCTTTCGGGGGTCTCGGGAGTCGCAGCTGCTGGCTCCGCAGCCTTATATCCGAGGGGACGGCCCCGCCCCTTCAGGCAGCCGTCCGGCCCCAGGGGACCAAGGGGAGGGGGCCACAAGGGGAAGGGGTCCGTGGAGGAGCAGCCACGAGATTCTGTATGTGGTCGTGGGCAAGGGCGATGTCGTGAATGTATGATCCTGCGTGTGGCTATGGGTGCGACTTTGTGTGTGGCTGGGGTGGGGCGAGGTTGGGGAGTTAAGCCAGTGTGTGAGGTTGTGTAAGATTTTAAGATTCTGTGAGTGTGTGTGGTCTGGGCGAGAGCTACTGGAGGGTGTACTGACTTTGTGACGGTGTGTTTATGTGGTATTGTGTGGCTCAACGTGTGCCTGAAGTTGTGTATGATTAACACATTGTGAGGTAGTAAATACTTCCAAGATCCTGTGTGTGTGTAAGAGAGAGAGCGCGCACACCTGAGTGGGAGACTAGAGGTACACGTGACTTCATTGATGCTGGACGTTTTGAGATTGTGTGGCTGTGTGGTTGCTTCTCTATACACGTGTATGTGTTTATGTGAGATCTTATGTAGTCGTGTGAACCTGTGACTTTGTGGCCTGTGCCTGTGTCTCCAGGTGGCTGCGTGGGTGTGTAGCAGAGGCTCTGCAAGGCTGTGAGCGACTGAAGGTGTATGTGTGAAGGAGACCGGGTTTGGGAGGCCCATGGGGGTAGCGGTGTGTGGATTCGATGAAGATCCGCGGTTCTGTATGGCCCCGTGTGCGTGTGTGTGTGTTCGTGTTCACGCTCCTCAAGACAAAGCCACCCTCCCAAACGCCGCATCACGGACGCACCAGACGCCGGGGCGCGGCGCCCGCGCCTCGGAGGGGCTCCCAGCTGTATGTAAATGCCGCCATCTGCCGGGCGGCGCGCCCCTCCCCCGCGGGCCCGCAGCTGGGCCGCCCGTTTGGCCTCCGGAAGGTGCGAAGAGCAAATGGGCAGGAAATTCCGTCTTCACATACCAGGGGCCCGCTCCCCCCAACCCCGGGATGAATGCGGGGGGCACCCCCGGGCCCTCCAGGAGCCCCTTAGTATTCCAGGACCTCGGCAAGAAAAGCCAGTTAGGAGCAGATGTTCCAGCCCTCTGGTCATAATCGCTCTGTGCCTGGCGTGGAGCAAAGCCCTTCAGATGGAGCAAACTCATTTTCCAGAGTAAAAAATTTTAATGCTTATAAAATATAAGTATAGGGGAAAAATACAGGTTCAATTTATATTCATGTTTTCCTTCTATAGGTATATGATACCGTGATCAATGAAGCATAGCCCAGCAGAGCCAGGCATACAGTAGGCACTCTAATTTTTTTAACGAAAGAATGCCAGTCTAAAGTTTTCTCTTAATCCTGAGGACACTGGAGTTTGACCAAGGGCAGCTGATGGGTCAGATTGTGCAGAACATCCCAGGCTCTTTCTCCTCTGTTAGTCTTTCCGCTCTCTTCTTTAATTCTGTTTTCACCATTCAGATTTCACCTTTTCCAGGAAGCCCTCCCTAACCCTCCCCAAGGGGATCACACATCTCCTCTGAGCTTCCACATCCCCCTGTGCCTCCCCCATCCTGGCCCTGACCAAGTCCTTCGCCTGCATAGACTCTTCCATGGCTCCCCAGTGCCTTCAAAATATAGTGTGAGCTTCTAAGGCTGACATTTGAGGCCCTCCTTCCACATTCCCCCTACTCTGACAGGTTCTGTGGCCCCAGAAGGTAGAGCCAGAACTCAGGGACTGACGTTACCAGGAGGCAAATTGGGTTAGGTGGAGGAGTGAGCTTCTTTCTCATCATAGGACATATTCAAACAGAATTCGGGCAGCCAGCCGTGGGAGGAAGAAAATTTCTGGCCTTGATAACTTGGGAGAGTAAGATTCCAGGTCTGAGAAATCTTAGCCATATGGACCCTGGGGGAAAACACTTCTGCCCACAGAGGGAGCAGCAAGTGCAAAGGCCCTGGGGTAACCATGCCTGGCACACTCAGATATCCCCATGGCTTTCCTTCTCACTTCATCCAACCTCTGCTCAAATATCCCTTCCCAAGAGGCCTTCCCTGGCCATTCCATCCAGTCTAAACAGTATCCCCAAGTCCCCCTCCTTACCATACTTTTTCTTTATGCATTTCTTACCCCCTGAGAAATACCTGAGTGTTGTCTGTCTCCTGCATGAGAACATCAGCTCCACGAGGGCAGAGCTTTTGAATCTCATTTGTCCACTGCCGCACCCCAATTCTTACAACAGGGCCTGGCAGTCGGCACTCAGTAAATATTTGTTGAATACTCGAATGCATGCAGGAGGTACTATTATTGGCCCCTTATGGATGAGAAAATAATGCCAGGACCTTGTCCAGGGTCCACAGATGCTGCTGGAGTATTACGCCTGAATGCCAGCGCACTCCTGCCCACCAGACGATACCATGATACGATGCAGCCTAGTGACGAGAGCATTTTAGGAAAACGTCGTAGGCCATGTTGCATGTGTCCCAGAGGCCTCCTGTGCACAAGTCAAGCCTTTTCCTCACCTCACCCTCCAGCTTTGAGCAGGTGTGCCATGACAGCACCACCCCTGAGTCAGCACCGAGGTGGGGGGAGAAGCCAGGGGGACCCACTGGGCACTGACGCACGTGCTACCCAGAGTGCCAGAGCCTTAACTCCCAGAAGCCACTGGACAAACACACACTTCTTCCTTTCATGCCCTGGAGGGCAGACAGATCTGAGTCACATTTCAAAAGGCCCCTGGGAAGGTTGCGTGGGACTGAGCTTGTCCCCCACTGTGGTAGGCAGGTGCACACTTGTGGTGGCGCTCTCTGTCCTCAACTCATTCTCCCCAGGACCGAATTTGCCAGACACACAAGGTCTGCCTCCACCTCTGCTTCTGGTTAGGACGCAGGCTCCATGCTCAAAGCTACGGGCAGAGAACACACAGCCCCCTCCCACCCCAATCCTGGGGACTTCCCAAGCCAGGGAGTGCTGTGGACATCGGGAAACCCACCCCCTCACCCCAATTATAGACAGTACACCCCGGGGCTGCAGATGGTAGTGCACATTTTAATTCTTTGTGGATGCCTGTGAGCTGTTTAAAAAAATCTAGAGTGCAGAGGTTCGATCTGGCCCACAGAGTTTCAAATGCATTTTAATTGTAACAAACACCAGGGAAGGTCTTTCAAAAATATTTAACTGGTACCATCACTAGATGCTGGCTGGAGAGGAGAGACTGGGACAGTAGAGGGTGGCAGGGGGAGACAGTTAGTGAAAGTCAAACTGGTTCAAGATATTTCAATCTGTGAGTAACAAGCCCCATGTGAATATATGCGAATAAAACCTGACATGTATAAAACCCATTTACAACCACTCTACTGAAATACTAACCATCACCATTTTATTTTTTTTAGAAACGGGGTTTCACCCCATCACCCAGGTTAGAGTGCAGTGATGTGATCATAGCTCACTGCAGCCTTGAACTCTTGGGCTCAAGTGATCCTCCTGCCTCGGCCTCCCAGTAGCTGGGACTACAGGCATGCACCACCATACCTGGCTAATTTTTTTTTTTTTTTTTTCATTTTTTTAGAGACAGGGTCTCGCTATGTTGCCCAAGCTGGTCTCATCTCCCGGCCTCAAGTGATCCTCCTGCCTCAGCCTCCTGAGGTTGCTGGGATTATAGGCCTAAACCATGACTGGCTCATCCTACACCATTTTAGAAATAAGGAAACTGAGGCAGAGGTGGCTTGCCTAAGGTTCACTTCGCTTCCATTTGAGTGCCTACATGGGACTGCCTCACTGAGCCCTCAAACCTAGCCTATGAGGTAGGAGCTATTATTTTATAAATGTAGAAAGAGAGGCACTGAGAGGTGTAGTAACTTGGCCAGGATCATGAGCCAAGCAGGAAGTGGTAGACCTTGGAATTAAACCCAATCTGGAACTCAATACTCTTAAACAATACACAGTGGTGCCATTCAATGCAGGAGCCAGGAGGCACATGTGGCCATTTAAATTTAACTTAAAAATAAAAAATTCAGTTTCTCAGTCACAATAGCTACATTTCAAGTGCTCCATAGCACTATGTGGCCACTGTACCGGACAGTATAAATATAGAACATGGACCAAACATCACAGAAAGTTCCACTGAAGATCACTACCATATAGTCTACCTGTTTTAATTACATGCCAAAATTTAAAAATAAGGAGATTTGGCCAGGCTTGGTGGCTCACACCTGTAATCTCAGCACTTTGGGAGGCTGAGGTGGGAGGATTGCTTGAGCTCAGGAGTTCAAGACCAGCCTGGGCAACATAGTGAGACCCTGTCTCTACAAAAAGTAAAAAATTAGCTGGGTGTGGTGGCACATGCCTGTAGTTCTAGCTAATCGGGAGGCCGAGGCAGGAGGATCACTTGAGGCCAGGAATTTAAGGCTACAGTGAGCTGATTGTACCACTACACTCCAGCCTGGGCCACAGAGCAAAACCCTGTCTCTATTTACAAAAAAAGGAGGGAGGTACGGGGGGAGATTTAATAAAAATTCCAATTTCTAGCTTTTGAAAAATTGGAAGGTTGGACAGTCGGGCAACTCTAGGCCCACCTTCCCCCAGCCACAGCAGGGTGGAGCTAAGCAGCAGTTGTCCTCTTGAGAGGGGGCAATCTGTGGCCCACCGGCGCCCCACTGGACCCGCACCTTACATTATTCCACAGCAGCCTGGCAGCTACCTGTCTTTAAAACCCCAGTTGCCATCCTCTCTTCTCTTCTCCACCATGGGGAATCTGGGGTTGGCGAGGGAGTTGTACTTTGTGCAGAGCACACAGCACACAGAAGACACAGCCAGTCAGGGACCCAAGTTTTCAGATTCACAGATCAGGGTTAAAATCCAGCCCTGATCTAACAGAGCACCCACTCTGTGCTTCGTAGCTGATCAGCCACTGTGAGACAATGACCCAGAGTCCCAGACCTCACCCTGATGCCCCATCCGGAGACTCTCTGGACACAGCAGTTGTGGAGTCTGGATGCAATTTATTGGACACGTGGCTGCCCAAGCCTTGGTCTGGGAGCACTGGGGCCTGGGGCTCTGGACCCAGGCACTGAGTTTGTAGAGGCCCAGAGGTCAGGGCTGTTTGGAGCGAGGCCACAAGCGGCTGGTGAGTGAGCCGAAGAAGAGGTTCTGCTTGTTGGACTTGGAGAGCTCGGCCAGGCGCTGCTGCTCCTCCTGGTGTCGGGCGGGGACAGACAAAAGACCGGCAGGGTCAGCCTGGGGTGGGCAGAGCCTCCTTCCAGACTCTCAGGTTCCCAGGTCTCAGCCCACCTTTCCTTTGGACCTCTACCCAGCTCAGACCCCTTTCCCGAAACCCCTCACACCCCAAATCCCCAGCCCAGACACTGGTAAGAGCCACCAACGAGCCACAGAAACCCAGGCTCCGATGTTGGGGGGACACCATACTCAAATCCCAGGCCCTCAGGGCCTTCAGTCCTGAACCCCAGTAGCTTCTCAGGCCCCAAATTCTCAAATCCCCTTCCCTACATCCCAAGGGCCCTTCCCCTGAACCCTGGGATCCTATCCCAGACCCCGTTACCCCAACCTGGATGCTAGTGACACCCTAGACCCAAAGCCCACCACCCTCTTCCCTAGACTGCATCATCCTGCTCCCTGGGCCCCCCAGTGCCTAGCCCTGAGTCCCATGACCCCTGTCCAGATGCTGGAGGTCCCCCAAGCCCAAATCTCCAGGGACTCCTTCTCTGGCACTCAAAGGCTCTAGCCCTACCTTCAGGAATCAAACCCAGAATCTGGTCAACCTCAGCCTAGAACCCTGGGAAACTCTTTCCCAGACATAATCCATCTCTTAGCCCCACTTCCAAATTAGCAGGGTCCCACCAAGACCATCAGAACTCCTTCCCCATACCCTTGGATCGAGTGCCCAGGGATCATCTCTCTTTCCAGACCTATCTAAATCCACAGTCTATCTCCACAAGCTACCGCCAGACCTACTCAAGACCACCAAGGGCAACCCCTCTCCCAGACCTATTTCAAACACGTGCCATTTCCTGCCTCCTGTCCTCACAGCAGGCTGCAGAATCAACTCACCCCTCACAACAGCCCTACGAGACAGGCTGTGCTATATCGCCCTGGTCAGACAGACACTGGGGCAAAAAAGAGAAGGTGTTTGCTCAAGGTCAAACAGCCAAGCAAAAAGCACGGAGACAGGCTGCTCCAGGGCTCCTCCTTCAGGAGCCTCAAAACTGATCCTGTGGTCTGAGATCTGGGCACTGACCTGCTCTAGCCGGCTTTGCCGCTGTTTGAAAGCCGCCAGTGGGTCGTCCTCCAGGGCATAGTGCTCCAGCACGGTCCGGACATCCTCCACACCATTCAGTGCGATTGCTGCGGGCACAACAGGTGCGTGGTCAGCCAGGCTCCTCAAGGCCAGGGGGAGGCAACGCCCACCAGGTAAGGTCAGACACTGGGCCGGGGGGTGGGGGGGGGTCAGTGCCACCTAGAATGCTTCTCAACGCTCTGTAAAGGGTCCCCTGAACTTTCTCGAGTGTCCCCTAAACATTCCAGAGGAGCACCACGAACATTCTAAGAAGCTCCGAAAGACTCCAAGATGCTCAAGGACCTCCCACACTCAATTGTCCAGCTTTACATGAAAAGCAAGCAGAATCAAGCATCCATCATTCTTCTTGAGGGTCAGGGGCTCTGGGGTCAGAGGCCAGGAGGTCAGGGGTCAGCCTCACTCTTGAGGAAGGCAGACAGATCCAACAAGACCCGGTCATCAGAGTTGCCGTCCCAGGGCCGCAGGGCAACACCATTGTAGGGCTGTAGGCTGAAGGCCTCCTTCTTGCAGTCCACGACGACTACTCGAGCTGGGTCCCGATTCAGACATGAAATGTCCTGGGAGTGAGTGAGAGGTCAGGTTAACGTCCCAAGACACCAAGAACGCGCAGAGGGAGACAACACACACACACGGATCACCACGGCACCGAAAGACCTCTTGGATGATGAAATGAAACATCACAGGGATCTGGGGAGCTAGTCACACAGATTCCTGGACCCAGGGCCCAGGCACACAGAGGCTGATTCAGAGGTTCTCTGCGGAGGGAGGTGGGCACTTGCCTGTTGAACCACTGTCGCAGGTGACTACGATACGTTGCAGGTGCAAGAACCTCTCACCCAGATAAAGAAGTAGAGAGATCTGCAACACCCAGGGAGCCACACAGACACCCAGACAGAGACCCTTCAAGACCTTTAACCACAGCCCACAAACTTCTAAATCTCCCAAAACAACACAGAAGCCCAGATCCACGAAGACACAGACAGAAACCAGCAGACACCCAGACGCATGGATACTTAAAGCCAGACCCACAGACCCCTGAATAGATCAATAGCCACAGTAACAGACCCCAGGTCAAACAAACCCCAAACAGTCTCACATGGGTGATTATAATTACACATAGTCCCAGAAACACTCAGTTACAGTCACAGAGAGAGAAACCAGCTTCCAAATGCTACCTCCCTACCATTCACCCAACTGTCTTCTTTAGGGAGACCCCTCTTCCTCCCCACTCCTGCCCCTGGATTCTGGGGAAAGGAGAAAGGCACAGAGGCCCAGCGAAACAGACTTGTGTCCTGCCAGCAGAAATTGAATCTGGGAAGAACCTTGAGGCCAGGCTCAGAGCTGGGCCCTCTTTCCCTCAGGCAGTGCCAGCCCGCCACAAATCCCAGAGGCCCACCCGTGACCCCCACATGGCACCTTAACATGGTGCCCATCCATGTATCTCGTGGCGTCCCGGAATAGGCGGTAGGAGATGAAACCATGGGGGTCCACGCTGTCAATGAGTGGAAATGCAGTCTGGGTGGGAAGGGAGAGAAAAGGTCAGGCCAGGCCCTGGCCCTCCGGATCTCCCACACCTCCTGCCACGCTGACCATCCCTGCTCTGTCCCCGAGTCTCACCATGCCCGTCTCTGAAGTGAAGATGACGATTTCATACAAAGGGGCGAGCTGCTGGAACAAGGTCTCAATGCCTGGGCGCTTCTTAAACCTCCAGCCAGTGGCCAGCTGGGGAGACAATGAAGACAGTGAAACACCGAGACCCAGAGCCCCTTAGAGTTCCCAAGAGCACAGAGACCCAGGCTGAGGGATTCCCAGAGCCAGAGTTCTCCCCTGTCTCTGTGGCTCTTAGGGATTCAGGAGCACATGGCTGTGACTGAGGGTCTGGGTCCCAGAGTAAGAGCCGACTCCTTTATGGCACTTACTGTGCCAAGGCACACCTACAGCAATCCCACAAAGTGGGTATTATCATTATTGCCTTTTCCCAGTTGAGGACAGCGAGGCAGTGAGAGGTGACACCTCCTTGCCAAGATCACAGCAGAGCTGGGGTTGAAGCCCATGTCATCACAACCCAGCCGCCCCAGGTCTATCCCCAACCAGCTGCCTTCCACCAGGACACACCGACCACTCAGGGTGCAAGAGGACGCCCGTGAGCTCCAATACAAGCGTGTAGGGCGGCTGGTAGTACGGCTCCTGCAGAGGGTCTGGGAGAAGGCAAGGGCTGGTGGGCTCGATGATCATCTGTGGGAGAGGGACAGGACAGGGGCACTCAGACAAGGAGGCCGGGCACTGGAGAGGGAGGGACGGGGACGGGGCCCAGGGCTCCTGCTCACCTGTCTATAGTCTTTGAAATATTTGTATGTCCGACGCAACTGCTGTACCAGAATTGGATCTAGGAGAATACCAGGCACAAAGGGATTCCAAGATAAGCCACTGCTCAACCTCCCAGACAAACCAGGGGTTTATTATCTACTGGATACAAACAGGTCTGCACACCTACCTGGTATGAACCAGCTCATTTCTAGGCCCAAAGGTAAAAGATAATGATATACCACCGGATAGGAACAAAGATACTTATTTACCTGCTCCCATTTTAAGCTGAATACTCATATCCACAGACTACCCAGGTATAAAATAGAATGTTTATACACATCAGCCCACTTAAAACCCACATTCATATAAATCTGACATTATTCCAATATATTTAGTCCATTTTGAACCACTAGGCTTCTAGATCTGCCCACTTTAAGCCAGCATGCTAACTCTAATTAAACCACGAATATATTATTATAAACACATCTATATACTTTAAGCCAGGGCTTCTCAACTAGGAACAACTTTGTCTCCCTTTTCCCCTGAGAAATTTGGCAATGTCTGGAGACAGACACAGACACACAGACACACACACACACACACACACACACACCCACACACGTTTTGAGACGGGGGCTTGATGTTACCCAGGCTGGCCTCAAACTCCTGGGCTCAAGTGATCCTCCTGCCTCAGCCTTCCAAGTAGCCAGGGCTACAGGCACACCATTGAACTAACTTCTGAAGACATCTTTGATTGTCACAACACTGGCATCTAATGGATATACGCCTAGGATGCTGCTAAACATCCTACAATGCACAGGGCAGTCCCCCACAACAAAGAATTACCTTGCCCAAAGTACCAAACCAGGTGAAAAACCCTGGTTTAAATGAATATACTGAATCCAGTTTGAAACAACAAACTTACATGATTGCTTGCCTACTTCAATACAGTATTTTTAGTCCAGTTCTATCTGTGGGCCTGCCTCTTAAAAACCGCAATATTAAAACCAGTTAAGAGCTACATAAGAGTGATAGGATATCAAAAAAACAACAACAACAACAACAACAAAAAAAACACCACCCAAAACCAGTTAAGCAAGTAAACTTACACATTTTAAACCTACATGTTTACCTGCCCAATTTAAATCAGTATATTTATTTAAGCCATTATGATTCTACATCTATCCAGTTAAAATAGCACTTACCCACCTGCCCAGCTTAAAACAATCAACATATTAACATGCCTGTTTGCAAAATTCCCCAGCACAAACAGGTGGCTTTCTGGACCCACCAGTTTTATTTTTCTCCTGGGAAGGGCCAGGTGTAACAGAATTGACAACTACTCTCTACTATCCAATTTGTCAGAAACTCCCCACCAAAAGCTGGTTAACCAAAGGGGGAAGGAGGAAGGAGGCATTGTTTTGGAAATGAGGAGGGAGCCGGATGGGGTAGGGACTTGTGGGGGGGGCGGGTAACAAAAAGAGGCTGTCATAAAGAGGAGGGGGTTAGGGGCTGCAGCTGCTCAATCTAAGGCACAGGAAGCCATGTGTCTGGAGATAGGCATCCCTGTCTCCCCAGGCCCTCCCACCGGGGCTCCCCTCCCCCATCTGTCCCTGACCATCTGCTCCAGGGGCTGAGGGGCTAGGGAAGGGGGCTGGGGCTTTGTAATGCCCCTCCCCCGAAGGCTATCCAGCTGCTGGCCCCCCACACCACCCATGGAAAGAGGAGAGGCCAGGGACATCAGATGGGGAGGGAGATAGCCCTACAAATGGCAGGGCTGGGAGGGTCAGGGGACCCCAGAATCTGTGCTTATTTATACTCACCATTGTCGAACTCATCAGGAATCTGGGAGGTAGAGAGAAAAATGAAAGGTTTGGGGTGGCAAAGGCAAAAACCCCATCACACCCAGAAAAGGAATCTCCAGGGCCCCAAGAGGAGTAAAAAAAGGTCCCTGGGAGGGACAGGCTCACTCCAGACCAGAAATGAGCCTAAACAAACCAAAAGGGATCCCCTCTCATACCCATGGGTTAGGACTCCTGGCAAGTCCTCAGTCTCTTTCCCCCTCACCTTGGCACCGGTTTCATCCACAGGGTTGTTTCCTGCAAGGGAGACAGGGATGAACAAGAGGAACTGGGGCCCAGTCTCCGAGGTCTTGAGGAAGGGGATGAGTCTGGACTCTTGGGTCTGTGGGAAGAGAGCTAAAAGCACAGACTCCTGGATTCAAGAGAGGAGGGTGGGAGCCAGGATTCCTGGGTCTTTGGGCAAAAGAGGGCTAGGGCAAGGTCTCCTGGGTCTCTGAGAGATAAAGGAACTAGGGGAAGGGCTGGGCCTTTTGGTGCTGAGGGAAGACAAAGCTTAGGAAACTGGTGCAGGCCTGTCCTTCTCCATCTTCCCCTCTTCCCTGTAGCCTAGTACAGGAACCAACTAGAAGGAGTAGAACCTTAAGCAGAAGGAGAAAGCAGAAGAAAGGAGACTTCCCCAGTTTCCAAAGTGGTGTCCTAGTTGGCTGCCCTACTGAGGAAGGAGCCAGGCCATGAAGATGAGAGAAGTTCTTAGGGAGTATGAGGGGGAGGTTCCACAGTGGAATCTGGGAGGTCAAGAAAACCAAACAAGGGCGGGGTGGGGGTGGGGGGTGGCATGGGTGTGTCACTCACCGAAGATATAAACAACACTCACGGTCCCACCAGCTCCAAGCAGCCCCGCAAGCCAGAGCGCAACTTTTTTGGCATAGCTGGGACCCTCTGAGCGCGGCTGCTGCTGTGGCCCCTGTGCCTTAGTGCCCCCGCGGCTCCCAATCTCTGCGGCCTGTGATTGAAGAAGTGGAGGTCGGCCAAGAGAGAAGAGAGGTCAGGAAGATTCCAGCATGTCGGTCCAAGAAAAATCAAGGTCGGGATCCAAGAAGCAGACATCCACATAGCTCTGGACATTGCGTCCTTGCAGGGGCTGCCGAGAGGCTGGGCCCCTCAGAGGGTCAAAACGGTGAAAACTAGACTGCTCGGAGCCAGAATGCCGGCGGGTGAAAGGCCGACAGGCCAAGTGCCCAGATTGGGATGCCTGAAGCAACGGGACCAAAGGCAGACAAGGGACAGGAAGGGGAGTTAAGATATCCAGATGTCTGGGGCTCAAGGTAGCCGAGTACAGAGAGGAAGGGATGGAAGCAAGGTGGGGAAAGGCAATCATCGTCTGGGGCTTGGGGAAGTAGGCCACGGAAACGATAAACTTGGAGGTCAGAATGGCCGGGTCTCTGTCAACATGGAGGCAGGTCGAATCGGAAGCCTGAACATCTACCTCACCACACCACCACCACCACCGAGGAGATAATACCCCCAAGGCCAGGCTGGGACCTCAGCGTCCCAAGCCCGTCCCCCTCAAGTATCACCTGAGTGGTCATTGAAATGGGGAGCAAGTAATCCCCTTCCCCGGCGCCCACGTGGGTGGGAGGTGGGGGCCTAGAGGATGCACCTGGGCCCCCAGCATCCAGCCCCAGAGAGCAAGCGTTGTCCACTCAGAAGGCGGGGAAGCGCCCCAAAACGCCGGCGGCGTTTCATTCAACACCCTGAGGTGCGGCGTCCCAGAACCCCCAAGCGGCGGCGATATGTCCGTAACTCCAACAAGAGGCCCCTGCACCGAGGGCGCCACACTCTTTCGGCTAACCTGCTCTGGGGTCCGCGGGGGCGGCGTCGCCAACCTCGTGCACAGTCCCCGCGCGCCCAGCCGAAGACCGCTCCGCAAGCGCGAGAACAGTGCAGCCGAGGCCGCCATCTTGCGCTGACGCCACGCGGCTCCGCCCACTCGCTCCCTCTTCGTCCTCCCCGGGCCCGGACTACGGCCAATAGGAGCGCGGAGGCGGGGCGGGTAGACGGGAGCCCGAGAGAGACAAAGGACTTCAGGACGATTGCCGCGGGCGAGCTCGACTCTGATGACTCTCCTGGATGCCCTGGGGTGCGCCAACTGGGATACAAAGTCATATGGCATTATGCTCCGATTCGGCCGCACAGAGCGCCACCTCCCCTGCAACTTGACGTGGCGGGGACAGGGATCACATCCATCACTCAGGGGTGAAGCTAAGACCATATGAAGGAATCCATTATCTGCCTTTGTCCAAAAAGCAAATAGTCACAAGTCAGGTGGCTCCTCTCACCCTCTGTAGGAGTCTGCCTTCACCTCCCAATTGTCAGAAGTAGAAACTGAGGCCCAGAAAGTGGGCTGAAAAGCCAGCCCTCAAAAACTATTTTCCTCACGTGGAGGTGGTCTCTCCTGTTCCCTCCTACCCTGAGTTTCTGTAAAGGATCAGAGAGCCAACCATTTCATCTGGGGCTCAGCCCAAGGCACAGCAGCATGTCTGGCTGGGTAGGGCTTATTGAGAGTGAGCGAGAAATCAAAAACGAATCAGACGCTACAGGTGAATCGCCCCCAAATTATTTTGAGTGGCAGGCAAGTCCAATTCTACTTATGTAAACTTTGAAAACGTAAATACTAAGGTAGTAAAAGTACAATGTCAGGGAAGGGAAACAATTAATTCAGGGCTGTGGTTACTTTCAGAGGAGAATGGATTGGGGGGCTGCGGACGGGGGTCCTAACTATATGGTGGTACATACTCTTTCCTAAGCGGTGTGATGGGGACATGGGTGTTCCTAGAGTATCTTTTTGAACATCTAAAATATTTTATAATACATTTACATTTGTAAAAAGACATGAAAAATGAGGAAGGGAAAGAGGTTCAAGGTGCTAAAATCACATTCTCTACACTGCTCCCATTCACTCCCCAGGTCATCAGACAAGCTACTGCAATTTTGGTGTCACTGCTACTAGGGCTCAACAAAAAGGACCATCAAGTGCTGTATGCTGCAGCATGGGAGGAATTTAGGTTTCCTGGGGAATACTGACTGTGATTTCACGTAGCATAAGTCATGCCTGAGTAAGACACCACTTCATCAATCACATGGCAAGTTCTGTTCTAATCATCTCTTTCTGATGTGGTCTCATACACTCCTCACAACAGCCCTCTGAGGCAGGGACTGTAATTATTTTCTAGATGGGGAAACGGGACTTAGGTAGGACCCAGTTATTTGCCTCAACCACAAAGCAAGGAAGCAGAGTCTGCAAATAACTCCACTTACAAAAAGATCCCCCTGTCACACACACGCAGGACTTTTGACCAAACAGCTTCTTTTTATTGAAAGAACATAACACAAAAGCAAGCTGGAGGGAGGAGGTATAAGAAGTTGGGAATCAGACTCTACTCTGACTCCCATGAGTATCAGGGAGGGAGAAGATGGAAACTCAGAAAGGAAAAGAAAAGGAAATCCAGAAAAATCAGCCTAGTCCTGCCCCAGGCTCAGGATCTTGCGTCAGGGCCAAAGCGCCAGGGAAGGAGGGTCGCTCTTCATCTGCCAGATTATCTGCCAAAGTCCGCCCACCCTGCCTGACTTAGGCTTCCAGGAGCTTCCCCAGGAAGCGGAGGTTGAGAATCTTGAGCTGCTCGTCAAGGTCCATGCGGACAATGCCATCCTCACCATCGATGCTCAATAGGACACCTGTGGCTTCCCGATCCTCACCCAGGATCACTTTTACCTGGGGGTGGGGGGAGGCATGTGGTCAGGGTCCCACGCCAGCAGCCCACTGCCCCCCCATCTCCTTGCCCCCTCCCCTTACCTTGTTATTCTTGGTGGGGGTGATGGGCTCCAGGTGCTCACTGGAAATGCTGACAACCTTCTCACTGTCCTTCAGGTACACGGAGCACATGCCTCCCTGGGGGGTGGGGACAGCCTGGTCAGCTTGTCTTGCTCCTGACACAGGACTAAGGCCCCCACTACAGGGGACACAGGCTCAGGACTCATTCTGAGAAATCAAGTCACTTTCTGACACAGGGACAGGAAAGGCCAAAGCTGGGCCTGGTTCCAAGGCCTGGGGCCTGTGGTTTGTGGTTTGTGGGAAAGGGTGGGTAGAGAAGGGCAACCTGATCAGCAAAGGAAGCACAAGAATGAAACTAACTTAGGCCTAAAGGGAGACTGCTGCTCAGGCACTTGACTCTTATGTCCCAAACTGGCCTCAACTTCTTCCCCACACCTCCTCCTCCTGGGCCCTGGTCCCAAAGACAGTCCCCAGCCAGAGCTCTGAACCTCATCTTGGTCATCTCCCTCACCAACCCCACAGCTCTGAGGCCTGTCCATTCTGCCTCCTGAAGGTCTTTCTCACCCACCTCCCACCTCTCTTCCCTACAGCCCCACCCTAGTGCAGCCTAACCTCCCCTTGGGCTCCCGGCCGATCTCACCACCCCCAATATATCCCTGATACACCAACACAGAATTAATTCCAAATCACAGATCCCATCCCACCACTCTGCTGCTTAGATTCCTCCATAACTCCCCAGTGCCTTCTGGACAGTCCAAGTTCCCCAGGCTGGCACATGGCCTGGCCCTGGCCACTTCCCTGGTCTCATCCTCCCCGTTCCCCTTGGCTCTCTATGTTCCAGCCAGAACAAGCATACTTCAGCTCCCCATATCTGCCAGGCTTTCCCTCACCTCCAGGCCTTTGCACATGAAACTGCCTCCATTTGGGACACATTCAACCCAGTCATTTCTTGGCTCACTCCTATTCATTCTTCAGCTCTTCGCTCAGATGTCTCCTTCTCCAGAAAGCCCTCCCTGATTCCCCCCAAAGTTGAGTAACATGCCTCCTGATAGCTCCCCTTGCCCTCTGGCATTCCTCCACCTCAGCTCTGCCCACTCTGGGCTGTCACTGTCTAGGGACATGTCTAGACACGTCTATCTCCCCCAGTGGAATGTGAGGTCCATGAGGGCAGAAACTGTCTTGGTCTCTGGTGGTTGTTTAATTAATTCAATTAATATTTATGGAAGGGCCAAAAACGTGCCAGTCCTTCATCTAGGAAGCAGGAATCCCATGGAATAAAACATAGGCTTTATAATCACACCATCATACCAGGGCAAGTGTCAAGTTTTCAGGCAGGAGGTAGACGACATGAAGAATTACACGGACCTGTCAGAGGCAGACCTGAGACAGCCTAGGCGCTTCCCCAAAGGGTGAGCAGGCGTTAACTAGACAAAGAATGGCACTAAGACAAAGTATACGTGCAAAGCCCTGAGGCTGGAGGGAACTCGGTGAGTTTGGGGAAGGGAGAACCTGGGGGTGTGGGTGCCTGGCGCCAAGCCTGAGCCTGGCCCAGAGGCAGCACTCGGTACGTGTTGCTGAACTATCTCTCAAAGGAACACGTGAAAAAGCAAACACTCCTGTGCCAGGCACTGTTCCAGGCTACAGGGCCTCAGCCACGAGCACGACAGGCAGAAGTGAGCAGAGAAGGCAGAAATCCCTGCATTCCAAACCTTTCCTCATCTGTTTCTTCAGCTGTAAATGGTTACTTGAACATGTAGTTAGACAGTTAAAAGAAAAAAAAAAGTAACCACAGAGATCAAGGGGCACCAAGGAGAGGATGCCTGCCTACCCACCACCCTGGGCCCCACATACCGTGACGCTGCGGATGACACCCGTCTGTCCCACCACCTGTGTATCCAGGTAGGTGTCCCGCACCTTCACCTGGATGTCAGTGGTTACCCAGTCGCTAGAGTTCTGCTCAATGCCTGAGCCTGGTGTGTGGGGGTTGTAGCCACCAGGGGAGGGGGCTCCGGGTGTCATCGGACTGTACCCAACAGGGCTGGGGCTGGGGCTAGCCTGCAAGGGAGGGAACACCATTGGGAAGAGTCATCTGGCCTGGCTGTTCCTACAGGCCCGAGACCCGCCCTAGCCCACCACCCTCAAGGGCAGGCAGGCCGACCAGTACCTGATAGGCCATGGGCGAGGGCGTGGGATGGTAGCTGGCCGGAGAGTGGGTGTTCTGGTACCCAGCTGGGCTAGGTGCCACCTGGTGGTAGCTCTGGGGGCTGGGGCTAGGCTGATAGGAGCCTTGCGGGGAGGGGGCGGCATAGGGGGAGAACTGGTCTGTGTTATACCTGCAGAGACAAGGAGAGATGCGGGTATTTGTTGGGGCAGGAAAGGAAAAGGAGGTGGTGGCAGTGGGAGGGTTTGGGCAGGGGGAGCTTAGTGCTGGCCCCAGTGGACTCACATGGCCGGCGTCCCTGGCGTCTGTGGGTTGTACTGTGGGTTGACCTGTGGGGATGAGGGGTCTGGGTAGCCAGGTGTCTGGGGATTGGGGGTTCCCCCATAAGCCTGTGGGGACGGGGTGGGTTCATCATCGAAGGCATACTCATATTCTTCCTCGGCCCTGTTGAGGAGAGAAGTCTGTTGAGGATGACTGTGGTGATAATAAGGCTGCAGATGCTTCCAGAACGGCACTGTATACCAGGCCCAGACTGAAGGAATTTCACTCTCAAACGAGCCCCTCCCTGAGGCGCTCCTGCCGCCGTCTCCACAGCTGAGACCGCGATGCGGAGAGAGGAGGCTGCCTGCCCAGGATCACGCAACCCCCAGCCCCAGGGCAACCACAGGTCGCTCCCGTGGCTGGCGCTGCAGAGGAGGCTGCTTTCCCTGCCCGCAGCCATGCCCACTCCTTCCCGTGGACCAGCCTGGGCCGGAAGCAGAGAATCAGGGCGGGGCCCACAGACCCCTGTGTCCCCCAGACACACACGACCACTCCCACCCACCCACCAGCCCACACCCCGGCCTCACTCGGGGAACCTGCCCTCACCGTGACGGCGTGTTGGGGTTGTTGGGGTCCCAGGCCCCGCTCTGGGCAGGAGTGCGGCTGCCGTCATGCAGGGGCGTCTGCGAGCCGTAATGTGGGGTGCGGCTGCCTAGAATCGGGGAGAGGAGTGTGTCCGTCAGTTCTGTCCTGTCTCCAGGTCCTCTCATCACCCGTCCTCCCTGTCCCCGAGAACACTCACCATCCTGGAGAGGTGTCTGTGAGCCGTACATGGGTGTACGGGAGCCAGAGCCGTACATGGGCGTCTGGGAGCCATACATGGGTGTCCGCCCATAGGTCGAGGTCATGCCACCTGGGCGCCGTGAGCCCCTGTGGACATGGAGAGTAAGTGGGGTGAATAGGACCCTCTCACTGCCCAGCAAGCGCCCCCCGACCCTCCCGGCCCTGCCCGTACACTGTGGTGAGGCGCTGACGGTCCACAGAGATGGTCTGGCAGGTGGAGTGCAGCTCCACACGGGCCGTGGACTCTGTGGCATCCTTCACCACGCCAATGTAACCTGCGGTGACGGACAGGAGGTCAGGGCGGGGGCTTTCTTTCACCGTGCCCCTCCCCGGGCCTCCACACCGTCTGGAAGGTCACCTTTGTAGGGCCCCTGGGAGATGCGCACAGTCTGGCCGATGAGTTCGTTGTCTCTCCGACCCCGGCCCCTGCTCATGCCGCCACCGCCACCACCTGGGCTACCAAAGCCACCACACTGACCTGGGAAGGGAGAACGTCACCAATCCCCCAGAGCCCCCCAAACAGCCCTCTGCACCTGCTTGACTCCCTCCTACTTAGGTGAGGAACCTCCTCTGCCCGGCCCCCACCCCTGGGCTCACCCACCACAGACCTCACCACTTGGATGGGAGGTCACTGTGGGGTCAGGTCTGTCCTCCTATGGGCGGAGCCCCCTAATGGCAGGGCCCAGCCCCAGGGCGGGTGCTCAGTGTGGGCTGAATGACCCCGGCTCTCCCCCAGCCCCACCCGGACATACCCCGCCCCTGACCTCTCACCTCCAGCACTGGGGTGCATGGGGCTGCTGATCCGGGGGCTCATAGGGGAAAAGCCACCCATGGTGGAGTTGGTCACATCTCGGGGCTAGGGGAGGGGCAAGGAGTAAATTTGCAGGCAGGGAATGGGGGTGGCAGGGCCTGGGTGACAGGCCCTCAACCCCCATACCACAGACTGCCTCCACCCTGGCAGCCATCCCTCCCTCCTTCTGGTTGACAATGCCTCAACTTCTTTTTGGGGCAACTGCCACCCCTCTGCTACCGTGGGCCGGCCTGTCAGTCAAGAGGCCTGGGCCTCCCCTGCCCAAAGTGCGGGACAGAAATTTGACTAGTTAGAAATTTAAGCCCCCAGAGACACAAAAACTGCAAGCCATGGGAAGTCATGCCATGTGCAGGGCCCTGAGGAGACGACACCTCCTGATGCCAGCTTCCCAGGCCCGATTTCCTATTGGATGCCAACTTCCCTGCAATCCCGCCCTCAGGGTCTTTGCACTTGCTGCTCCCCCAAGATATTCATGTGATTCTCCTTCCCTCATTCAGGTCTCTGCTCAAATGTCGCCTCCTAAGGAGGCCTTTCTTTATCCTCCTGTCCAAAGCAGCAGTCCTGTCATTCCCTGTCTCCTTACACGGTTTTATTTTTCTTCACCATGCTTGCCATCACCTCACATTGTATTATTACGTAAGTATTTACGTGTTCGTATCGGGGTATCAGCCCTAGGAGGGCAGAGATTTTCGTCTCGTTCACTGATGAATCTCTAGTGTCTGGCACCTAGTAGGTGCCCAATTAAATTAAATGAATGAATAATTTGGCAAAGAGCTCAGAATCCCAAATAAACCTTTTTCTCACTCTTTGCCAAGGACCTAACAATAACATTTTGTCTCCTAATCCCTCACAGGCCCAATCTTTTCTCTCCTAGGACCAGGCAAGGCTGGAGAGCCGAGCCAGGTACCCGACACAGGGTCTACCATGCCTGCCTCACCTTTGAGCCCCCGGCCAGCACCAGGTGGCGGGTCTTGCAGACAAACATGCCCCCGTTCTCCACCAGTTTCTTGCAATGCAGGAAGGCGAAGCTGCGATAAAGATGTCGAATCTCCCCCTCCCGGCCCTAGTGGGGGAGAGAAGAGTCACCCTCTCGGCCAGGCCCTGCCCCACCCCAGCTCTTTTAGATGCAGCTCAAGGGCAGGAACTTGTACTCACTGAATGGGGGCCGTCAATGACCTTGACGATATCTTTCACATGAATGTTGTTCTGTTCTGAGTCCAGGGCCACAGCAAAGCGGTTGTCCTTCTTCCGAGTCACAGCCTGATGCCTGACAGTCACCACCTTCCCGTGCATGTTCAGCACCTACGGAGGAGGTGGGGAGGTGGAGGGGGAAGGAGTAGAAGGGAGTGACATGGAGCAGGGCTTCCCTAGAGTGGGATGATCTTTCCTTGTGGGAAACTGTCCCCAACTCTGCAGGACACCTAGACTCCCTGGCTGTGGGGCAGGCCTTCAGAGTGTCACCCCTTAGGCACTAGGTCAACCCCAAAATGCTCCCAATCATTCTAAAAAACTCCTTAGGAGGAGACTCCACCCTGATTGAGCATGGGAACCTTCGAGATGGGGACAGGGGCTGATAGTAATACAACAGCCAATTGTTTACCTATCTCTCTGTGTTAGACTCCTCACGACTTCACTGAAGCCTCAAAACTGCCCTCTGAGCTGGACACTACCATGATTCCCATCTTACAGAGGGGGAACCTCAGGCCCAGAAAGGGTGAGTCACTAGTGTAGGGCCACAAAGCCCAGGAGCAACAGAGCTGAGATGCGGATCTGGAGTCCAGGGTCGTAAGTACTACGCTCTGTGACGCCCACACCCATGAGGAAGGCGTGAAGAGAGGAGGGCAGATGTAGCATTCTGTCCTTGAGTGAGGACCAAATGCCAGGGTACGTATCTAATCTCAGGATTCACTCACAACAAATGAAGTAGATGCGGCTACTAGGCCCATTTTACAGGATGTGAACACGAGGCACAGAGAGCATAAAGGACTTGCCACTTGCCCAGTATCACAGAGCCAGGCATGAGTGACAGAGTCAGGTCTGGGTTCCTAGCTACCATGCTCTGCCACCTCCTGGGATTGCGGCATGAGGGAGGAGAAGTCCGCTTAAAGTAAGCCCCGCCGCGGAGCAGAACACACACCTGGAAGGTCTCCCGCTCCAGTCGCACGATGACACCCACGGTCTGGGGGTCCAGCTGAACCAGCTCACCCCACTCATGCTGGCCCCCAACATCCACACCTGATGCTGTCTCCGAGCAGAGCTGCAGGTCCCGGGGCAGCACCTTCAGCTGTCAGGAGATACAGCACAAGGGCTGAGAAAAGGTCCCAGTGGCTTGCCTAGCTGGGTCTCCTCCTGGCATGCACGCCCGCCACCCTACCCTTCCATCCGCCTACCTCATGCATGGTGAGGTCGGAGAAGAGGATGACAAAGTTCTCCTCCACCCGCACGATGAGGCCCGTGTCGCCTTCAAATCGGCCGGCAATCACCTTCACATGGTCCCCCATCTTGAAGTATTTCCGAAGTTCCTGGGCCGGGAACTCCAGCATGTCCTGGGGAATTGGATGTGGGAACAACCAGCAGGTGAGGGGAACCCACCATATCCCGCCTGCCCCTCCCATCTTCAGAATCCACTTGTGTTCTTGGAAAAGACCCTGGCCAAAACCCACTCCAGCCCCAGGCCACCCAGACGACCTCTCAGACTGCCCCAGAGACAGCTGACCCAAGACACAGGACATCGACCTGTACAACCCTTTACCCCACAGAGACAGCCTGCCCCTCAGACACAGGACACCAGACTAGACAACTGCTCGGACGCACCAGGAGACAGCCTCACCCCAGACACACACAAGCTCCCTGCCGCAAGCGAGCAAAGCCAGGCATCCCCCTCAGATTACACCATGGTTCATCAGACTCTCAACCCAACACACACCCGGATATCTTGCTTTTCAGAAACAAAAGAGTCAAGTCACTCTCCAGTGACAGACACAACTATGGCCACACATCACGACACCCTTGGATGCCCATTTCTTCCTCTCTTCAACAGCCACAGGCAGGTGTGACACACACTGTCCTCCTTCAAAACCCAAGATATGTTACACTCACAGCTTAAAAAAAACTAAAACTAAAAAACAAAATGAAACAAAAAACCCCCAGCATAGAAGTGTTGAACACACACCCCACATATATACAGCACAGTTGCCCCCAAAGACACACACCCTAGCAGTCCCCTGGAGACAGGACCTACATGCCAGGCCTCCAGAAATGGTCATCAGACATCCCTTTCCCCAAATCACAAAAGCAGCCTGCACACGCCCACCCCACGCTGAGCTGCACACAGGCATCACTCACCTCATCAGACATACCCTCTCGGGCACCCGACAGCACGAGGAAGGCCTAGACATGCCCTCAGATGCTCTGACCCCTGCCTCTCAGACCCACATGCCCTGGGAAACCTGGGTGCCCACCTTGAGGTCCTCATGCTTGGGCATGATGGTGATCTTGTTGCCGTCCACGCTGAGGATCTTGCCCTGCAGATTGATGAGCTCACCCTCACAGACCTCCACATTGTCCCCAGGTTGGAAGTTGTGCTCCCGCTCCTTCCCTGCGGGGACAGCCGTAAGGCTGACCTGGGGGCTGTCTGCTATGGGCCGCCCTCTCCTCCTGGGCCTGGGTTACAGATGGGGTCACGTACCTGTGCTCTCAGTCACCACCTCCAGGTCGATGCCCTCTGGCTGGTCCTCAAACTTCTCCAGCTCCGAGAGCGTGGGCTTCACACCCTCCGTGATCTGAGCCCCGGGGGAAGGGGGAGGAGGAGGAGGAAATGGACCAAGGTCAGTGCAACAGGCAGCTGAGTGGGCTGGAGAGACCATGAGAACTATTCTCCTGGACTGCAGGTGGGGAGAAAGCTTGCCCCACCCCCATCATCAATGCCCCCTCTGGGACCCTCACCACAGCAGACATGGCGAAGCTCTTGAACAGAAAGCCCTTCCGGCTGTAACGGTTCCCCTCGAAGATGAGGAAGTCACCATCAGAGGCAACATCACCCCCCAGGGACCTGGGATTTTGTGGGAGAGATGAGAAGGGGGCATCAAAAAGAGAATGTTGCTGTCCCTCGGTATCCTCAGCTGGCAAAGTGGGGAGAGGACCACCGGGGGAGGGGGCCCAGCCCAGCACACACCTCCTTAGGGAGAGTGGCTACTCACAAACCACAAAGTCCCCACCCCGCCCCTTCCCTGCTCCATCTTTCATCAGAGCCCTGGCCACCATCTGATGAATTAGTGTCTTATCTGTCTTCCCAACTAGTATGTCAGCTCCAGAAGAGCAGGAATTCCCACGCACTGCCATTTCCCCGATTTCACCAAGAACAGTGGCCAGCACCACGTAATGCTCAGTAATTATTAGTTGAACAAAGTATTATCATCAGACAGCGATACCAGTTAATATTCACAGAAGGCTCAGCCTGGCCTGTGCATTCACGACCTCGCTGACTCCTCCTCAAACCCCGTGACATCAGTAACATGCTCCTCGTTTTCCAGGTGAGGGAACGCAGGCTCCCGGAGGCCACGACACACACCCAAGGTTGCTGAGCCAGCAAGTCTGACCGTCAGGATTCAAAATCGGGTGGAGGGACTCCCAAGCCTGTGCCTTAACTATACTGCCCTGGTCTATCTGTGCCCCTTGGCCCTGCACGTGGGGTGGGGAACATTAGTTCCTGCTCCAGGCCTCCTGAGTGGGGAAGAAAAGTCTCCACCACGCCCCAAAAGAGAAATGCATGGGAGAAACAGGTCAAGTTCCTCCTGCTGCTCAACCACCTTCCCCACGTGATGAATCTGGCAGAAGGGACCATGCTCTGGGCATGTCAGGGGCCTATGCCCAGCAGAGACTGGGGCTGTAAATGGGTCCGATTCAGGCATGTGAAGTATGAGCAAGGCCCTCGGGTGCAGACTGAAAAGGTGCACTCATCACCTTATCAGAAGGCACACCTGACTGGCGGGCTCACACAACTGCTTCCAGAACAGGACCAGAGGGAAGAGTGTCACCGGCACCTTGTTTCTCCATTTGCCCTCCTGCCCTCCTCACTGGAGCCCCAGGCTGGCCCTAGGCTACTGCAATTCTCCTCCCCGCTGGGGGGGCCAGGGAAGACATCTGAGGGTAAGGGGCTCTATACCTGCATCTCAGGTGCGCATAAGATCAGGGAAAGAGACTTTATAAAGCCTGCCATGATCAGTAAGTCCCATTTCAATATCTGATACCTTTAACCACATATACTAAGTGCTGGGCGCTGCTCTGGGCACGCGTGCATATTAATTCCTTTAGTTCTCACCACAACCCTGGGAAGCAGGGGTTGTTATCATCAATCTTTACAGCAGATGACACTGAAGCACAGGGATGTGAAGTAACTTGCCTGAGGCCACACTGCCAAGCTAACCACTCACAAACTGAACCTGCGGAGGGGCCCACCCCCGAGGAGGAACCTGCAAAAGGCTCATTCTACACCACAGGCCCTGGGGACCCATCCCAGCCAGCCCCCAGGGACACACTCACCTGATCTTCTCAGCGTCAAACAGCCTTTGTGGAGGCCGCTTAAACTTCTTCCTTTTGGCAAACCAGTCTTTCTATGGAGGAAGGGGCGTGGGTGGGACGGTGAGGGACGAGGGCTTGGCCACCAGCAGGAACCCTGCCCTCCCCGCCCCCAGCACATGCCCATGGTACCAAGCTCATGCGGGCCTTGATGCGGTCATAGTCAATGCGCGGGATCATCTTCAAGGAGATGGTGTTCTGGCTGGGCTCCACGTAGTCCACCTGAGCAGGGCAGGCAGGAGGTCAGTAGGGGCCCGGCTCTCCCTCCTGGACCCTAGACACAGGAAGGGCAAGGAGATGCCAGGAAGGGGAAGGGACAGAGGATGATGGGGAAGAAATCAGGCTGCTGACAGCCCCCAAAAGTCCCTCTCTAGCCTGACTGTCTCCCCTCAACTCTGGCACTGAGTATCTACTGCCTGCTGGACGTCTCCACGTGGATGTCTACAAGGTCCCTCAAATCCAGGACAACCACAGCTGAACTGCTGATCTCCCCCAAACCTGCACCTCTCCCCGTGTCTCTGCTCCATGCTTCCTTCAGCTCAGGCTCAGGCACACAACCTGGGAGCCATTCTCGCCCCCTCTTTCTTACACCCATATCAAGTCTATCAGCAAATCCTGTCCGTTCTGCTTTCAAACTATCTGACCTCTTCCCCTTTTCCACTATAGGCGGAGCATCCCAAATCCAAAAATCCAAAATGCTCCAGGATACAAAACTTTTTTGAGGAAATATTCATTGGAACATTTTGTATTTTGAATTTTTGGATTTGGTATGCTTAACTGGTTTAGTGTAATGCAAATATTCTAAAATCTGAAAAAAATCCAAAATCTAAAACACTTCTGGTCCCACGCATTTCGGATAAGAGACACTAAAACCTGGGTCCCGTCCCACCACCACCTGCCACCTAGGCTATGGCAGCAGCCTCCTCACTGGTTTCCCTCGCTCCTACCCATAGGAGCCTATTCCAGGGTCTTTCAGTCTCCACACTATTGACCTTTGGGCCAGGTAATGCTTTGCTGTGGGTGGCTGTCCTGTGCATTGCTGGATATTACTAGCATCCCTGTCTTCTACCCGCTAGATGTCAGCATCATCAACCTCTCCCATTCCAGCGGACATAACCAAAAATGTCTCCAGACATTGCCAAAGGCAACATCACTCTTGCTTGAGAACCAGTGGTCTCAACACAGTCACCAGAGAAACCCTATTAAAACCAAAATGAGGCCGGGCACGGTCGCTCACGCCTGTAATCCTAGCACTTTGGGAGGCCGAGGTGGGCGGATCGGTTGAGCTCAGGAGTTCGAAACCAGCCTGAGCAAGAGCAAGACCCCATCTCTACTAAAAAATAAAAAGAAATTAGCTGGATAACTAAAAATATATAGAAAAAAATAGCCAGACATGGTGGCGCATGCCTATATTGCCAACTACTCGGCAGGCTGAGGCAGCAGGATCACTTGAGCCCAGGAGTTGGAGGTTGCTGTGAGCTAGGCTGACGCCACGGCACTCTAGCCAGGGTGACAGAGCGGGACTCTGCCTCAAAAAAAAAAAAAAAAAAAAAGATAAGTAAACAAAACCAAAGTGAGACTGTGTCCCTTAGAGCCCTCCCATCTCACTCCAGTAAACACCAAAGCCCTACAACAGACTGCAAGGCCCTGTCACCTCCCTGAACTCATCTCCTGTCATTCTTGCCCTCACTCACTCTGCTTCAGCCAGTGATGGTCCCATCTCACATGCTGTCCCTTCTCCCTACAACACGCTTCCCCAAGAATTCCACATGGCTCACTCCCTCACCTCCTTCAGATCTTTACTCAAAATGCCTTTGAACACGCACAGAAGATGGCCATCCATTTCCTGCGTGCTCACAACAAAATCCAGGTTCTGCTTCACCTAATCTGAGTGGGGTTCTGTTCTCTGCAATAGAAAGGGGGATGGGAAGGACAAAAGGAATAGAGGGGAGGACAGAAGAGAGAAGCCCCGGCCCCTTCGGCCGCCCCGCTCCTGGCACCTGAGCGATGTCATCCTTGTAAATGCCCCGCTTGAGGCGGACCCAGGACTTTGGTTTCAGGTTGGCCACCTCCTTCACCACTTTGAGCACGTCTGTCATCTCCTTGATGGGCACCATCTGCTGGTTCCAGTAGCCAAGCCGCAGGTTGCCCACACCCTCAATGGCCTGCTTCACGTGGGTCTGCTTGTAGGCCTCCACGTAGATGTAGCCCTTCACATGCTCTGGTGCCACTACTGACTTAATCTGCAGGGGCTGCAGGGTGAGCCGGTGGAAGGAGGCAGTGAGACACAACTGCTAACAGCAGTAACGACTGCCACTCCTCAGCAGTCCCTCTGCCAGGAATCTATCCCATAGAAACATGTTGGCACAATGACATGGACACGAGGCTATTCCTTGCACAATTATTTAATATAGCAAACAAACAAGATTAGAAACTTAAAAACGCTCAAAAAGAGAGGCTGGTTAAATTATGGCTCAACCAGACCATGAAATACAGTATAGCACTTAAAAAAAACAATGAGATATGCACTAAGATAAAAAAATATATATATCCAACATATGTTATATGTAAAAAAAGGAATCAGAACCAAAGAGAGGTAGAGTGGTTACATCAGGCAAAACATACATGAAGTGGCCGTGCCTGTAATCCTAGCACTCTGGGAGGCCGAGGCAGGCGGATTGTTTGAGCTCAGGAGTTCGAGACCAGCCTGAGCAAGAGCAGACCTCGTCTCTACTAAAAATAGAAATTATATGGACAGCTATAATATATATAGAAAAATTAGCTGGGCATGGTGGCACATGCCTGTAGTCCCAGCTACTCGGGAGGCTGAGGCAGAAGGATCGCTTGAGCCCAGGAGTTTGAGGTTGCTGTGAGCTAGGCTGACGCCACGGCACTCTAGCCTGGGCAACAGAGTGAGACTCTGTCTCAAAAAAAAAAACAAAAAAACAAAAAACAAACAAACAAAAAAAACATACATGAAGACAAAAATTGTTACCAGAGACAACGAAAGACATTTTGTAACAGTAAAAGGTACAAGTGTCCATCCATCAAGAAGATTTAAGAATTATAAACATACATGAAATTAACAGAGCCTCAAAATATATGAAGCAAAAACTAACAGAAATGAAGGAAGAAATCGACAATTCAACAATAACTAAAGACTAAAATACCCTGCTTACAATAACGGACAGAACAACCAGATCAACAAGGGAACAGAACACGTGAGCAACACTACAAACCAACTAGGAATACCAGACAGCTATAGATAGAACACTCCACCTAACAACAGCAGAATACACATTCTTATCAAGGGCATACAGACCACTCTCCGGGATAAACCACATTAGGCCAGAAAACAGGTCTCAATAAATATAAAAAGATCGAAATCATATAAAGGACATTCTCCCCATACATGTAATGAAACTAGAAATCAGTAACAGAAATAGATTTAGGAAATTCACAAATATGTGGAAACATATTCCTAAATAAGCAATGAGTCAAAGAAAAAAATATTTTGAGATGAAAGTAAATAAAAACACAACATACTAAAACTTACGGGATGTGGAGAAAGCTGTGCTTAGAGGTAAATTTACAGCAGTAAAAACCAACTTAAAAAAAGACAAAAAATCTCAAATCAATAACCTCATATTGACATTTTGGGCTAGATGAATAAAATAACCTCACCCTCCACTTTAAGAAACTAAGAAAGGAAAAGGAAACCAAACCCAAAGCTAGCAGAAGGAAAGAAATAATAAAGATAAAAATGGAAGTGAAACAGAGAATAGAAAAACGATAGAGAAGACTGTCAAAACTAAGTTGGTTCTTTGAAAAGATAAACGAATTTGACAAATCTTTAGCCAGACTGACCAGGAAAAAATGATAAAAGACTCAAATTACTAAAATCAGGAGTAAAAGAAAGGACACTACAAGCAGTCTTACAGAATTATATGAACTACTGTATGCCAACAAATCAGACGCCTAGATGAAATGAACATATTTGTAGAAAAACACAAATTACCAAAACTGACTAAGAAGAAATGGAAAATATGAATAGACCTACAAGAAGTAAAGACATTGAATTAGTAAAACTTAGTAAAGCAACATATAAAAAGGATTATACACCATGACCAAGTGGGATTAATTCCATAAATAAAATATTGGTTCAGGTTGGGTGCAGTGGCTCACGCCTGCAATCCTAGCACTCTGGGAGGCCGGGGAGGGAGGACTGCTTGAGGTCAGAAGTTCAAGACCAGCCTGAGCAAGAGCAAGACCTGTCTCTACTAAAAATAGAAAAAACTAGCCAGGCTTGGTATGGCCTGTAGTCCCAGCTACTTGGGAGGCTGAGGCAGGAGGATCGCTTGAGCCCAGGAGTTTGAGGTTGCTGTGAGCTATGGTCACACCACTGCACTCTAGCCTGGGCAACAAAGCAAGACCCTATTCCAAACACTAAATAAACAAAACTTAAAAAATTAAAAACACTAAAATTAACAAAGTAAAAAGACAATCCATAGAACAGGAGAAAATATTTGTAAATCATGTATCTGAAAGGTACTAGCATACAGAGTATATAAATATAGAACTTCTCCAACTCAACAATAAAAAGACAACCCAATTAAGAAATTGGCAAAAGATTTGAATATCCAAGGAAGAAATCCAAATGGCCAAAAAGCACATAAAAAGATGCTCAACATCATTAGTCATTAGGGAAATGCAAACCAAAACTATAATGAGATACCATGTCATACCCTCTAGGATGCCTATGATCAAAAAACGAAAAATAACAAGTGTCGGCAAGAATGTAGAGAAATGGGAACCCTCTACATTGCTAGTGGGAATGTAAAATGGTGCAGCTGCTTTGGCAAACAGTTTGGCAGTGTTTTCAGAACTTAAATTGCTGGGTTACCACATGACCCAGCAATTCCACTCCGACGTACTGACCGGTGAACTGAAAACTACATCCACACAAAAATGTGTACACAAATGTTCATAGCACCTTATTCAGAATAGTCAAAAAAATGGAAAGAACACAAATGTTCAATTGATAAATAGCTACTCAAAATATATACCCACACAATGGAATATTATTCAGTCATAAAAAACGAAGTCCTCCTAAACGCTACTACACAGACAAACCTTGAAAACATCATGTTAAGTGAAGGAAGTCAGTCACAAAAGGCTACATACTGTATGATTCCATTTATATGAACTGTCCAGAATAGTCAAATCCATAGAGACAGACAGTAGATTAGTAAGCACCAGGAGCTGTGGGGAAGGAGGGGTGGAAGTGACTGCTAATGGGTATGAGTTTCTTTTTGGGATAATGACAATGCTCCGTAATTTGACAGTGACGATGCTTGTGGATATACTGAACATACCAAAATATATTAAAACCCACCAAATTTACACTTTACAAGAGTGAATTTTATGGTATGTGAATTATATCTCAATTTTTTAAAAAGCAACTGGTTTGTTTTAGCATTCGTGGTAATGGTAAAATATGGAAACAACCTAAATGTCCGACAGAAATTATTTCAATAAACCATGATCTGGCCGGGCGCGGTGGCTCACACCTGTAATCCTAGCACTCTGGGAGGCCGAGGCGGGTGGATCATTGGAGCTCAGGAGTTTGAGACCAGCCTGAGCAAGAGCGAGACCCCGCCTCTACTAAAAATAGAAAGAAATTATATGGACAACTAAAAAATACATATACAGAATAATTAGCTAGGCATGGTGGTGCATGCCTGTAGTCCCAGCTACTTGGGAGGCTGAGGCAGTAGGATTGCTTGAGCCCAGGAGTTTGAGGTTGCTGTGAGCTAGGCTGACACCACAGCACTCTAGCCCGGGCAACAGAGTGAGACTCTGTCTCAAAAAATAAATAAATAAATAAATAAATAAAAAATAAACCATGATCATGATCTAGCCAACTGATTATGTTACCCTTAAAAAGAGTGAAGTGGTTCTAATTGATGTGACATGAAAAGATATCCAAGAAATAGTGTGTTAGGTGAAAAAAGCAAGATGTTCATTGCAACAGCCCCAAAGTAGAATCAACCTACACATTCATCAATGAGGGATTCAACAAACCAAACTATGCTGGTCATGAAATCCTACCCACTTAAAAAGAAAGACACAGCACTTCATACTAATGTTAATATGCACAGCTTTCTAAAATCCTAGTGTTAAGGGAAAAGGGGAAAAAAGTGCTCCACGCTGTTTTATTTACAATAGCTAAAAACCAGAAAAAAAACTCTGTTCTTGGGGCAACGGGTAAATACAGAACGGTGCACCTCCACATGAAAAAACATGCGGCCATTGAAAAGAACAAGGTTTACTTAGTATTTTCTGGGCACAAAAACGGTATTGAAAAAAGGCTGGCCTTGCAAACTGACCACAGAAAGAAAGAAAAGAAAAAAGGCTGGCTACAGAATGGTATGTATATAATACCATTTTACTTACCAAAACAAACACACATAGCTTTCAATATGCCGAGAAAATGGTCTGGAAAGACACACAGACCAACACTAGTGACTTCTGAAAAACTGGACTCGGGTTTGGAGAGATTTGGGCTTTTCAATATACATGTCCTACTTTGGTCATTAAAAACAAACACTATAATCAGAGTCATAACTCAGATGAAGTGACTAGAACTTTACCCCAGGACAAAACGTAGGGGGGTTTGAACACATTTAAAATCATGACTTGCAAAGCCTGCAACTGTCCACTTGGTCCCACTGGCTCACACCAACTGCCTGGACAGGTGAGGGCAATGGACTCATCTGACACAGATCATGTTAAATGAGAAAGGTACCAGCTGGCACAGTTTTCCCAGTTTTGAGGACCCCCTTCATAGGGTTTCCCCTGGTTCCAAAATTGCCAATTATGCCTTTGACAACAACTGTGCTTACTGACAAGCTGCAGGACAACTCTTGGCCAAGAGCTGGACACAGCCAAAGCCATTTAACCCTAAGGACGCTGAGGGGCAACCAAAGGGCCCAGAGAGGGGAAGTGGCTTCATCAAGGACGCAGCCAGCGAGTAGCAAGGGCAGGGTTCAAACTATGGCCGTCTACAGAAAGATCTGGGCCCTTCAAATGCAGCATTTGCTGGCCTGCATGCAGGGGCGCTACTTCACGTTCTGTGTGCTGTGAGTGAACCACGAAGGGCAGGCACTGGCTCTGGCATGGTCACCACTGTACCCTCAGCACCTCTCAGTGCAGGGCCTGGCACAGAGGGGCTCGGTGAACGTCTGCTGACTCCATGAATGAGAGAAGGAAGGAAGTCTCCTCTGGCCAGGACTGTTCCCCGACGGACTTAGCCACACTGCCCTATCCCTCCCCAGCAATGAGAGGGTGACAGTTGCCCAGCAGGGTGAGAAAACAGGCAGAACTCACTCTCATGCAGAAAAGGCACAGGGAACTAGCTAGATGACTTCTGTGCCAGAAATGCAGAGAACAAAGACAACATGTCTGGCAGGGTGCAGGAGAGTCCTTCCACCCAGGCAGTGGTCTCTTCTAGCCGAAGCAACTCATTCAGCACAGGGACACCCGGTGCCTTCAAAGCCTACAAGGTCCTTCCCTCTGGGTTTTGCCCTGTCTCTCCCCACCAAGCCACCTGACTACCCAACTTACTGTGTCTGTGAACTGGTAGGCAATGAACTTGCGCATCAGGGAAATGGCTGTGGCCCGTTCCTCCCCAATCTGGAAGAAGAGAGGCAGACTTGAGCGAGATGACAAGATGGAGGACAGGAGGCCCAGCAAGAAAGATAAAGCAGGAGAGAGACAGGAGCAAGAGGGACGGAGAGACACAGAGCGAGGCTGATGGACAGCAAGAAAGGGTGGGAGATGGCGAGTAAGGGAGGGGTGGGGGAGGGGGAGGGAGAGAAGGAGGGAGAGGCAGAGACAGAAGGACCACGAGGCTGGCAGGCCAAGGAGACCCAGGACACACAGGACCATTCTCCCCCACACAGCGGCCTCTCTCATTCTCTTGCCTCCTCCAAGCCTGAGCCAGAGCACGCACCTTACACTTGACAGTCCACAGGTTGGGATCCCTGGACAGCAGGAGAAAAGGAAGCACTTTAACGAAACTGTCTCCTCATCACAGAACACACATATCACCACAGCCATCCTCCTTCTCTCTCACCAAATCCCCGGCTTCCCCATCCTTCTACCCATAAGCAGGAGGGAAGAGAAGTGCCAGGGTGCTCTCCCCATCCCTGCTATCCACCACTGTCCATGTCACTCCGTCCCGACTGACTTTAGGGAGCGACCTACATGGGAACCTCCGCCCCATGCATGTGAGGTTTGCACCCCAGCCCTCCTGTCCCAACCCCCTTACTTGACTCCCGGGAGCAGCTGCTGCTGGGTGATGTCATCCGAGAGCTCATCAGATCCTCCGTACACCCTGCAGGGAGGAGGGAAGGAGGGGCTCCGTCAGACTCCCACCCTTTCCCACTTACGGACCACCTGCTCCCCACCCTGACCCCCCGCCATGCCCTTACGTCTCGCCCACAGACGACTTGGCATATTTCTTCATGTAATACTCGCCCAGTTCTTCTTCTCGCTGGTCCCTGGAGTGCAAGGGGGAAGCAAACATGAACTGAAAGTCGAGGAGAGAGGTGGGCTGACCCCAAATCTCCCCATGGGAGCCTGTCCCACGTTTCCCTCCCTTGCTCACCTCCAGAGGTTTTGTAGGCGGCGAGCCCCAGAGCGGTCTTCATCCAGGACGACATTGTCAATATTGGAAGCTGAAAAAAAAGGGCAGCCAGGGTAAGGAACAGTGGGTGGAAAGCAGGGGCCTGGAGAAAGTGGGGGGTGGGCTAAGAGGACCAGGGTTTGGCCCTGGGGCGGGAACAGATCTCACTGAGGAAACCCCGCCCCTCACCCCTACTCTGTCCTACTCAGCATCCTACTTCTCATCAAAAAGACTGGGGATAGGGCCCAGCAATTGGGGGACATCCAGCTGTTCCCATCTCCCAACCACTGTCTAGGCACGCCCTGAACTCCATCCCACCCCCACATCCCTGCCGCCCACAAACGCTCAGTGGCAGACAGAAACACATCCGTACTTTGCCAAGCCAACAACTGCTGGAGACCTGGCCCCAGAACTCCCTTACTCTGGACCCTACGTGAGTCAGAGCCCCCAGGGGTCGGGGGTGAGGGCAGGGTGCTGCAGGAAGGAGGAAATGTCAGGATATGGGAGGAAGGTCAGGGAATCACACTTTTCAGAGTCTTACCTTCAATCTCTTCTACTTGGAGGAAGAGGAGGTGGTGGTGGTGGTGGTGGTAGTGGTGGTGGTGGTGGTGGTGGGCGAGGGCAGACAAAGTATGAGCCAAATTATAGCAGCGAAATCAACCAATGGGTTGGGGGACGGGGAAGGGAGGGACACAGGAAGGTTGAAAATCAAAAGTAAAGGCCAGGCACCAGGTGGTTGGGGAGAAGCCGAAATGTATGAGGCGCACAGAACGGAAAATAACAGGGAGGGGGGCACTGGCCCAGGAAGTGGGGGGTATCTTGGGACAGAGCCAGCCCACCCTGTAACCCCCAGAAAGGATTCACTGGGGCCCTGGGATCCAGAGTTCTCTCCCCACAAAACCCACTACCCCACGATCCCCACCCCCCACTCATGGGCCTAAAAGGAAAAGGGGGGAGCTGGTCTCTCTGGCAAGGACAGAAAGAAGCGAGGTGAGAAGGGTGGGGGTTGGGGTGGTAGGGCATGGGGGTGGGGGGATGGGCTCTGAAGACCCTCTCAGCCACACCCCTCCCAGTGGTCTCATGGAGGCAGGCCCACATACCTTTCTCTAGGATGTCCTCTGCTCCATCCTCCCACTGGTCCTCGTCCTCATATTCATCGTCCACATCTGAAACGGGAAGGCCAAGTGGTCAGCGGCACTCATGACAGTAGCTCCCGGGAAAGAAAGCATTTGCTCTGCGAGATGAGCACTACAAATCCCAACTCACAGACCAGGACACTGAGGCTCCCGTAAGTGAGGCGCTCGTTCCAGGCCATGCCACAGAGCTGGTATGATCAGCAGGGTCAGGTGCCACTGACACGCCAACCACCAACATATGGGTGTCCCCAGTGGCCCACACTTTTGGCACACAGCACAGTATACATTCTCTTGATCTGGGCCCATCTGCTAAGACCTTTTCTCTAGGCAAGATTCCCTGCCCCCTCAGCCTTTGAGGAAAGGGCCAAAGACCACCCAGAGCACCTCCTGTTCCTCTGCTCTCTGTGACAGTAAACCCATTTTCCTCTCAGGTAAAGGAGCCCCAAGAAAACAGATGATAGTGTCCTAAGTTACTATCATCTGTTGTCGCTTCCCATGGTTAAAGGACAACAAGCATGTTCGTGTATCGTCACGGGAGTATCAACTAGTGTGACTTTTTTCAGGGGCCAATACTTGGCCGTGAGTATCAAAAAGCTTGAAAAAAATGCATCTCTTTTGTGTAGCAGTTTGACTTAATAGAGATTTAGTCTCTGGAACAGAGATTTTTAATCTGAGGAGGGTCTGTGTTAGATGAAAACTACTTCCTTTATTTTCACTGGTCTGTAATGAAGTTTAGCATTTACATCAATTACGTACAATGGCAACAACCACGGCTGCGTCAGCGGTGAAATCTGCTTTTCAAAGCACACTGTGACTGCAGCTATGTCAAAGTATCATCCACACTCACTGCTACTCAATGAGATTGTTTGCCAGGCGCAGCGGCTCATGCCTGTAATCCTAGCACTCTGGGAGAGACCAAGGCGGGAGGATCACTTGAAGTCACCAGCCTGAGCAAGAGCAAGACCCTGCTTCAACTAGAAACAGAAAAAAAAATTATCCGGGCAACTCTAAATAGAAACAAAAAATTAGCCAGGCGTGGTGGCAAGTGCCTATAGTCTCAGTGCCTGTAGTCCCAGTTACTCGGGAGGCTGAGGCAGGAGGATCACTGGAGCCCAGGAGTTTGAGGCCAGCCTGGACAACATAGGAAAATCCCATCTCAAAAAAAGGAAAAATGGCCGGGCGCGGTGGCTCACGCCTGTAATCCTAGCTCTCTGGGAGGCCGAGGTGGGCGGATTGTTTGAGCTCAGGAGTTCGAGACCAGCCTGAGCAAGAGCGAGACCCCATCTCTACTAAAAATAGAAAGAAATTATATGGACAGCTAAAAAAAATATATATGTAGAAAAAATTAGCCGGGCATGGTGGTGCATGCCTGTAGTCCCAGCTACTCGGGAGGCTGAGACAGGAGGATCGCTTGAGCCCAGGAGTTTGAGGTTGCTGTGAGCTGGGCTGACGCCACGGCACTCACTCTAGCCTGGGCAACAGAGTGAGACTCTGTCTCAAAAAAATAAATAAATAAATAAATAAATAAAAAAAAGAAAAGAAAAGAAAGAACAACCTCATCACCTCAACTTTTGAGGGCTTACTCTAGGTCCAGCATTATACCATGGGTTGGTTGTCATCAACTTGATATGCTTTACACACATGGTCCTGCAAATCCTCTAAATATCCCTGCTGCAATAAGAACTGTTTGTCCCCCTTGTACAGAGGGAAAAAGAGGCTCAGAGATACAGTAACTTGCCCAGGGCTACATGGAGGAAATAGTGGAACCAGCCCAGAAGAGACCTCAGCTTCCACTGCCGTCCTGTTGCCTACTTCTAGCAATAGGAGCTTATCATGACAAGTACAAATTATGGCCAGATTTTTGAAGAGACCATAATGGTACTGTGATTGTGGGTTTTAAAAGAATCCATTAGCCAGGCATGGTAGCACACACCTACTCGGGAGGCTGAGGCAGGAGGATCACTTAAGCCCCAAGAGTTCAAGACCAGCCTGGGCAATGGTAGCTAGACCCTGTCTCAAAAAAAAAAAAAAAAAAAAAGTCTATCTTCTAGGAATTCATACGGAAACATTTTGGGGTAAAATTATGTATTTGAGATTTGCTTCAACATCATCCAGTGGTGGGTAGGAGTGAGAAAAAATAAGCAAAATAGGTTCGTACTAAGTTGTGAGCTGTTGAAGCTAGATGACAATGCTACATGGGCTTTGACATACACCAAAAGAAAATGTTTTCTGTCAAACTACATTCGAGACATGGAACTAAGGGTGGAAGTCCAGCCCCTGCTCAGCGCTCATCCAGCCCTGTGACATACCAGCCTCATCCAGAATGAAGCCACCATGGCGGGGTTTCTTGGGAGGCCGGTCATCATCTTCCTCCTCCTCTTCTTCATCATATTCTTCCTCCTCTTCCTCCTCTTCTTCTTCCTCAGGCTCTTCCTCCTTCTCACTGCCTGCTGCACTCCGCTGCTCTTCCTCTACCTACAGGGATCAGGCAGGGTTGGGGCACCAGAATTCTACTACCCCAAAACCCAGACACCCAGCTCCTCACCCCTCAAATCTGACTTCACATCTGCCAGTCATGGTTCCCTCGGCTCTGCGTACATGCCGTTCCACTCTGGCTAGGCCTCTCTGGTTACCATCCTATCCTGGTGACAGCACTGCCATCCCCCCAGTTGACCCAGACTCCTCCCTCCATTAGACCTTTTGCTCACCTTCCACCTGGCCTTTAAGGATTATAGCTCAGTCAGGCTTGTTCCTTGGCCCTCTTCACAGCCCCAATCACGCCCTCCCTATAGAAATGCTCCTCTCCTGGCTTCTGCCGTATCATACTCTCCTGTTTTTTCTCCAACCTCCTCCTCAAGCTCCTTCTACTCTGCTCACCCCTTAAAGGTTGGCCTCAATCACCAGGGCTCAGTCCAGGGCCCACTTTGCTTCTCCCTCCACACGCTCTCTCCCTGGCCACTTTACCTCCCATGACCTCAGTTCCTGTCTCTGAGGACAACACCCCCATCTGTCTCTAGTCCCCCACTTTTTTCTAGAACTAGAGACCTCCATGTGCCAGCAGCCTCCTGGATGCCTCCCCCAGACCAGATGTCCTCTGAGCCCTTCAATACACCATGTCCCAAAATGACCTCGGTGTCTTCCCCTAGACCTGTGCTGGCTTCCTCTGGCTCCCATAAGGCACTAAATCCTCATCCTTTCTGCCTGTGAACATCATCTCTCCAATCTGTCTCTTCCCCCCATCCCTACATCCCTAAGCCTAGACCAAGAGATTGCCCTCTAACACCTGGACTCTTACTCTAACCGCCTTCCTAGTCTCCTGGCCTCTAACCCCTCTTTCCATATCAGTAACAAAATTAATTGATCCATACCACACAGTATTTCTCAAACTTTAATCTTTAACTTATTAACTTCATGACTTCTACCATGTCACCACTATAACCATTTTATCTAATACAGGTTGAGCATTCCTAATCCAAAAATCCAGGCCAGGCATGGTGTCTCACACCTGTAATCCTAACATTTTGGGAGGCCAAGGTGGAAGGATCACTTGAGGTCAGGGGTTAGAGACCAGCCTGAGCAAGAGTAAGACCCTCATCTCTGCTAAAAATAGAAAAAAATGAGCCAGGCATGGTAGCATGCACCTGTAGTCCCAGCTACTCAGGAGGCTGAGGCAGGAGGATGGCTTGAGCCCAGGAGTTTGAGGGTGCTGTGAGCTAGGCTGATGCCACGACACTCTAGCCTGGGTGACAGAACAAGACTCTGTCAAAAAAAAAAAAAAAAAAAAGCAAAACTCCAAAATGTGAAATGCTCCAAAATCTGACACTTTTTGACATTATGCTCAAAGGAAATGCTCACTGGAGCATTTTGGATTTTGGGATTAGGGATGCTATAATATAGTGCAATTTTTCCCAAATCCAAAAATCCTAAAAAATTCAAAATCCAAAACACTTCTTATCCCAAGCATTTTGGATGAGACACTCAACCTGTATTTTCTTTAAATCTATTCACATTTTTACTAAATGTAAAAGAGAAACATTTCTATGTTTTAAATGTTTCACAATTAAAAACTTTTTGAAGGTTTCCTTGTCATAAATAGAAGGCAACTATAAAGGTAAAAGTAAAACAATGTTATTAAGTCCCAGCAAGATACTGTTGCCTGCTACAGGCTCTAAGCCTGCTCTCCTTAATAAACTAGCAAATGCTAGAGAGGTGTTCAAGACACAGTAACACCACAATGAAACTTTCTCCATTATCCACTGGAAAGACAAGATGCACAACTGGAAAGGAAATAACCTTCTCACTAAATGATTCAACGTGGTTTAAAGTCTTGTCCTTATTCTACCTAGAAGCAGCTCTCATCACCCCCGACCTGGAATGCATCCTACAGTTGGGAAACTATGATCTAAAAACAAGAATCTGACCATTTGGTCCCCTGCCACAGCTCCTCAGCCAGCCTGAACTAGCTCACACTCTGTCAACTCCCTCTCTCTCTCTCCCCGCCTTTTAGGACTCCCCGTCCCGGCGCTAGGTCCCAGCTACGCTGAACTACTTGTATCATGCTCTTGCAGCGCCGGCCATCATCCATGCTGGTCTTCTGTATAAAAACCCATTCTCCTCTGCCTCCCACTCATACTTCAGTCAAAATACTCCCTCCTGCAGGCAGTCATCCCTGCCCCCACTTCCCCAAGCAGAGTCAGGCACGTCCTCTAGCTCACAACCCGCTGGGCTCCCTTCATCACAGCCCCGACCACTTGTGAGCACCGCCCAGGCTATCTCAGGCACTGCTGGGTCCCCCAGCATCACCCAGCCCAGGGCTGGGCACAGAAGAGTTAAGAAATATTTGCTTATTACATAATCCTGACTATCCCCCAATGTGCTACATTTTAACAACCCAAAGTACAACAGGACCACAGCCAGATTTCTAGGTACCTTCTTATCATTGTCCCCCTGCGGGGTCCCAGAGAAGCCTTCTTTCCAAACCTGGCTCCTTCCTCCCGGTGAAGAGAACTCCCACTACATATTTGTGTTACCTCAGGGCTTGAATGTGCTCTTCCTCTGACCTCGACATCCCCTGCAGTAACCAGCTGTCTATAAAACTATCCCTCCCCTAGGACTGAGAGCTCTGTGAGGGAGGCTGTGATCCCAACACAACAGGAACTCAAGGAACAAGTGTAATTAATAAATGAACAGGTTACTGGGACTATGAAGGGTAAACCAGCTGATCTTCCAAATAGTACCGCATTATTTGCCAACCCCACTTGTTCAGCCATAGAACCTCACCTTTCAAGGTCAATGCCAACATCTGGCTGTCTGAAAAGCCCACCTAGCCCTGTCTCTGGCAGTGGGGACAGGCCTCACACTGCCCTCCTGGCTCACCTGGTGACAGAAGACAAGCCAGCAGGTGAGTCAAAGTCAGGTGTAGTACTGGGGAGGTGAGACTTGTACAGTGCAATCCAGACTGTTCCAGACAGGAAAAGGCCTGGGGATCTTCATTTCATTACCACCTGGCTTAAACCATCAAGCAATGTGTCTTTTTTTTTTTTTGAGACAGAGTCTCACTCTGTTGCCCAGGCTAGAGTGCCGTGGTGTCAGCCTAGCTCACAGCAACCTCAAACTCCTGGGCTTAAGCAATCCTTCTGCCTCAGCCTCCAGAGCAGCTGGGACTACAGGCATGCGCCAGCATGCCCAGCTAATTTTTTCTATATATATTTTTAGTTGTCCAAATAATTTCTTTCTATTTTCAATAGAGGCAGAGTCTCGCTCTTGCTCAGGCTGGTCTCGAACTCCTGACCTCGAGCGATCTTCCCAACTCGGCCTCCCAGAGTGCTAGGATTATAGGCATGAACCACCTCGCCCGGCCGAAGCAATGTATCTTAAAGCCATGAGTCAGAGACCAAGGACTAAGTGCCACAGCTTGAAGCAAAGCTCCCACTCACCCCGCCCCCACCACAGCATCCCAATTCCTCCAACTCTTCACTGGAAACTGAGAAATTCCCAAACGGCACAAGGACTGACAATCAAATGTTGGTTTGAGGAATAAGCAGGCAACAGACAGTGCAAGTCAATGGAAGCCCACAGCACTCTCTGTCTACCTGACATTTTCCAGAACACAAGCACATGAAATCTTTCCTTTTCTTAACTGCCACAAGGCAAGCATGATGATAAATAGCAACTGATAAGTATTGGGAACTGGAGAAAACTCCAAGATCTAAATGACGCAGCCACTTCTTGAGCAAAGAACTACTCCGTAGAACAACCCTGGGTCCCAGATTGCTGGCTCCTCCCATTTTCCCACAAAAGTAAGAAACCTCAATTTTTTATGTGTAATCTCCCTTATAAGTATTAGCAATTAACTTAAAAAGTAATTTTAAGTTTCTGTGCATCAAACAAGACATCTACAATCACCCTGTCACATGTTTGTTGGTTTGTAACTGCTACCTACTAAACGTGAACTCTAGGAAAGTAAAGATCTGCCTTGTTCCACTCTTTCCCACACTCCTGGGAAGTAAGTGGAATATAGTAGTAGATGCTCAAACAGTTATTTGTTCAACAAATAAATAAAACAGAAACAAACTTAATAAAAGAATATTTAAAATCAAAAACGCCCCAGGAAATGTTTGGCTTTTGGTTCCTGAAACAGAGGCATTCAACAGACTCAAAGCCAAAGCAGTCCTTTCAAAACATTAGATCACATCTCTCCTTTGCTCAAACCTTTTCATGACACTATTCAACTCAATTAAGGCCAAATTCCTTACCACAGCCTTCAAGAGCCTCTGTGATCTGGCTGCTGTTACTTCTCTGTGGCACTGCGCCATCCAGCCAAACTGGACCCCATGTTTCTCCTTGTTATTCCTTGAACATGGCAGATACTTTCCCAACGTTGCACTCGCTGGTCCCCCTTACTGGAACATTCTTCTTCCAGATAGCCACATGACTCACTCCCTCACCTCCAACAAGTCTTTGTTCAAATGTCACCCTCTCAGACTCATCCTGATCACCCTATTTCAAGCGCAACCAGGACTCCCTGTTCCGCTTCTCTGCTATACTTTCTCCACACAGTGCCTTCTAACTTGCTATATGGTTTATTCATCATTTATGTTTGTTTACGTTAGCAAAGGTAGAGATTTTTAAAATGTTTTGTTTACTGGTTGTAGACCAAAGGTAAAGAATTGTACCCAACACATAGCGGGCACTACAAATATATTAATATTTCTAGAATGACTAAATATACCTAAAAATAAAAACAACTAAAAGTGAGTGTTTACTATAGTCACACACGCAGTAAACTTTAAAATCATCACCTGTTATCTCACTGTACCTGGTGCATCCCCGGCCTCCAGAACCTACTTGTCCCTCTGCTTGACTTTGACTTGCTTACTTCTCTCTCTCTCCCGACAATCTGGAAGGTCCCCAAAGCCACAGCCTGTTATGAACCCCTAAGGGCTCCCACAGGGACCGTTCTGGCCTCGGTCCTGTCCCCCAGCGCCCCTTCCACAGACCTCGGCCTCCTCGCCATCACTGCTGCGCTCGCTGTCCTCCTCCTCGGAGAAGTTGCTATCGTCGCTGTCGGACATCTTCCGCTTCTGCAGGGAAAGACAGCGTGCTCAATGCGTCCCACAATCTCGAGCTCCACCCGGAGACTCAGTTTCTCCGCCGGTTCCCAGGGTGAAGACAACCCCTTAGCGCACTTCCGGCAGCCTCGTTTTGGCAATCGTGAACTCAAGTGGGAACCCCCCAACACCCCCTGCTGCACCTCCCGAGTCTCTGAATCCGGTCTCTACACCTCCCCGGCTCCCGACGGCCCCGGAACTGCCACCTCTGCAACCCCTCTCACCACTCGGGTGCCACCTCCGCCTTCGGTAATAGCTGCTGTTCGCACGACGCCTGGCTGGGACAGAGGGGTCGTCTCGCGAGAACCTACTCGTTGGCCTCACCTAACGCGAGATTCCCGGAGCTGGCCCAAGGAAACCACTGCCGGGTCGCCGCCATCTTGAGAGTGGCCGAGCCGGCGGACGCAGTATGTGGAGCCACCATCTTGCGAGGGTCAGGAGGGGTAAAGTTTCTTTCCCTACCCGACCCGGCCTCTTTCAGCCTGGAATTCGTGTTTCAATTTACTGTGCCATTTATTCGTTAGTCCAGACCACTAACACGGTGTGCTAAGCCACGAGGAGTCAGGGAATTAGCCAATTATAACAAAATAACAAATGAATCAGACTTTATCCCAGATCCTCTAAAACATCACTAGGAGACAGGCATGCCCGTTTTGCAGAGGAGGACACTGAAGCTTAGAAGAATAAACTAAGTGAAAAGCGGCAGACCCGAGCTTCCTCAAGTTCGAGTGACCCTGAAGCCCATGTTTTTCTTTCCAGTCTCCCTAAAAGTTCATTTAAAGGTGAATTTATGTATTAGTAATGATGTGTAAGAGCGGCGGCAAAGAGTACAGATGTACAGGAGAGAGAGAGGAAAAATTAACCTGCTGGAATGGAAAAAAAAATCAGAAGCTTTTACAACACAGCTAAAATTTCTCACATAAGCTATGATACACCTGGATTCAATTTACAGGAGTTTTTGTATGTGTTTTTTGTTTTGTTTCCTTTAAGAAGGAGGGAGCTGGGGGGAGTGTTTCCCTATGTTGTCCAGGCTGGATTCCAACTCCTGGGCTCAAAGGATCCTCCTGCCTCAGCCTCCCTAGTAGTAGGGACTATAGGCGCGCCACCACGCCCAATTTACAGACATTTCATATGTATCTACTTAGTTACAGAGGAATAGGGTGTGGCTGGGGCAGAGGCTCACCAGTCAGCTACCAGGAAGAGGACATACCACAGGTGCTTCTTCCCATAAGCACACACTTTTCAATCCAACAATCCCAAATTGAGCCCAAGATAGATAAGGGAAGGATGGACAAGCCACAGAAATGTGTTTCCCCTTCTGTAAACTTGGCTCCTCTAAACAACAGCTCTTTACAATAGGATTCTACATATGAAATGATTAATGGGCACTGCCGCAGAAAGGCGTTTACCCCAGGAAAGAGAGGGAACAGTTATGAGAGAGACAAACTACTGATACACACATGAATGAATCTCCAAAACATTATGCTGAGTGAAAGAAGCCAGACACCAGGATATGTGCAGTATGATTCCATTCACAGGAAACTCTAGAGCAAGCAAAACCAATCTGTGCAGACAGGAAGCAGATTAGTGGCTGTCTGGGGCTGGAGGTGGAGGCTGACTGGGAAGGGAGATGAGAGGATGCTCTGGAGTGATGGAAATGTGGCAGTGTGTATGCATTTGTCAGAACTCATTGAAATGTACACTGAAAATGGATGCCTTTTACTGCATGCAAATTATACCTCAGTAAAGTTTATTTTAAAAATATAGATGCTCAGGCTCTACCGGCGACCAGTTATGAAATTCTCTGGGCTGGGGTCTGGCAATGAGTAGGACTTGAAAGTTGTCCAGGTGGTAATTATTTGCAGGCAGGGGTGTGAGCCCCAGGACTCTCCCTGTCCTCAAGGGATGGGAGGGAGGCTAGAGGACACCTGGGCACTGCTTTGTCCTTTCTTGGAAGAGAAGAGGGAGTATCTGAAAAAAGACGGAGCATGGGGGCAGGTAGGGGGCAATTTATCCAACCCCTGCCCCAGGAGGACAGAGGCTTCAAAATGTCACCTTATTTTCCTCCTCCTCCTCACCTCTTCCCCTTGGCGCCTGGGGCTCCAGGTGGGGTCCTCTGGCCTAGAAGGAAGGGAAGGCTTAGGGTTCAGGAGGTGGGACTGGAGACCAAATTTCCTCCCCCTGTCTCCACCCAGCCTCTTTGGAGTACCTGGGAGTCTATGTCCTCCAGGGCTCATGCTGTGGGAAGGCACCGAGCACAAGCTCCCTGTAATAACTCCAAGAGTTTGGCCAGGAAGAGGGGGACAGGCCTCTGGGGATGTCCTTCACAAGGCAGGCAAGGACCCTGGCTGGCCACCCACAGCTGGGACCCCAGAGCATCCAGCAGGCGCTGTAGCTGGAACACAGCAGTCCCCACAGATGAGCCCTCCTCAAAACCAATCACAGACAGCTCCAGCCTGAAGCAGCCTAGAGTCTCAGCAGGACACACCTGTGGGGAGAGAGTGACCTGGTGTCTCCCACCAAGGGCCTGATTCCAAATGCCTACTCCCAAGGTTTCTTGTGGCCTGGAACAAGCCCCTTCATTTCTCTGGGCCTCAGTTTCTTCATCTGTAAAATGGGGCTCGGAATAATTTCTACCTTAAGGATTTTTTTTTTTTTTTTATTTGACAGAGTCTCACTCTGTTGCCCGGGCTAAAGTGAGTGCCGTGGCATCAGCCTAGCTCACAGCAACCTCAAACTCTTGGGCTCAAGCGATCCTACTGCCTCAGCCTCCCGAGTAGCTGTGACTACAGGCATGCGCCACCATGCCCGGCTAATTTTTTCTATGTATATTTTTAGTTGTCTATATATTTTTAGTTGGCCAGATAATTTCTTTCTATTTTTAGTAGAAACAGGGGTCTTGCTCTTGCTCAGGCTGGTCTTGAACGCCTGACCTCAAGCGATCCACCCGCCTCGGCCTCCCAGAGTGCTAGGGTTACAGGTGTGAGTGAGCCACCACCGCGCCCGGCCTACCTTAAAGATTGACATTAGCCCATATACCGTACTTTGGGGCAAGTTAGTATCATTCTTTAAGATACCTGTAAGTGCTGCTTTATTAGAACAAGATGCTTTACTGCCATCTGCTGGACATTGACAAACATGCAAATGTACAAAATCCAGAATGTGAATACAGCACTGTCTTTGCAGATGTGGGATCCTTGTGCAGTGTACAACCTTCACATCCATACATGGTGGCCCTGTCTACCTTATAGGGTTTGGTGTGAAGAGTAAATAAGTAGATGCTTATTATTGCTCAAAGCATTTAGACCAGCACCTGGCACAGAGTGAGCACTATTTAAGTACAGCTATAATCAGCATGATCACCATCATCATCATATCACCATCATTTGTTTTTTTTTTTTTTTTTTTTGAGACAGAGTCTCACTCTGTTGCCCAGCCTAGAGTGAGTGCCGTGGCGTTAGCCTAGCTCACAGCAACCTCAAACTCCTGAGCTCAAGGGATCCTCCTGTCTCAGCCTCCCGAGTAGCTGGGACTACAGGCATGCACCACCATGCCCGGCTAATTTTTTCTATATATATTTTTAGCTGTCCATATAATTTCTTTCTATTTTTAGTAGAGATGGGGTCTCGCTCTTGCTCAGGCTGGTCTCGAACTCCTGAGCTCAAACGATCCGCCCACCTCGGCCTCCCAGAGTGCTAGGATTACAGGCGTGAGCCACCACGCCCGGCCACCATCATTTGTTATTAATATGTGTCAGTCACTGTTCTAGGTGCTGGAGACAGCAGGAGCTAGACAGGCGGAAAACTGCTCCCACTGCCACCTCCTCCCAACATACTGATGCATTCACGCACCTACTCATGCAAACCGAGCCCAGTGGGTTCTCCCTAAACTTCCAGCTTCAGGAAGAACTAATGAAATACTCACCGAGAGATCATCTGGAGTGTAGAGAGTGCCATCATTTTTGTTTCCCTACAATTGTGGGAGGAGAAGAATCAGATAAGGAGGAAAATCAGATATTGGAGGGAAAGAGCCTGACCCTTCCTCAAACACACCACCCACCCAACCCCCTCAACTGCCCCCCACCCGGCCTTGCACCAGCATCTTCATGATAGCAACAAGAAAGTAAAAAGGCTCCCTCCAGCAGCGGGGGGCTCCTAGGCTCCCCCAGAGCTGCATGAGCAGGACGATGGTCCAGAGAGGCCACATGGGCACTTTGTTCACTCCCAGGCTTTCTCTGGCCCCAGCCCAGGTTTCTGCAAGAGAGAAGTACAGAAAGAGGGAGCAGGTTGGAAGACTGGAGTAAGGGGAACTTCCCGACTCCCCTGCCAGTTCCATTCAAGCCACAGATTTTCTGGGAATGTGTCCTAAGAAGCCAGGCAATATGGTGACCCCAAAGTGGGCAGGGCTTAGGTCAGAGGGTTCCCTGACCCCCAAGCTCAGGGAAGAAACAAGACTGAGCAAGGGTGTGAAGGTCAATCTGGAGAGATTGGAGAACTCGAACTCTGCCCCTTTCCCCACAACAGACCCAGACAGAACAGTGTGCATTCTGTGGTCTGTCTACTCATTGGAAAACACCTGTGCTAGGCATAACCCATGTTTGCAGGTGCATATTTGGAGGGTTCTCTGCTCTTGTTTCCATTTTTATTTCCATCTCAAGTATTTTAGAAACTTTGTGCTTACCTGGATCTGTCTTTTTTTTCCCTCTAAGCGTTGACCTCTCTGCCTTCAAATCTCTGTCACCGGGCTTGTGTTTTCTTGGTCAATCTCTGACTACTCCAGTAACTCTCTTTTCTCCTTTTCTTCTCTCTTGCTCCCTTCGTCTTTCCCTCTCCATGTGTGCCTACCTCTCTTGTACTGTGTCTGTGTCCCCCCAGATCTGCCTCTGGGCGCTCCCTTCCTTCCACCCCACAACCCCTCTCCCTGTCTCACCCTTTTGGAGCTGGACTCTGGGCTGGAGGCTCTTCTCTGTGGCCCCAGACCTGCCCTCCAGTCTCCACCCTCTGTGGCCACCACACCCCTTTGAACCTTGGACCCCAGACCCTGTGCTGCCAGAGAAACTGAGGCAACTGTGGGCTCCCTCAGGCCCTAAGAGAGGAGCCTCTTGGCTGGGAAGAATCTTGGGGGGGGGCATCTGGGGAGGAAACAGGGGACAATCTTGGGCTTCCTCAGATGGGACTTGGGGGACTGGGGATGGAGAATTCAGTGGGGAGGAGGCTAGCGTGGAAGGTGATATTGGGGAGAGTAAAGAGATGATTTGGGGGATTCTGGACAAAGAGATTCTCGGGTACGGACCCTGAAGAAGGGAATTCTGGCCGGATGGCTCTGAGGAGAGGGGGATTCTAAGGAGAGGAAAGTTCCAGGGGAGGCAGTTACTTGGGAGGAGTCTCTAAAGGGAAGTAAATTCTGGGGAAAGGCAGATTTTGAGGGAGGGGTCTCTGGGAGAGAGGAAGATTTTGTAAAAGGGGATTCTGGGGGTGGGTGTTCCGGGATTTGCTGGGAGAGGGAGATTCCAGGGTTGGCGGGTTCTGAGGAGAGGAAGATTCTGGGGAGGCTGGCTGGGTGAAGTGGACCCTGAGTGGAGGGCGAGTCACGGAGAAAGGAGTCTAGGGTGAGGGCTCAGAGGAGGGGCATTTGGGGACGGGTTTCTGAGAGGATTATGGCAGACGGAGATTCTGACAGAGGAGACTCGGGAAGGAGGCAAATTCTGATGAAAGGTAGATTCTGGGGGAGGGGTCTCTGGGGAGAAACGATTCCGGGAGAAGACTCTCGAGGGAGGTGGGTTCTAAGGGGGATAGGATTCTGGGAATCCAGACAGATTTCTTGCAGTGGATTCGGGAAGGAAGATTCTGATGGAGGGGAATTCTGAGAGGAGGGAATCTAGAGGAGAGAAAGATTACAGGTGGCGCGAGGGTGAGAATCGATTATATTAATATTATTAGAGAGCCGGAATGCAAACGAGAGCCAACAAGCACCGAGGCTGTTCGCCACACGTCTGTCCGCCACCAGGCTGTCCTCGGTCTCCACGCTGCACTCCTCAGGCCCCACTCCTTCCGCCTCCCAGGTCCCGCCCTCTTTGAGGTCCAGGCGGCCTTCCCGCCGTAAATCTGAGGCCCCGCCCCCTAGCTATAACGTGAGCCGTAAAGCTCCATCCCTTCGCGACGCAGCGCTCAAAGCGCCTGCGCAGACCCTGAAAAGCGGCCTGGTTAGGCCTGCGCCTTCCTTTTCCGGCTGTGGAACCTCGCGGTGAGGAGCTTCGGTCTACGCCCGTCACCATGCCGTCCAAGGGCCCGTTGCAGTCTGTGCAGGTCTTCGGACGCAAGGTAGGCCAGACGTCGGATGGGAGGAGTCGGTAAATACCGGGGTCTGGGAAAAGCCGATGGGCAGGAATCTGGGGTCGGCCTGGGAGCCGGGGCCCGCCCGAGTCTCACGCGGCCCTGCTGTCTCTCGTCTTCCCACAGAAAACGGCCACAGCCGTGGCGCACTGCAAACGCGGCAATGGCCTTATCAAGGTGAACGGGCGGCCCCTGGAGATGATCGAGCCGCGCACGCTCCAATACAAGGTGCTGGGATCGGGGACGGGCGCTGAGTGGAGGACTCTTGGAGATGTAGCTCTTGGAAGCTGAGAGAGCTGGTATTAACAATGGGATGTTTAGAGGCTGAGCTGGTGGTAGAAAAGTGGGATATTTTACAGTAGAGCTGGGCTTGGGATTCAGAAGATGTAAAAATGAGTTAAGAAACTGAAAACATGGATGTGGAACATTCAAGGGTTGCCTTGAAACGTGGGTTATTTGGAAGCCCACCCAAGGGTAGGGACGCAAGTAGCACGGGGAAAACTAGTTTATGTGACCTGATGGAGTGTTTTCACTCTTACAGATTTCCTGAGGACAGGAATCAGTGTTTTGTTTCAGACAAATCTCAAGTGTCTAAAGCAGGTTCTGGATACTGTAGGTACTCGAGAAGTATTAAAAGAAGTTGAATTTGGGGCTGTTTAAATTTTTGCCTGTGAAAAGGGGTTCCTTAGCTCCCTGTTTGGGCCTCTCGATTTCTTTGGCTCAGAATGGAGAGACCAGGGTCTGATTTCTGCTTCTACCTGTGTTATTTCAGACAAGTGACCATTTTACAGACGATGTAGGTTTACCATCTGTAAAATGGTCATAGTTTCTGTCCTGACGCATTGTTGTGAAAGTAAATCAAGGTTCTTTTTGTAAGCTTCCTGACATGTATGAAGATGTTTTCATTTCTTTTTGAAGCCCATTGATTTTAAAAGGAAAGAATGTCTACATTGCAGGGTCAGTTAGAATTTAATAAGAAACATCTCTTTATGTGGCAGATGTTGAATATGTGATTTATTGTTATTGGCTGTCAGTTTATTTGAAGGATTTGTGTGTATACCCTATGGTGAGTTTGGGGGGACACAGCCACAGCAGTGACCCAGATGGCCCCTCGTGGAACTCCCAATCTAGTGGGGGGATTGACTGGACCAAATACCAGAAACTGATCCAAAGTAGTCAGGGCTGGAATGTGGATCCCAGGGAAGGCTTCAAAAAGTCGGGGGCGGGGAGGGGAGTGGGGAGAGAGGAGGAGACCTGTTAGATGAGACTGGAAGTTGGTGAAGCAGAAGTGTCCAAGCTGGGTGCAGTGACACTCGCCTTTGGTCCCAGCTACTGAGGCCGAGGCAGAAGTTTGATACTAGCTTGGGCAACATAGGGAGACACCATCTCTTAAAAAACCAAAAAAGAGGCAGAAGCACTGGTAAAAGACCTAGAGCTGGGGAGGGAAGACCATAGCACAGGTTGTAGTGTGATTGTAATTTCTCTGGGAATTGGGGTGAGGCTCAAAAGGCAGAAAGTTCAGGTGGGGAACCCCAAAAAAGGCACCTGAACAGCCCAGGAGTGACTTTCCACGGTGTGAAACAGCCTTGGTGGTTGCATTAGAGTGCTCCTTACTGTTCAGCATTCTAAGAACCAGTCTTAGAGATGAGGAATCTGAGGTTCAGAGAGGGTGGCAAGTAGGAGGAAGCCCAGATCAGGTTGCCTTTTTTGTCAATTCAGCAGTCTCTTGTTTGGCTGCTTTAAGTCTTCGCTTCTCCCCTGACTCTGCAGAGGGGCCTGTGACCCCCTTCCACTAGTACTTTGAGGCCGGTGGTAGCAGAAGCTACACAGAATAGAGGAATGCCTAGTGAGATGGCTAAGCTGCCCAGGTTGTGGCTTAAAATCTTACTCATACTCCCTGTTCCTCTAGCTGCTGGAACCTGTTCTGCTTCTGGGCAAGGAGCGGTTCGCTGGTGTGGACATCCGTGTCCGTGTGAAGGGTGGTGGTCATGTGGCCCAGATTTATGGTGAGTCCCAGGAACTGGGCATGTGGCTCTGGGAGTGGGGCCCTAGTCTTTAGCCTTCACAGAGCTCGTGTACTCTTTTATTGTGTCTTCCTTGCAGCTATTCGTCAGTCCATCTCCAAAGCCCTGGTGGCCTATTACCAGAAATGTGAGTGAGGGTGGGTCCTTCCCTTTGGGTGGGTGGGTCTGTGGGGACCGAGTCAAGGACTTTCCTGATTATCTTCTACATCTCTACCCCTACTGTTATCTCCAGATGTGGATGAGGCTTCCAAGAAGGAGATCAAAGACATCCTCATCCAGTATGATCGGACCCTGCTGGTAGCTGACCCCCGTCGCTGCGAATCCAAAAAGTTTGGAGGCCCTGGTGCCCGTGCTCGCTACCAGAAATCTTACCGATAAGCCCATCACGAGGATCGGGGTTCACCTGTATAATAAAAAATGGTTGTAGCATTTTAAGGTTTTAAGGACTGTGTTGTGGTCTTCTGTGGTAGTGGATCTTTTACCAGACGAAACACAGGAAACGCCCTCAGCCTGTTGCCAGTCTGGATTTTAACCCCTCTCAAAAGTGATCACCCTGGGCTTAGTGTGGATGGGTGGGGAGTGGGGAGTCTCTGTCCACTTACACCTCCAGTAGAGTCCGGTGCGTAGGCAGACCTTGGTGGATATGAGTTGTCCTTGCAGGTTTATTGTTTCAATCCGTTTGCTGCTGTTTTAATGGTATGTCAGGGAAGAGCAGAGGCAATGTGTAAGGTCAGTAATCTTTCATTCAAAAACAATGAGAGAAACTACCTGGGTGGAATCTGTGAAATCAGCAACTAAGGGCCATGCCTGCATTAGGAGAAGAGTATTTTTTAATTCCAGTTTGTGGTGTAGGTATTAAGACCTGGCGGGAAGGGGGATCCTCAGGCTTAAGAAATCCCCCATCTTCTCCAGTCACTATCCAGGCCATGTCAACCTTTGTTTCTGTTCTTTCCCATTAGGGTCTTTGTATGTTATTCTCATGACTGGCTTCATCCTTTGGGTGTCAACAGTACCTCCTGGTGAAAGGCCCTCACTGTCCTCTTTAAAGCAAGTCCCCACTGTGCTCAGCGTGGCAGCTTGCTCTTTGTGGGGTCTAAGGACTTGTCTGTTGTGCCTGCTGTGTGATAGGAGCCAATGTATAGTGAGCTCTAAGCTGCCACGCCAGGCTACACAGCATGTTTCCGTCGTCAACAGTTGTGTGGAACAGCACTGGTGTGGACGTAGGGAATACCTAAAAGTAGTGTTGCTTGTGGAGTAAAAGTCACCTTTAGGTGTTTTCCCCCATTTTCTACAGGAGAAAGGAAAAGTACTAGGAGGTAGCTTGCCCAAGGGCACGCAGTAAAAGGAAGGCGTGGCATTCAAAGCCCCACGGGCACCATATACTTGCCATCAAATTGGTTTTAACTGATCAACACTTAAGTGCACATACAGTAGTAAATAAGTGGCATTCAGACAGGCATTTGAGTTATGGAAGAGTCCAGGTTCTTACCGCCATGTTAGGCTGCCACAGATCTGCCCAAGAGCCCCTGTCCCTACTGTGTGGCCCTAATTTGGGGAGAGTGCTCAGGGTACCCCACTTATGGGAAAAGCAGAGGGGACTGTGGGACCCACAAGAGGTACTTGACCTAACCTGGAGAGGTCAAGTGGCCCACACTCCTTGGGAGAGATGACATCTGAGCCAGTGTCTGCCGGAGTAGGAAATAAGCTGGGGGACCCTGTCTTGTTGACTTAGTTTTCTGACGTTTATCTCCTTATTTGTCATTCGCTCCCCTTGAACCCCTGTGCTGATCTGGGGGCACTGCAGTGACCACAGCCCATTTCCCTTTCCCAAGAAGTCACAAACAATGGAAAAACTGCTGCTGGAGTAGGAGTTGGGCAAGAACTCCTCACTTGATGTCATGGATAGATTCTTGGAAACTGCGACTTTAAGCAAAACACGAACAACAAACAGGTCCTAGAATAACAGTGGTTTCCTTCAGCGTTGTTTCATCACAACGAGGGAAAAAATGGTTTCATTATACGAATTTTCAGTTAAAGTCACAGTTTCCAAAAACCCATCGATGTTAAGAAGGACTTACTGTAGCTGTGATTCACAAGGGCGTAATCTCTATTTCCAATACCAGCACTCTGCCTGTTGGGAAGTGCTGCACTTGAATGTTGATTGAGGGAGAAAGTTTTACAAACTTGAGACTTTCCGTGCACTTGCCTTTTTTGTATATGTCCACCCTACTTGATACTATAGCCACGCTTCAGGTGCTCAGAGGCCACGTATGGCTGCCACAGCTGGCAGCACTGATGACAGAACAACATCATGGAGGAAAGTCGTATGGGACAGCTCTGACTTGGAGGATACCCAAAAGGAAAGGAGAGGGTCCATGGTGCATCAGCTAGGTGCCAGGCTGTGCTGTTGGATGTATCTACATCCCTGTGAGCCCGGTGAGTGGGTGTCCCCATGTTACCTGAGAAAACCCCTACTAGCAAAATAATGTTCTGCAGCTTGCCAAGTTTTGCACTGGAGCTGGAGTTAACTTGGGTTAACTGGGTTTAGCTGGCATTAACCCAAACGTCCCAAAGAGAGCATCGGCACCACCCTTATCCTTTTTGAGCCTGATTTGGCTGTAGCTCTAAAGAGGATTGGGCTGTCACTGTGGCAGGCCAGCAAGAAAGATATTCCTGAGGAGGCGGTGGAACTGGGGCCACAAAGCCGAGGTAGGAGTTGGGCCGGAGGGAGGAATGGAATTCACGGACGCCAGGAGGAATGGACAGAGGCGGGCCTGGCGCCCATGGTTCTCCCAGAGGGTCCACAGACCCCCTTATTGAGGCTCCTGGCTCCCTCCCAGAGGCACAGCTGGGACACATCTGGAGAGGGGGCTCGCCTCTCCTTCCCCACTCCAGGCCTTGAAGGAGACAGCCCCTTCTCCCTCCCTGCCTCCTCGAATACCGGGAATTCCGGCGGCGCCGCTGGGAGCCCAAGCCAGGCTGGGAACTTTCCTTCAGGGAATGTGCAGCTGGAGGCGGCTGGGAATGTGCGGCGGGGACGGAGGAGGGGAGGCCGGCCTGGGTCCTGACCTTGGGAGGCAGCAACACGGAGTCCTCGGTCATTTCAGGCTGAGGAGTCCACTTCGGCCACTATAGGGGCCCCCAGGACTCAGCCCAGGCCCTGACGCACAGTAGCCTTCAGTAAACAATGAGTAGAAACCAGCAGCTAACGTTTACGGAGCCAGGCCTGTGCCGGCCACCTTCCTCAGCTGAGCATCAGAACCCCCGGGCCCATGGAGCACCGTGCTACAAACATCAGCCAGGCAAGGCAGTGCTCCCTCTTGTATCCCCAGTGGCAAGAGCACCAGGACAGGACACACAAATTGAAGAGCACAGCCAGGCTGTGTGGACTCCCAGCTGTGCGACTTGGGCAAGTCCCTTTTCTGCTCTATGCCTCAGTTCCCTCATCTCTAAAATGAGGATTAAAAACCATCCTCACTTACCTTTTAGGGATGTTGTGAGGACTCACAGCGAGCAAGTTCATACAAAGCGACTGTAAGCTCCTAATATGTGGTTAGTACTCAATATAGCTCAGCTTTTTTGCTGTAGCCGATTGCTAAAATGTCAGATTCCTAGGCTTCTGCCCCAGAGGTTGTGATTCAGTAGGTTGGGACTAGATCCTGGGGATCTGTGATTAGAACGATGACTTCAGTGTCAGAGGTTCAAACCCGCAAGAGGTTAAGTGTTTGATGAAAGCTAATATCACCAAAGAAACTGCTTAAATTATGCTTCTCGCTGGGCATACCACTGCTGGAGCAAGGGGCAGAAGGACCCTAACATAAAAGCCTTTTGTCTCTGCAACCTCAATTATGTGCAGGCGGAGGGGGCATGTGGAGGAATTGTAGAGGCCTCAAACTGTGGGGGAGGGTGACAGATCTGACGCATGTGGGTGGGCACAAGAACTGGGATTTTCATGAGGATGGTCGGGGGGAGGGTTGCCAAGGGAAATCAGACATGTGGGACAGACTCTTCCCTAAGCCCAAACCTGATCCACCCTGCTGTTAGCAAGGAACAGTCTCTGAAGGAACGTAGACCCAGAAGAATCCAATTAAGGAGGGCTTTAGAGATGGTTCGATGGATGGCTGGGTGAATGAGGTGTACGGAGCCAGTATGGATACTGAACAGATGGACGAATGGACACAGAGTAGGGAAGGAGGGAGGGACGGCTGAATGGAGGGTGCTGGGTGGAGAAGGTGAGTACGTGGGATGGGAGAGGGATCGATGGATTGATGGGGGATGGAATGCTGGATGGGGGCAGGATGATGAAGGATGGACGGACGGATAGGGTAGAGACAGCTGGACAAGAAAGGCAGATAGATGAGATAACGATTAGAAGGACAGGTGGACAAAGAGGGAGAGATGGCAGGACAGCTGGATGGACAGATGAAGAGATGGCGGGGGTGGGTGAGATGAATGGGTGGGACACACGAACTGCATGAATTGCTAAGGCCGTGAATTTCCAGGGCTTTCCTTTGCTTTCCTGGATGGACATCAATCCCGCAGTTCATAAACCCCATGAAATCATATACCAAATTGTACAAATTGTAGTGGGTCCACTTTCTAATCATTCTTAAAGGAGTTTGAGATTCTCAGATTTCCAGAACGACTGATTTGTTCTGTGTCAGACCTTCCCATTCCTTGTCTTGTCATCTCCCGCCACCACCTCCAGAATGGAAAACACACGTAATTCCACAATGCGAATGAATAAGATATTAATGACATCCCTTCCCCACCCCTGTTGTATCAAGGCAAAAAGGGCCATTCCCCAAGGCAGACCCCAGGAGTTGGAAAGCTGTAGCAATTTTAGACCTGTGTTCAGTGTCTGGACGTCTGAGTGAAGTTCTGAGGGTCTGTGGCATCTGGCTTGAGTCCTTGCTTTCTGGGAAGCCCCATGTCCCCTCTCATGTGTGGAATGGGGCATCAGGAGCCCCCTGGGCCCTGCGAAGGCCCACAGATTCCTGGGTGGGGGCCAAGAGAGCAGGGTGGTTCAACCTGACCTGGGCTTTCGCTGGCCGCAGCCGCCCACCGCCCCCTACGTGGATGCTGACTGTGGTGGCGTAGCTGAGCCGCCTGGCTGGGGGTGGCGGGGGCTGGGGTTGGGGCGGTGGCGAAGGAGCCCGTGACGTGGGGGCAGAAGAGGACCAGGGGCCCCGGGAGGCCTCTCCCCCAGGCCCCTGCCGCCGAGCCAGGCTCTGGCTGATGTACGAAGCTGCCAGGTATCTTGAGAGGGCAGCTGCGTTGGGGCCGAGGAGCTGGCGGCTGGGGGGTGGGGGGCTATGGGGTGGGGTCAAGTCTGAAGACTCTGACCTGGTGACATGAGAGAACGAGTGGCCTCCTGGTTTGGACAAAACCACAGTGGTCTGAACTGGGCTGGGCAACAGGCCCTGAGTGTCTGGAGAGCCTCCTTGCTCAGGTAAAGGTGTGGCAGCTGGAACGGGAACGTTTGTGGGGCTCTTCTGCTCCAGCAAAGGTGTGAGTTTTTGGACCTGTACGTGTGAGAGACTTTGCTCCTGAAGCAGAGGTGCAACAGCTGGACTCTGGGTGTCTGGGAGGCCTTGTGGTGGGGGCAAAGGTGTGACAGGTGGAGCCTGAATGTCTGGGAGGTCTTGGGATGAAGACAGTGGGGCGTTGGCTGGGATCTGATGGTCGAAGTGGCTTCCGTGTGCAGGCAAAGGTGAGGTACCATGAACCTGAATGTCTGGGAGGTCACACGGCAAGGGCAGTGGGGCACTGGCTGGGGCCTGATGGTGCAGGCTGCTTCTGTCCGTTAGCAGAGGGCCGATGGCTTGACCGCAGAGAGTGGCTGGGCCCTCAACATCCCTGGAAACTCCTTGCTCAATTACTGGGATGCTGGTTGTGCTCTGGCTGTCCAGGTGGCCTTCTGGTTCGGGCACAGGAGTAGCAGCTGAAACCGTAACATCAGAACAACTCTGCAGGGGCAAAGCTGGGGTGGCTGGAACTTGACTGTCCACGTGGTGTCCTGGCTCAGTCAAGAAGGTGGTAGGTGGAACCTGTATATCCACGTGGCTTCCACACTCAGGCAAAGGGGTGGTAGCTGGAACTTGGATTTCCAAGTGTCCCTGAGCAGGCAAAGTTGTAATAGCTGGACCCCTGATGTCTGTGGGGCCTTCCTGCTTGGGCAAGGGTGTGGCGTCTGCAGCCTGGATATCCGGGAGGCCTCCGTGCTCGGGCAAAGGGGTGGCAGCTGGAACGCGGATGCCCAGATGGTCTGGCTCAGGCAAATCTGAAACATTCAGACCCTGGCCATCCAGGCGGCCTCCCTGCTTAGACAAAGGTGTGGCAGCTTGAACCCGGGCAGCAGGGACCAGAGGGACAGATTCCTGAGCACAGGTCAGTGGGAAGGCCAGCTCACATACCAGCACATGTCCAAAGGCAGGCAGGGGCCCTGTATACAAAAAGATCGAGTCAGGACTGATGCCCCAGCTTGGGCCACCCCTGCCGACCACATACCCAGACCTCACCTGGCTCAGCCTGCTCCTCGGGCAGGCAGGGGGAGGGCTGGGGTTGGGCCAGAACCCGTGGCCGGCGGCGGGGGGCGTTGGCTGATGCCCGTGTCTCCGCCCGCTGCATCTGCTGGATCCGCTCGCTATAAAGCCGGGCCAACTCTCGCACCCGGGACGCTGCCCTCTCTGAACTCGGGGCTCCTGCCTTGCCACTCCTGCTGTCTCCACCTATATCTGAATCCTCCAGGATCAGCAGTGGCTCTGGGAAGCCTGGCCGGGCCAGCTGCCCCTGCTCCAGTGCCTGCCAGGCGCTCCGGATTTCTGAGCAAGAGCGGAACTCCAGCTCATCTGGAAATCCCTGATGTCGGCTGCCATCCTCGGGCTGGAAGTCTCGGAATGACGCGCCTTCCTCATCCTCCTCCTGCCCTGCCCCGCTTCCTAGTGGGGGCTCTCCCAGTTTTCTGGGATTGCTTCCAGGGAACAGTTCTCTCCTGGAGGCTAGAACCTCAGCTGGCTCCTGCAGAGGCCCCTGGAGCCAGGCGTCACAGGGGAGGGCAGGAGAGCTGGAAAGACTGGGAACGTCGGGGACACTAGGTATGGCTGGAAGGCAGGGCATTTCAAAAACACTGGAAATGTCTGAGAGACTAGGAAGGCGGGGAACTTCGGGAATTTCAGAATGGCCAGGAATTTCAGGGAGGTTGGGTACATCAGGAATTTTGGTAAGGCCGGGAATGTTGGGAATTTCAGCTGCATTCGAACTTTCCAGCCCTTCTAGGACGTGGAGTGGGGAAGGCCCCCGTTCGTCCATCTCCAGCTCTTCCTCCTCCTCCTCTTCTGAAGAGTCCCGGCTGGGCAGGGCTTGGAATGTGAGGGTTTCACTGTCGCCTGGCACCTGGGAGTCTCCTGGGAACTTGGGAATGTCGTGGGCGGATGGCTGTAGTGGGCACAGGGAAAGAGACCAAAGATTTCAGGCTGGACTGACCCACCTGGGCCCTGGTCTGTGTCTGCCCAAGCTCAGGGCCCCAAGGGCACCATGATGGGATGCCCAGCTCACCTCTGGGTCCCGAAGGCCTCTCTGGTTGAGCAGTTCCAGAATTTCTTCAGTGATTGAGGTTCCAGAAGGGTCCAGCGTGGGGGGCCCGGTATCCTCCAGCTCCTCGGGGGGTCCGGACGCCGGAACTGGCAGCTGAGGTTCTGCAGGGGAGTAGAGCTCCCCTTCGCTGCCAGCGTGCTGTGAGGGGGGGAAAGGGGTGGAGGGCAAGAGCCGAGACGCCTCCCCAGGCAGAGGAATCTGAGCCCCAATCCCTTCTCCGTCAGACCCAGGGGTCCAGGCCCCCTGACCCTATCTCGGGATATGGCTTACCTTGAATCCAGGCTTGGCTGGGGATGGAGAGATGAGAAAGAGAAAGAGTTAGTGAGATGTAGGGGAACAACAGTTACCCCTTAGAACTGCTGAGCTGCCCCGCCCACCCGGGCAGTCCATGGGGACAGACGGCGACGGACCAGGCTGGGCTGGGGCAGTCACTGACCGTTCTGTGGGAACACGGTGTCAGGGTCCTTCACCGGCTCTGGGGGGAGGACACAGTGATGTCAGGAGCCCAGATGCCACCCCGATCCCTTGTTCACCTTTAGGTGGTGGGTACTTACCAGACTGCCTGCGGCCACGGCGACTCACAGAGGGGCCCGGAGAGGGAGCTGCGGGAGAAGCGGGTCAGAGCCCACCACGAGCCCCGCTCCGCCGTCCTGGGGAGGAGGGAGCTGGGGAGCCGGGTGTCAGGGTTCCCCCTCCTTTACCTGTGTTCCTCCGTCCAGGAGTGAAACTTCTAGCATCTCGAGGTCGGGGAGATCCAAGTGGGGGTGTCAGGGGCTCTGGGACAGGTTTACTTTTTGGAGCACCTGGAGGGAGAGTTTGGGGGCTAATAGCCTACTTTTTCTTACAAGTAATTCCTCTACTTCCACATCCTCCCAACCCAAGGCCCCGACTCACAGTGCACGCTGTTTTCAAGGAGAACTTGCTTTGCCTAAAAGAGAGAGGAGGGTTGAGCGGGGCGGGTCTCCGAGCACCACAGGGAGGATGCTCCGAGCACAAGGCACTGCCATGAACGGGGTGCTTCTACAGGTCAGAAGAGTTACGAGGCTGATGACCACTAGTCCTCACCACAACCCTAGGAGGTAGACGCTATTATTCCTGCAGGTGAGAAAACTGAGGCCCAGAGAGGTTAAGTTACTTGCCCAAGGTCACAGAGCAGGATGTGGCAGAGCTGGAGTTCAAACCCAGGAAGCATAACTCTGTACTTTTAGCGATCACGTTATAAGAGGATGCCCCTGCACCCAGAGGGTCTTCTAGTACTCTCAGGGGAGAGGTGTCTCTGGCACTCCGAGGGCCCCCAGCTGTGGCAGGAGCCGTACCTTGGCAGGGATGGAGGCGGGGTGGTTCTCAAAGAAGAGGCGCTGGAGACAGTGAATCCACAGCCTCTTCTCTTCTTGGTTCTTGGCCTGGGGGTGGGGTGCGAGTGGGGTCAGGGAGCCAGTGTGAGGTCTCGGGGCCGGGGGGAGCCCTGCTGGCCCAGCCCACCCTGTGCTCACCTGGAGCAGGTGCCTGTGCTTGGGAATGGTCAGGTCAGACACCTTGAACCCTAGAGGGTCTCGAGGATTCTCGCTCACACTGAGGTTGCAGCACTGGATGGGGGGCAGAGAGGGGCGGCGCGCCCGGAGCCCTACAGTCAGAGACCCTGTAGGTGTATGCGGATCCCCATCCCCTAGGAAGATGTGCCCCGTATGGCAGGTCCCCTTTCAACCCCCCCAGCTGAGTTCGGCTCTGCTCTCTCCCTTGCCAGACCCCTCCACACGCTCATGAAGACATTTGCCTGGAGCAAAACCAGGATCCCCGCTGCAGGCCTCACTCCATCACTATCTCTGCATCCCGCTGGCCTCGTCTCTCCTTAATGAGCCATGTTCCCATTCTTGAACTCAAGAAAACGTGGCCCTTTTAAGCCAGGTTGTCCCCCAGCCCACCCCTTTAGGCATGCAGGTATAGGTCCATGGAATATATTTCGAGGGTAATATTCTGGCCTCACCCCCATCCGCAAACTCACAAAGATGTGGCCTTTGTAGGTGTATTCTGGCCCCCGGCGCTTGGCCACAAGCAGCATCCGCGAGAACAGGAAGAGCAGCCGCTCACCCCCTCGGAGCCGGGGGCCACCCCCTCCACCGCCTCGGAACGCGCCCTCCAGCACCAGCTCCCCGAAAGCACTGAGCTCCGGGCCAGTCCAGCCGCCCAGCCGCCGCTGTACTTCCTGCCGGACCGCGCCAGGCGCACAGGGCACAGAGACACGCGTGGGTAGGTGGCGCGCACACACACACACACACACACACACACACGCCAAAACAAGGGGGTCAGCAACAGGGTGCGCTGTCCAAGCCAACCCTCTCGGGCTTCCTCTGAAGCACTGACACCCACCCCGTCCAGCCCCCAGCCCACCCTGGGGCCACCTGGAGGCGTGCGGCGTGCTCCTGCTTGCGCTTCATGTCATTGATGTACCAGGCAACCGCTGTCATGGACACAATAGCTTCCTCCACCATCTCGCGACCCCCACTGCCTGGGCCCTCCGCCCAGTGCTTCCCTAGTTCCTGCCAGGCAGCCGCCAGGCACACAGGGAGGGGAGGAAAAACAGAGAAAGGAGAAAGAGCAGGAAAGTGACAGCAGCCAGAGAGAAACAGAAAGGTAGAGGCAGAGATGGAGAAAGAGACAGAAGATGGGCTCAGCTGGGGCCAGGCCCTGCTGCCAGCAAGACCCTCCCGGTTTCTAGGGACCACAGTGCACGGGCGCACGGTCTGGCCCCGAGAGTCAGGGGAGGCCTGCTCACGCCTTCCCAACCCTGGGGGTCCACCCCCCAGGCATACCAACAAGTGGTCAGTGGGCAGCACCCTGCCCCTCCCCAGCCAGGCGCCCAGGGCCACCACTGACCTGCAGCAGCAGATGGTACTTGAGGATGCGCTGAACAGGTTTCAGCAGGAAGCTCTGCAGAGGCAGCGAGTGGTGAAGCTGGGCCTGGCGCTCCTGCAGCCACAGGGCTGCTGGTGGAGACAGGGACAGCTCCCGGAGGAGGGCCAGGGAGCTGGGGGCACAGCACAGGTCAGCGGGGGCTGGCAGCTCTAGTGGGGAGGGCTTGAGGGGGTCAGGGAGTGGCCAGGGTTTGGGAACAGTCGGGGTCTGGCAGGGGTGAGGGGCAGTTAGGGAGAGGTCAGTTACTGTCATGGCCTGGCACGGACTGGAGCTGGATGGGTCAGGGGTGGAGGGAGGTTGGCTGGCACATCAGCTTGTGGGCACGGCCTGGGGCCCAGCAGGGGCTCCCCACCCCTCACCTCGGGTAGTTCATGCAGTACAATGTGTAGATGTCAAAATCCTCGCTCTGTGGGTGATATGGGCGTCAGGGAGACCCCGGGTCCCAGCTGCCCACGACCCGCTCCAGCCTAGCCTGGGCCTGCTCTCCCCCTCCCCAGGCCCCAGCCCAGACCAAGGGCCCTGCCCCTCGCCTCACCCTCTGCACGAAGCACTCGGCAATGCCTCCGGCACCGCTGCTGCCCTCCAAGTCCTCCAGCAGCTCGCTACAGGGAGAGGGCAAGGGTGAGGACCCGCCCCACCTTGGTGATCCTGCTGTGGGAGGACTCCAGGAGGCAGACACCCCAATGGTCTGCTGGGGCTGGGGGCTTGGTGGCTGCCAGGATCTAAGGGGATGTCATGTCCTGAGGAAGGGTCCACTGATGGCTACATGGGCGATCATAACCTGCATAGACTTTGACCGTGAACAGTATCACACTCCTCAGCCTGAATCCAGTCACAGCTGCTGTGAGCCTAGGGGTGTCGTGTCATGACCCAGAGAGGGGCGCCACGGCCGGGGGGAGGGAGGTGCTGTGATCCCCGGAGCTATGATGATCTTAAGATCTGCTGTGATCCTGAGATCTCGTTGCTCCTTGGACCCTCCTTACTAGACGGACCAACCATCCTGGTTTGTCAGGGACCGAGCAGTTCCCCAGGATGACAGACTTTCAGCGCTAAAACTGGGAAAGGTCCTGGCAAATCGGGACTTAGGTGGTCATACAAATGCTCACATTGTCATGAGCTTTGGGCCCCACATGATTCTCAGATTCATTGTGAGCCCGGACCTGACAGTACTGAGACCCCATCCCGATGCCTGGACCCTGTCCCCATATTGGGCCTCAGCTGGGGCCTCTGACTCCTGTCTCCTCCACCACTCAGGTCCTCACTCCCGACCATGATCCCTGCCCAATGTCATGACGCCCCATGTACCAGCTTGGACAGGGCACTATGGGGCTCCAAGGTTTGGGTTAGGACATAGTTCTCTCCACCAGCCAGTGCCCCACCTGTCCCACCTGCCCCTGACCTGCTGAACTCATAGATGTCCTCGATGTTGGCGAACAGCGTGCCCACCTGCTCCACGCTCAGCCCCAGCACCCCGCCATCCAGCAGAGGGCCTAGGTAGTCCTGTGGAGATGACTGGGGTTACAGGGGCCCGAGGGGCTGGCGCGGGTCCCCACTGCCCTCAGGTGCTTGCCCCTCACCTCCACGATGCTGCGGAGGTCCCGGACATAGGCCCGCTCTGTCTCCACGATCTCTCGGGCCACTCGCTCCAGCCTTGAGGGTTTTGCTGAAGCCGGGAGCCCCACAGGCGACAGATGCAGGCGGATAGGGGGCCCCGGGAGGGGCTCTGGCCTGGAGGCTGAGCAGGCTGGGGTAGGCCCTGGGGCTGGGTCTCCCTCAGAGCCCACAGTGCTCAGAGATGTGGAGCTCCCAGAACCTCGGGGGGAGGCCATGGCGGGGGCTGCAGGGGCTGCTGGGGTGTGGAACAGGAGGTGGGGGGGAGTGTCTCTCTAAGTATCACCTCCCACAGCCCTTCATGCACTTTGCCCCCACTCCCATACACACCTGGTCAACAGCTTTCCCATGGGCCCCTCCTCCCCTCCCCACTGCCCTGCCTTAGTCCAGTCCCGCCCTCTCCCATCATCGTCCTCTCTGGACTTCTGGCCTCAATCCTTCTAATCCACCTCCATGTATCAGCCAGGGAGATCTTCATTAATTTGATCATCTGATCCTGCCACTCCCACGAGTATAACCCCTTCACATCCTCAGGATAAAGTCTAAACTCTTTAGATCCACAGGGCCCTGCGCAACGTGGCCACTACAGATCTCTCCAGTCAGCTCTCTTGCCATGCCACACCTCTTGTTACAGTCCCTGTTCCAGTCACAGCTTCCTCAGTTACCTAAACCTGCAGCCTTTCCTAGCCTCAGGGCCTTTGCACGTACTGCTCCCTGCATATGGGATACTCTTCCCTGTCTTTTCCTTAACTCTTTCCTCCTAATCTTCAAATTCTCAGTTTAAATGTTTCCAGCTCCAGGAAGCCCCCCGGACTTCCCAGACTGGGCTCTCACAGCCACCCTTGGGCTTTCCCCACCACAGTCCTGTCACTTCCCTGGGCTTCCCCCTCTGGCCTGTCACTGAGGGGGCATGGGTCCGCCTCCCCACCAGACTCGGAGCTTTGTGCTCCCACTGTCCTGGGCCAGCCACAGAAGGCTGCTGTGTCTAGAGGGAATAAGGAACAAGGGCCCCACAGGCTCGGCCCGCGTCCCACGCTCACCTGTCCGAGTCTCACACTCAGTTGCACAGTCACACACTTCACCTCTGCGGCCACACCCGAGGCTGGCGCTAGGTTTGGACCGGCTCAGAGCACGGGCTCCCTCAGGCATGGCTGAGCGGCGCAGCAGCCCTGCAGAAAGACCCGCTGCTTGGAGATCAGGACCCCATAAGCTTCCCTGCCGCCCAAGCTCTCAGGCTGGGGGCTGGGAGTCAGGAGCGCAGTCTAAATCCAGGAAGGAGTCCCTGGGAGTAACTAATGGGGGAAGCACAGGCAAAGTGACAGAAAAAGGGGGACCAGGAGAGGAAACGTAGAGAAAAAGATGGAAAGGTTGAGACAAAGAAGAGTGAAGACAGCAGAGTCGCAGAAGCTAGGAGCCCCGTCTGTCTGGGGCGCAGGCTCAGGATCCTGGGAATGCTCGGGCTCCGGCTGGAGCGGAGGGCGAGGGGCAGGGCTGGGAAAAGCCGTGGGCGGGAGGCCGAAGGGTCCCAGGGGAGGGCGGAGGCTGGGGGACCGGATGCCAGGGTCCTGCAGACGGCTCCCTCCCCCGCCAGGGACTGCGCGCCGGGGCGCTGGCCCTGAGCCCTCGATCCCCCTCCAGCCAGTCCCCCCGCGTCCCGATCGCCGGCCCCACAGCCGTAGCCTCCCCAGAGCCTCCCCGCACCCCTCCAGCCCCTAACTCCCGCCGGCGTTCGGGCTCGGCCCCCGCCGGCACGCCCCCTCATTGTTCAGCAGCGGCGCCGCCCCCTCCCCCAGGCCGCCGGGGCCCCTCGCCTCCCCCCTCACCTCCCGGGGAGCCTCCGGCCCGGGCCGCGGCAGCCGGCTTTCTATTCGACCCGAACGCGGTCCCTGGGGAGTGCGGAGCCCAGACTCAGGGGCGTGAACTTCAGGCTTTCAGACTCCAGGAACCAGAATCCGGGTCTTCCGGAGAGTGGGGTCCAGCAGTCCGAATCTCTTGGTGTTCTCAATAGGGAATTCTAAGAGCCTCGACTCTGGAGGCTAAGATGGGGGCGCTGGGGACCCAAATTCCTGAGTCCTCTAGGTAGGGCCGCGATGGTGGTAGGCGGATGGATCCTCGAGTTTCCCTAACTCTAGGGGCAGGGATTAAATCACCGCCCGGGGGTCCCAAATTCCTGTGTCCGCTTGAAGTGGTCGACGCTGCAGCCCCAGACTGGTCGGAGCGCTAGCGGCCTGGCTCTCAAATTCCTCTAACCTGGCGGTCTTCGAATCGAATTTCTCGGAAGCCCTGGAAGGAATCTTTGGTCCTGGATCCTGACTTCGTCCAACCGGGATGCGGGACGGTCGCCCTCCAGGGTCCCACTGGGCCGAAGTCCCGGACTCCCGGGCGCTCCAGGAGGGGGCGCTGGGCACTTGGATATCTGAAGTCCTCTAAACTGGGCGCAGGGGCCTGGATTGCGGGGTCTCTCAAGACGCGATGCAGAAATTCTGGGCGCCCGGGTCCGAGATTTTGGACCCCTCGGACTCTTGGATGGGTGGCATGGGGCTCCGGTGACGGCGGCGGCGACACCACATCTGGGGCTAGAGAGTTCGGTCCAGCTGTGGGGCGGGGGGCGGTCGCCCGGGGCTTCCCCTCCCCCCTGCCGCTCGGGCTCACATCCTGTTCCCGCCTGTGGGGGGGAGGGGCCACCTTCCGGCCAGCCCGCCAGCGAAGGGTTAAGACCCCTCTTCCCCTGATTCTGAATATTCATGAGGAGGCGAGTCCCCAGGCAGGCTACTCCCTCACATTCCAAGCGCCTCACTGACTTTTCCCTTTTACAGCAAGGGCCTGCGAGGCGTGAGAAGCCGGAACTGTTCATGCGCTTTCTCCTATTGGTCAACCCAAAGATTTCTATTTGCATATGTAATACAGGGCGGAGCTGTCCAGTGAGGTCACGTGGCTCTGAACGACTGAAGTAATCTGCGGCGCGGGGGTGCGGCCGGAGCTCCAGTGGCGCAATCGGTTAGCGCGCGGTACTTATATGACAGTGCGAGCGGAGCAATGCCGAGGTTGTGAGTTCGATCCTCACCTGGAGCAGTTTTAGTTCTCACCAGATTTTATGAATTTAGACGTCTTATAAAGCAACCAAAATATCTACATCACTTGCAGTGGTTCTCAATCTTTTCGTCACCAAGGACTGGCTTCATGGAAGACAATCTTTCCGGGGATGGTGGGGGTGGGGAGGGGAGGCGTAGCTCAGGCGGTGATGCGAGCGATGGGGAGCGGTTGTAAATACAGATGAAGTTTCGCTCCTTCGCCCATTGCTCACCTTCTGCAGCGCGGCCCCCTTCCCCCGCTTCCAAAGTTTCATGGAAGACAATTTTCCCACCGACTGAGAGGTGTGACGGCGGCGGAGCTCTGCGGCCCGGGGGTTGGGGAGCGCAGACTTAGAGGAATGAACATTTCCACCTTTTGAATTTTCAGGCTGGAAAGATTCTCAGGGCTTTGGGACGGTTGGTCGGATATTCTGTATTGTGGGAAGATGCTGTTTCCGTCCTAGCCGCCAGGGGGTGGTATCGCCTCTTATTAGATGCCTTGGGTATTGAATGGAGTCTGCAAATCTCAGTTCAAGACTTCTGTAGAGACGTTTCTGTCCTGCAAATGGTACATATAGTGAGTGCCTTTTTCTTTATGTTTTTCTGTCTTGGAGTTTTCAAACCTCTGTTGAAAACCAAAACTACTTTTCCTCTCTGTTTCTGAGTCGACATTTTTTTTCGTCAAGTATTGAATACTATGTGCCTGGCTCCTTTTAGGTGTGGCTAACACAGCGGTGACTAAGTAGACCCTTACCCCTAGGACTAGACATTCTAGTGGGGAGGCAGATTGCTAGGAACATAAGAATTAAGTACACTGTGTTAGGTAAATAAATGTCATGGGGAAAGGAAAGCAGGGAGGAGGGGGGACTAGGAGATGGGGTGTAGTTTGCAATAGTAGTGGTCAAGGACAGTCTCACTGAGAAGGCAACATTTGAGCAGAGACCTGAAGGAGGAGAGTGAGCCACGAGGACCCCAGGGGGAGTGTTCCAGGCAGAGGCAACAGCTAGTGCAAAGGCCCTGTGGCTGAAGCATGCCAGACTAGACTTGTTGGTGGAGCAGTTTGGAAGCCAGTATAACTAGGGCAGAGGGGAAGGGCAGCAGCCAGGAGACAGACTGCGTGAACTGTGAACTGTGGAGAGGACTTAGGACTTTTATGTGAACTGACTCAGGTCTCCTAACAGGTTTCCTTTGATTGTCCCGTGTGTGTGTATATGGGGAAAGAGACCGAGGGCAGAGGCAGGAGCAGAGACCGGGGGAGTGGGGGACGGCTGCTATGAAGGTACAAGTGGGATAGGTCCAGGGTGAGCATCGTGGGGGATGAGGACTGGAGGGTAGACTCTAGATCTATTTATATTTTATTTTCAAGACATGGGGTCTTGCTCTGTCACCCAGGCTAACGTGTCGATCACAACTCACTTCTGCCTCGAACCGTAGTGCTCCAGCCATCCTCCCACTCAGCCTTCCTAGTAGCTAGGACTACAGGCAGGTGCCACCGCACCGGTATTTTTTTTAGACATGGAAGGTGTCTCGCTATGTTGCTCAGGCTGGTTTCAAACTCCTGGCTTCAAGGGATCCTCCCACCTCTCCCCTCCTGCCTCCTGCCTTTCCAGCCAGCAGATATTTTAAGGGTAGATCAGACAGGGTTGCTGTTGGCCGGGGTGTGGGTTTGAGAGAGGAGTCAAAGGGACTCCCACGTATGTGGCCTGAGCACTGGTAGCTGGTGGTAGGTGTCATTTTCTTACTTGAGAGTTTCTTTCGTTTTGTTTTGTATTTTTGAAAGGGCAGAGAATGTGTTTGGCTGAAGGAAGGACCAGAGATCTCTCTCTCTTCTTGTTCTTTCAGTGTTCAAGTCTGTTTCTGCAAAAGTCTCTGCATTGCTTGCTCTTGCTCTCGGCCTCTCCAAAGCCTTCGGGTCTCTGGGTTTCTAGCTCCTTCTCTCTCCTAACCCTTTCCTACATTTCAAGGGCCTGAGCCCTTTCCCACAAGGGAGGCTGTTTCCAGGAAGAGGAGACCAAAGGTCTAAGTACGCCAGTGGGCAGTAGGAGAGGGCCACGGAGGCAGGAGAGAGCAAGGAAGGTTTGAGGAGGGGAAAAGGGGAGAGAGGAAGAGGAGGAGGGGTTGGGGAGGGGAAGGGGACAATGGGGAGTGAGAGGGGACAATGGGGAGTGAGAGGGCAGGGAAAGGGTGGAGGAAAGCAGAGAAGGAGGACTGGAAGGAGTGGAAGGGTAAGGGACAAGAGGAAGAGGAGGCTGGAAGGCAGGGGGAGAGGAGGAAAGGGGTAGGGGTCGAGCCGGAGAAGGGGAGAGAACAGAAAGCGGGGGAAGGGCAGGAGGGTTCACAGAGGAGGAAGTGAGAGGCAGGAGTAGGCGGGGTGAGGGTGGAGAAAGGAGGAGAGGAGGGGAAGTTGGGGGGAGGAGGAGGGGAGGGAGAGGAGGGGAGAGGGAAGAGGGGTCGAGGGAGGAGGCCGGCGGGGGGCGGGGCGCGGGCGCTGACGCAGGGCGGCTTCCGGGCGAGGGCTCCCCCCAGCCCGGGGGCGGCGCCCGAGGCCTCTTGCCTTGTATGGTCCGAGGCGGCGGCTCCCAGTCCGCCCGTCTGGCCGCGCGGCCGCGACCCGGCCCCCGGTCTCGCGAAGCCGACCCCTGGCCGACTTCCTGAGGCCTGGGGCTCCCGGAGTTCGGAGGTGCCCAGATCCGGGAATTGCGAACTTCTAGAGTCCCAACAGGCTACGATGCTGTCATTCCGGGGTCCCAGAACGGCAGTCGTCTGCGATTCTGAGCGTCTCCATTCTAAATCGCCTGGAGACGATTCTGAGATTCCAAAACGTTGAGATTCTAGAATCTGGAGACTTTAAAGCCTCTTTCCGCAACATTCCAAAAAAGTCTTAATTCCCCCAGCTCAAGTCCTGAAAGGCCGCATTCAGCGACCCCAGGGTGCCCGGGTTGGCGACCTGTCCCCGCCCCGTCCCCTGCAGCGCCGGCTGCCCCCGCCCGCCCGGGCTCGCGCTCCGGCACATTCCGTCCTCCCCGCGCGGCCCCTCCCGCCGGCCTCGGCCCCGTGGGGACGGAAACATCCCGTCCCCGCCCGCGCCCGCGAGCTGGGTCAGGGAGCCCGAGACGGGACGCGAGGGCCGCGCCCCTGACGCCCGGGAACTCGCTCTCCCGGTTCCTACCCGGTGACCTCACCTGGCCCCGCCCTCGCAGGTGAACGGCCGGGCCCGGTGACGTCACTTCCTGCCAGGTAAGCGCCGCAGGGCAGCTCAGCTCTGGGAAGGTATTAGAAGGAATCAGTTGACTTCAAAAAAAGCCACACCATCCTTCCCCTCTCCTCTCACGGGCTCTAGCCGGAGGAAAAGCCAGGATTCCAGGTTACACGCAGATTTCTTTTATTTAAAAATTCCAAAAAAACCACAAAAATAAACATTTAAGGTAACAATATATATTACTTAATATATTATTATAGTATACTTACAACAATAATTATGCCATCGTTTCCAACATTACAAAAAAGAGGAAGTAAAATACAAGGGAAGCAGACAACCCAATATATATAAATACTATAAAATCTTATTAGAATAAATAAAGTCGTCATAAATAAAGGGCCCGTTGATTTGGAGGAGGGGTTTGGCAATGGCTTTGGCTACTTGCTTTTGGAGGGAAATATGAGCACCAGGATTCCCCCTCGGGAGGTTCCAGTCACCACCAGGCACTGGAACCTCAAGTCTAGAAAAAGTTGGGAGGGGGCAGAGAGGGCCTATTATTCACAGCACGTGTAAGATCCCAGGAGACAGATTTGGGCAGGGGAGAGATGGGAAGGGAGGGCTCACCGCCTCCCTCAAATATGCTACATTTTTTTTTTAAAAAAAAAAGAACCCCAGAAAACACTCCATCCCCCAACACCATGAACACTGAGCTTGCACACTGAGGACCTGCCCCAGCGTGGGGTCAGGGGGAATAGGTTAATGCATTTTGGAAGGGGGGGACTACTTAATTAAGAGTCCCCCCGGTCCCCACAGCCCTGGGGCCCATGTGGAGCCCAGGACACAAGAGAAGTGGCTCCCCTAAAGATCCAGCTGATCTGCACTGGGCAGGCACTTGTCACTCAGAAACCGAGATGCGATTGAAGATGGGGAGTCTCCGGGGGGCTGCAGGTGCAGGTGGCTGGGGTGGCCCAAAAACCCCTGCCTCAAAGACAGGCGAGTCAGATCCCCCCAAGCTGCTGCCGCTGCTGGCATATTCATCGGGGTCAGATCCCAGGGACTGTGTAGAGGGGCTCCGAGCCAGGCCACCCAAGGGCCCCCAGATGCTGATAGGAGTGGCCCTTCGGCAGGAGGGGCAACAGGCTGGGGTGGGGTCTCTTCGGGCCACAGGGGTCCCAGGGGCAGCAGAGAAGGCAGAGGGTGAAAGTGGAAGCTCCCCAGGTGGTGGTGGGGAGCTGGAGGGCGAGAAGGACAGGGAAGAGCCTGCCAGGCCGGTTGGTGGTGGCGAGGTTCGGCGGCCTGAGGGCAGGCCAGAGAAGCTGATGCTCTGGCGAAGCACATGGGGTTGGCCCGGGGCGGCCAGGTCCTCGCTGGGGTTGTGGATGAAGTGGCAGCGTGAGCCATAGGGGCAGCGGCCCTGGAGGTAGAACTTGTGGCAGAGTTCCGTCTTGTACTTCGGGTGGCGATTGGCCTGGCGCAGCTCACCCAGGCCATGGGCAAACTGGCACTTGGCCCCGTAGCGGCAGCGCCCGCTCTCTGAGAAGGTCCGACATAGCTCAGTCTTGTAGCGGGAGGAAGCCGTGGGGGTCGCGGTAGGCGAGGTG